>NW_021940535.1:32918331-33266637 GCF_001715985.3 Manacus vitellinus
TGGTGACGATTGTTGAGGCCGTTGAGCGGCGCACCCCGATGGGGCCGGGTCCCGGCACCTCCCCGGAGGTCAGGCGGGCTAATCCCGGCGGGAGGATCTGTGTTTGGCACACAGCGAAGGGCAGGGTCGGGAGGGGCTGTCGTCAGGGCTCTGCTCCGGGGAGCAGTGAGCAGGGAGCGGTGGGCATCTCTGCAGGGCTGAAATGGGGGAGACGGGTTTATTGCGGTCACTTGGGATGCGGGCACAGACCGCGATGTGCGAGTGGCCAAAACTCGCCTCCCCTCAGAGACACTTTAAGTATCTCGTTACCGAGCTTTTGCCAGTGGGTTATCTGCGCCTTCCATCGTGTCCACAGCAGCAGCCTGAGATACGAAAATAATCCCAGCAGGACTTTCCCATTCCCCTTCCTCCCTCTGCCTAGTGGTCAGCTATTCCAGAGTAATTCAAGATGAATGCTCCCTGACTTGCAATACCTCCCGTCAGGCTTCTGAAAATTTTGCTGTATTCTGGGGAGGGGGTGAATTAGGCATAGCATGCCCACCAACAGTGTCCATTTCTGCATGTCCGAAGCCCCTTTGCACAAACAGAATGGAGGTCCTGTTGGCGCTGCTGAAAAGCGTAGTCTAGAGAAATGATGGAGGCTGAATGGGGGATTTACTGTACTCTCTGTAATTGAATAAGAGTAATAAACTATGTTCCTGGAGAGGAGAAGAACCCTACCCCGTTCTCCATTCAGTAACCAAGCCTCTGCATCGTGTATATGAATGTCCTTGTATTTGTCAGAAGGTTAATTTTGCCATTCAGAGCTGAACCAGGCATGGAACTTCTCTGGCCAGCTGTCTTCCTTCTCTGTAGCATGCTCTCACCCTTTCCCCCTTACATACTAATGAGCTGCAAAAATCCATTAGGAGTAAGACATGTCCAGCAGTTATTTCTAGCTGTCACAGGTGGCAAGGGTTAATAGAAGACATCCGTATTTCTTGGATAGCTACACAGAAAATTTGGACCATGCTATTTAGGCCACTTTCTTTCTCCCTGTAGTACTGTCCCACATTCAAACTAATTAATAGCAAAATCTATGCTGTGTAACGACTGCAGGAGGGGGATCATGTTTAGAAATTGCACATCCTTAAATATGTTGATTACTGATGTCCTTGTTTACTAAGGTTCATTGAGTTCTGTCAAAAACTCTTTTCTCAGAGAACTGTAGTTCAAAAATGATACACACAAATATCTTTTTCCATCTTCTGCTGAAAAAAGTTCGATTCCTTGAATATTGCATTTATAGTTTTAAGCTACAGATTTTTCTCTTCAGATCTACATTCAGTAATTAAAATTAGTAACTCTTTTCTAGCACAAAACCTAATTTATATCCAGCCCTAAACGGCAGTATGGTTTCCCTGTTCATCCTAAAACGATTGAACACTGGATCTTTAGGTAGGAACAAGTATATATGCTCTTTCTCACAGAAAATGAGTATGAATTTCTGACTAGTTTCGGAAAGCCTCCTTGGCTTTCTGCTTGTCCTCTTCAGACCTGGGGATGCATCATGCAATCCAGGAAAGGTAATTAAGAGGTTTGTACATGTAGGTAATGGACTTTTTTTCAGACCAGTTGGTATAGAAGGAAAAGCAGACACATTTTTGGAATAACAAGATATATTTTTGGTTCTGAAGCAGCAACTGTCTAAACGCAGTAATTATCTAAAAGCTAAATACAACTTCAGAACTGCTGCAAGTTCAGATGTATCAGTAAGACCAGCTCAGTAAGAAAAAGTGGAAATGAGAATGGAGGAGGCGTTGTGGGAGGGCTGGAAGCTGGTAAGTTCAGAAAAGTTCCTAGGACTTGCTGGTTTTAACTGTTTAATGATTTTTCACATAACAGAAGAAAATCCTGTGTGGAAAAGAATCTTCCCAGAAGCACTTGTCCTACATTTCAAATACCCCAAACCACAAAACTCATCATTAGAGCCTAATCCTCTGTGGTCCAAAACCAGATAAGTTTAAACTGTACCTGAGCAAGAAATCTAAGATGTGTTGATGCCCATCCACTACTACAGCAATGAACTTTCCCTGCCATCAAATCACCAGCATACTCTGATCTTACATTGGATGTTCCAGGGTTGCAACATACTTCATCCTGTGCACGGCTGTATTCCTTGTAGTTTTGCTGCTGAAAATGACCACTGAGCTCCAGCAGGAACTCCCACAAACCATCTTTAGAGACCGAACACACCTCTGTTGGTGAGGGAATGTTTCTCACAAAACAGGACATTCTCCCTCTCCTCTTTCAGACCTGATCCTTAGGGAAAACTACAGATCTTGTCCGACAGAAGTGCACATGGGAATTAGGTTTCCTAACTCTGCCCAACACCCAAAACTGGGGACTCAACAGAGATGCTGGACTGCTAGTACATTGTAATTTATTTCTACTTCCACACACCACCACCTCTTCTGCTTACCTCTCTCCAAATCAACAGATTGTAAGGTAATTGTCTCTCCTTTTTACTTAGCTCATAAATGCCAGTCTTTCTCCCATCCTTAATGTCATTAATGTCTTCTCTATTCTAAAGCTACTATCTTCTTCCTTTCAGAGCTGGTTTAATTAAGGAGTATCTTAGCAAATGGTAAACAATTTTTCTTAACTGAAAGATGATTCTAACCCAAAGAAGAGTTTGTGCAACCAAAAGTCTGTCCCATTTTGCCACCTGTATGTCTTTGTCTAACAACATATACTGCTTCTTCAGGCAGCCCCAGTACTGCATAACACATCCACAGGAGACTATTGTTGTGCGTCTGCCTTGCTCTTTTAATGATTCCTTAGGTATCCACCGTGGGTGACAATTAAAGAGGAACCTGGACTGGATACCACCATTGCTTGGGTCAATATGACAAAGAGAGCACAGGCACTCTTCCCTCTTGCCGTGGAAAAACAATCTTCCGTTCTAAAAGAAACAAAAATTTGGGTGTTAAGTCATAACTAAAAAGAATTTCAGCGTTTACTTCAAAACAATGTGCTAATGTTAGTTGGTACAGTAGCCATTACGGGAAATTTGGACTGTGGCAGATAGGCAAAGTACTGAGATTTGTCCTCTTGCATTCTTTATGTACCACTAGTAGAGTGCTGGTTTATGCTAGTCTTGTTATGGGAGATGGGGACACAAATCTTTGTCTGAAAAAGAAAAGACACTATGTAAATCTTTACTTTTGGAAAGAGACAAAGCAAAAAGTTGTTGCAGTATTTTCTTGTTTTCCTCTATGTGACTGGCAGAAATAGGATAGAGTAAGTGCTTACCCTCCACAGCATATAAGCAAAAATGTATATGGAGTAAGGCTAGTGAGCACCCAAACGAATAAAACATAAACACAGATAATAACATACATGTGTATTTATCCACCAATTTAAAGCAAAAGTTATGCTCAAATAATTAATAGTTAATTCAAAGATTTATTATTTAAATGTCAAATAAGGTGTCAAAAGTGGGACAAGTTAAAAGTTGATTTTTGTCTCATATTGAACATGGATCTTGGCTGATTAGAAAAGTTAATACTTTTGGGTGTAGGGGCATTAGTTCTGGATGGAAAGAAAGGATTTTTGAGATCTGAGTAGAGAGAGGGATTAAAATATGTAATGTATGATGGGCAGCAGCAATGTCTATACTAAATTCATGAAGTCTCTTGGAGTTTCCAAATGAGGCAGTACATGTCCACAGCTCAGGTGGGTCTCATTTCCATCTGAGTACTGGCAGTACACATCAAGTCCTCATGATGCACAACCAGAGATACTTGCTGAAGAATCAGTACCAAGACTGTAAATGCAGTGAAATGAAGGAGAGATGATTACAGTGTCATACATCTGTCATAGTTTGAAATTGGCCCCCCCCTTGAGAGTTCGAGGGGCTCAGAGGTGATTGGGTGCCAGGGCAGTGTTCCCTGGAGAGCCGATCACCACCCCTGTTGTTCGCTTCTGCTCAAAGTCATATATCACAGCCCCGGAAGCTGTTGGCAGTTCTGTCTTGGTTGTTTTGCTGTCGGTGTCTGCTGCATGTAGGTGGAGAAGGCCAGGGGGTGGCTGGGCTCCCTCTCTCCCCCGCTGGGGGGAAGAGGGGAGCCCTGCGGCCCCCCTAACTCTGCCTAGGCCAGAGTAGAGACAGCATTGGAATGAGTGCATGTTTGTGAGGGATGTGACTCACAAACAACTGGTAAGTGGGAGAGAGAGAGAGAGATACAGGCCCTGCAGCCAGGCCCTCTTCTTCTTCCCCCCGCCACCTTTGCAGCCAAACTGTAGAGGAGGGCTGCTTTTCCCTCTCACTGTTTAGTGAGAGTGGATGTGAGGCTCAGCATTGGAGCAGAGCCAAGTGGACGGGCCAGAGGAGGCTCGATTGCTAGGGAGAAAAATCCCAGGCAAGAATTGGAGATGGACCCCAGAGAGAGAGAGAGAGGGGCCCGGAGGATGTCCTTGCAGTGATTTAAATGGAGGACAACCGAAAACCTGAAGGAGGAATCAGCATTCCAGGACACAGACGCTTGATAAGCTGAACTACCCTGCAGCAGCCTACGAACCGAGGTATGACACTGAGAAGGAGAAATCACACAGCAGCAGAAGAGAAAGGACTCAAAGCTACTTTCTTGGACTTTGTAAGGAGAAAGACTTCGGCAAACAGCTGAAGGTTAGTTAGGGAGTGTTCAGGAGCCCAGAACACTCCCACGAGAGACAGAGACTGTGTTACATATCAGCCTTGGAAGGCTGCTCCTGGACTAAAGTTAAAAGGGGGGGCTTGAAAGGACTGACAGTCAGAAATGTAATATATATATATATAGCTGTTTTTAGTTTGTACAGTATATTTATTTGTGTAAATAAATGTATATACTTCCCCCTTCCCCTACAGAAGCCTCTGGTCTGAAAGTTTCTCTCTGGTGTTAGGATAAATTGTGAGAAGGGATGGGGGAAGCCTGGAAATTGGATTTTTTTTTTTTGATTTCTAATGTGGCTCAAACTTCCATAATCTCAAATTGTAAGATGAAATAAGGTACACCCTTACATTGCCATATTAAAACTACCATATATTTCTGGTGATAAAATCGTTAATGCAGATAATACACACTCCTTAAACTAAGCTGTTTGACCCTAGAAGTTAAGAGAGAGGTCTACACAAGAAGTTGAGACACAGAGGTCTACAAAACAAAATTCTGGAGAAGAAGTACCTGGGCAAGACTCCCATGTAGCTTTTACAGTTGCATGATAAGATATTTTTCACTGTGCAGCATGCCAATGACACAGCCATCTGCCCCAGGGCCACAGGCCATAGCATCTCACAGATCTAGTCTTGACAGAAGAACAAAATCCTTAAAATTTAAAAGCGTACCTTGGACATTGACTGTTTCTTGGAACATCTAGAAGACTCTTGGAAGTATGCCTGTGCTGACACAAATAATAAATGCATGCAGTGATTGGCAAAGAAAATAAGTAGGAGCTGAACATGAACTATAGGTGGTGGTGCAGTCAGCAGCCAGAATACTTTCTGCAGCGAGGGGTCTCAAGGCGGTACAGCCAAGTGTTTAGAAAGTCATCTCAGTGCAGAGGCAGTTGTTATAAACAAGCATTTGACGAGGTACCAAGTAATTCTCTTACCATTGGGTGGCCCAGGTCACCTTACCCTCAAATTCATCCCAGGCGCCTTTATATAAGTCTTTTATTAATTTGTTATATTAGTTTGCAATTGTCAATTTAGGTTAAAAACTGTACTTTTATTTGTATTTGGGGGTTGTGGGAATAAGAGAAATAGAATGGAAATGCATCTCTAGCCACTGAAGTCAGTGGTAATTTATTTCTGCTGAGTGATACCTATTGTAAGGCAAATGTTTTACCAGGTAGCATGGGCTAGGAATGAAGGGCAACTTTTGACTGGCACTGGTGTAAGTCAGCCCCCCATTACAGTGATTTTGTATGTTTTAAAGAGGCATGAGGAGAGGCAGTATGTGCAGTCAAGGCAAACTACAGAGTCTCTTCCTCCCAATACTCACAGCATTTTTTGCTTAATGCTGTTTATTCAAGATAGATGGAGTATGTGGAGATTCGATTTGGTTTTCTTTTCTGTTCAGAAGAAATGTAGATGATCCCTTGCAAATTAAAGCCGTATGTTGCCTGCCTTCCCTGACATGTTCTGTGCTGGGGTGAGAGGCGCAGGGGCTGCAGCCCAACTGCTGCTGCCAGAAGTTTTCTGGAGAACAAGAAAAAGTCACAACTCTTAAAAGGGCAATTGCAGATCACAGCTCATTTTGTTCAGAGAGAATGCGAACATTTTTATTCTCTTTTTATTTCCCTTTCTTGAGCAAGTTCTTCTACAGTTACATACGGTGCCTGAAAACACAGACTCTCTCTTGTTCTTCAAACACAGAGAGGCTGATTTAAGGGCCTAAGATGGCAATCCTTACTCCCTGGAGTAGACCTGCTGATTTCACAGATGCAAGGGAAGGGAGTAGAGCTTCACAAGGCTGTGATGTAAGGAGAAATTATGTGATGAGCTCTTACTTCTGGCCTCATGCTGCTCTTGCTGTGCTTTAAGTACCTTCCTTTTAAAGAAATGACTCCCCATTTCCACTGATGTAAATGAGATTCAGATCATATTTGCTGCATTAGTATTTCAAGATACACAAATTGAAAAGGTATGTGTATGAGGTGGGGAGATAGAGTGGAGGAAAGCTGTTTTTATGTATCTTTTAGGTGTGTATATTTTCCGTGAATGCTATTTAGAGAGTGAGCAGGATGAGATCAGAGCAGGAGTAATTCCAAGCCTGCATCTTGCCGTTTTCAATGGAATGTGGCTTGGTACACGTTAAAGGACAATCTCAACTTTCCCTTTAGAAAAAATCTTTTGAGCTTTTGCTTTTCTTTGTAAAGACAGTTTTAAATGTTAACCAGTGTAAACAGAGGCAAACTGCCCAGTAAGATTGAAAGGAATGCACCACAAGGATCTGCTTGTAAGCACTTCTCCCCTAAATACATTCTTCTTCCTATAGGATCGGTCAGCTGTATTTTGAAATAAATTCTTTTCAGAAATTTTGGGCTGGTTGTGTGAAAGGAATTGTCTTAAGGATAGACAGGATTAGCACTCTAGACCTTCCCCTCATTCTGCAGCTGACTTTTATAGTCAGTATTTCCCCTACTCTTTGACCCTGGCTGCGCAACAACTGTTCAACACTGTGGCACCTCTATCAGATATCCCATGTGGGCCCCAGATAAAGCATCCTTAGTCTGATCCCACAGTCTTCAAAGAGGAGAAAAAGGAGCACTTCATAAAAATCTCAAAATTCACAGTAGGGAATGTTACCTAAAGGATGGTGAAATTTCATTCCCTATTGTCACAGGTAGTCATTCTGTATCACTCACAGATACAATCACAACATTTAGCCCAGCTGCAAATTGTTCAAGCCTCTCCTAGTATCCCTGTCAGAACATTAACCTATTGCACATTGGCGGGTGCATCTGGATTCTTTGCTTCTGGATCTCGTAATGTCTCTGTTTTTCTTAGTGACTAACAAGATTGTGTAATTTTTACTGGATTTGGACTTATCTGTGGAAAGCCACACATTTACCATCTGCAGGGATGGTTGTTGTAATTCTGTGTATTTTCACATGGCATTGCTGACATTAAGAAAACTATCTCAGAGTTCCCAGCACTGAAGACCTGGAGGACAACCACGTCCTCTCAGTGTCCCAGGTCTTCTGTCCCCTTCAGTTGTCCAGGTGCCAAATACAGAGTCTGTCAAGGTTTGCTTCCTTATCTCAAAGTGTCATACTGACCTGATCCCTGTCCTGTCAGGGATGGCTGGTCTCAGCAGCCACAGCCCCTTACAGCCCCATACTACTGCAGTAACGCCCTCAGCCTCAAGCCTGCACAGTGGGAGTGAGCCCACTATCTAGGAGACACAGCTAGTGCAACAGCTGGCTGACTGAATATGTAACATCCAAAATTTATGTAATTTTTTATTTTCAGAGGAAAACATCTCCCATTTCAACTCTCATTGGTAGCCATACTATTGTAAGCAAGGTCCACTCATGCCCATCCGTACAAACTTTACCAGGAAAGTGAGAGAGATGAGGACTTCATGTTTAGTCTTCAATTTTTGGAGCTCTTTAATTAATGAATAAGGATATACATAAAAATATGAACACTTAATAGAAACCAATACAAAAGGATGGGAAGGGAAAAGATGAGATACCTACCTTCTGGCTCTTAAGTGTTATTATCCATTAATGTTGAAATAATTGTTAAAATTCACAATCTACTACTACTACTTTGCTGATGGTGATTGTTTTGGGTATTGTTCTGCCATTTATTATAGCTAGGCAGATGGACAAAGTATTTCTGCAGAGGCATCGAGATTTTATATTTTTATTTATATACTTTTTTGCAATTGTATAGCTGCTTCTTTTAATAGATCATGACTTTTTAAAAATGCAGACTGATGTAAATATTTGCCTAAAAGTCTGCACTGTACCTACAGTTACATTCGTCCAAGTACATATGTGATGGCATTAAGAGTTTGGAAGTCTGGGTCCTCCTCCAAGCAGAGAAGGGCTAGAGCAGCTCATCCAAAACTTTGTCCACACCACTGCCGCAGCAAGTAAAAGGGTTCACTGAACTGCTTTGGGAGGGACTTTTTGCTCCTTCTCACAAATGATGTATTTATGACTTCATAGTTGCAGCTGATCTGCAGTAGAAATTAGGCTGCCATAAAACCACAGCCTTGAACTCACATCTCTGGGATATGCCAGTCAGCATTGCTTGAGCATTTAAAAAATGTGACAGAACTGTGTTCCCACATATTGTGTTAAATAGCAGCAAGCTTAAAGATGCTTCAAATCATAGCAAGCCTCATTATGAGCCAGTGTAGCACTCAGAGTGCCAAGGACAGGCACTAATTGGTTTTGCCATGTCTGCTATACCACTTCTATTACTTTTTTTTTTCTCTTTCATAAATGCACAGCACTAGGGATATGAGACTTAAAGGCTTGTCTTTTTTTGGGAAAAAAATGCCAATATTAAACTAATCCCCTGTGTAGACACTCTTATTTCAGTTTAAAAGTGCCTTTCATGGCATTAGCAAGTTGATTCCTTGCTGACATAAGCTTAATCAATATGAGGCACTTACCCTGATATAAATTTATCTCCATGATGGGGTTGCACCAATTTCTCTACGTGTCTTTGAAAAACTATTTAGATAAATCAGTTATTTCTTCAAATTGGCAAGTTCTCACTCACTGAAGATTTCCAATACAGCACTGTGGCCAGCTGAAAAATGAATCACTTCAGTAAAATGTAAAGAACTCTTTGCCTTTGTATGGTGCTACCCATTAAAGCTCTGAAAGCCGCAAATATCAATAAACTTAGAGCAGCTTTGCATCTACATTCTTAATCCCCATTTTCTAAATGCAGGAACTTAAATGTAGAGAAATGAAGTACATTTCCAAGGTCAAAAAAAGAGTATGTGGTAAAGCTGGTTTCAGAAACAGACCAATGACTTTGAATACCCCTGGTCCCAGTATCTTTCCGGAACCTTATATGTAAAAAGTGCTGGTGCCTGTGCCTTCTGGTAATCAGCCCTTTAAAATCAGATTGCCAGAGCTGGACAGATGTATCCGAGAATAACTAGTCTGTAATCTCTCATTTGAGTTTTGTAAATGCAAGACTGACTTTTTCTTATTGAAAAAAGATCTGCCCTTGTAATAATATCACCACCTTACTAAATATTTATTTCTAGTGGTATCCTCCTTTAGGTATAAACATAGACATTCTAATCTCAATTTCTGAGGCAAAAAGGATATTCTCTACCACTTGTTATGGCTACACCAAGTATATTTTTATCCTAGGGATAAACATTTCAAAGATTACTCTGTGAACAGAGCTTTTTAGACTAGGAAGAGGACCACAATGACAGTATTGATGCAGTACTATCATCCGTCTCTGGAAAAATGGTTATGGTCCAAATAACCACTCTGTCTGCTCTGTATTGAAACAAGTATATTAGTCTGAAATCCTGTAAGAGATGGATCTGGTCACAAACAAAACCATATATTAGGAAAAAAGATGACAATGTCAGGTCTGAATTGATCTCCTCAGATCAGGCTAAGGTTCAAGAGTAATGCTGTGGTATGCACATAAAATAAACCACAGCTGGGGTTTTTGTCATGGAGTGCTTGCTCACTCTATTGTTGAGTGATGCTACTAAAAGTTACTGAAACTTGAAACACGGTGAAAATGTTTTTTAAAGCCTGAAAAAAACCACTTCCATCCTTTGTCATATATCTCAGATTTATACCTTGAATTCTATTATCTGGAATTCAGTTACACCAATGATTTGTGAAATGCATGGATACTTACAACATATTAAACTACAAAGACCTTAGTTGTGCAGTACAAATCCTGTCTGCAATTAAGGCAATTAAAACGGGAGGCTTGAGGCAGAACTACTGAAAAAATATTTGCAGACCTATCAAAAGTCTTTCTGTGCCCCTATTCCCAGAGTACCTGAGCACCTCAGCACCTCAAAATCTCTAATGTGTTTGTTCTGAAAGATAAAAGTACTGCTCTGTCTTTTGTTTTGGACAGAGAAATCTAAGGCAGAGAGAGATTAAAATGACCTGTTCAAAGTCAAGTAGGAAATCTGTGATAGAAAAGGGAATTTAACCTAAAGCTGGCACACACATTCTTTTTCCTGAGGCCTATTTTTCCTCCCTGGAAAGCTTTGGAGGGCTGTGAATCACAGTTGTTTTAAGCCCCCTGAGGGAGATGGTCCCACACCTTGTCCCACTCCACGGCGTTTCTCCCACAGCAGCACCCCCAAGGCAGTGGGGAGAAGCAGAGAAATGTGCTGCCTCAGCTGAAATCTTACCAGCAAAACTGACTGCACTTCCCATTGCAACGATTCCCTTCTTCAGCTCTTGGCATGGCTACAGGGTTACTAGTGCATGCAGAGGGGAAAGGGAAGGTGTGAGCTGAAAGACAGGAGAGGAGTGGATGGTTCCTGTCAGCAACAGCCCCAGCTTTGACAGGCATTAAGCAGTCACGAAGCTGCAGCTCAGACTGCACCTTCACAAAGCAAATTTAGTCATTAGTTATTCTGACTTGAATTAAAAATACAGTCATAGCTGGACCAACCAGTGAGGTTACAAATATTGGGAGAAATCCCTATTGTTTTGTTCCTTCCAGTACTGCAAAGGGAAATTGAGGGACCTGGGAGTAGAAAAGACCTTGAATCACCTTGATGTTGACTCATTCCCTGAATAGGGGGGCAGCAGGAGTTGAGGCCATAATTTTATCACCTGCTCCCTGCTATGTATGGCAGGACCCTTGACAATGGATTTGTTTAAAGTCACAGTATTAGTCCATGGCCAGGCTATCACCTTAGACTCTCTCATAGTAGCGTACAAGCTTCTTAATATCTATTTTCTTGTCTGAAAAGCAGTCAAGATGACAGATGAATGTTCTGACTAAGCATGTTTATATTTATGTATTTACTTGCTTTGTTGCCGGTTTCCTTTCCCTACCTCCCTTTTATGCTCTAACTAATAAATGTCTCTGTCACCATGCCATTGTCAATAGCAATTTAAATTACACATCAGACCATGCAAGCAGCTCACACATTATCAGTTAGCAGGAAGGGAAACCCCAAGGACAGTGGTGCAGAGCAGTCTTGCCATCTCTGCTAGTGTGGGTTGCAGAGCACCATTTCTGAAGGGGCTGTACCCCTCTGTTACTGTGAGGAGATAGCTGTCTGCCACTGGAAAACTCTGGACTGGGCAGTTGGACTTAATTTAATAGCCAGATACCCTGTACTACCTCTACTGTGAGTGGATCTCCCAGTGCCACTACTCACACCAAGGAGCAGGTCTCTTCCTGGGAGAAGAAACAGCCCTTGATAAAGAGGAAATGGTGCAAGAGGAGATGCAAACACTGTCCCTTTTATGTTATGGGTAGGAAGTAGAGAGTCCTGACTGCTTCTCAAAAAGCCTAACCAATGAAGTTGAGAACATGTCATGACAGATAGGTATTTGTCATACTGTGCAGCAAATCCTCAATGACTACATAAATAAAAAAAGACCTCGATGAAAGAAATTTGACTAGAGGCAGAGTGTTAGCAATGATGATCACCAACATGAAAACTCAAGTGTAGGCTGAGAATTTGAATTATCAGGATTCAAATCTAAACCACATTGTAAAATATGTGGAGTAACTACTGGACAAGAACTTAGATATGGAATTGTTCAATTAAAAATGGGGTTGAAAAACCCCAACATTTTAACTTTGCTGATTAGTGTTGGGTGATTATTTATCTCAAGTCAGTCAGAGAAAATTTGGCTGGGATTTGAAGTGGAGGTTTCATAGACATACAGCATTTAGTGTGTGCCCAAATATTTCACCTCTCTTCCTTTGGCCTGTGTATAGGCAGTGGCACTTTGGCTGCCTCTGACTGCAATGAAAATGAGATTTTCTTCAGTATATACTTTACCTTTAAAAGGATTATCTCCCATGTTTTTTTCCCAGAGAATCAGATGATCAGACCATCTTTTGGAAACAAAAGGACAAACTATAGGGAGGGTTATTTACTACAGTGCTTGTGATAACTGCCTTTTGGCTGAGGTAATGGACGTGACACCTAAAATCAGCAAGAATATTTGGTAGAAGTACCTACCAGCCTAATTCACAAATTCTGGCAGCATGCACATAGTCATTATTTCACTACTCTTGTTTTTTCTTTAAAAATTCTCTCTCTCTTTTCTTAAAACAGTAAAGAACCAATGAACTCATAATCTCATACTTAGGCTAACAGCTTTTAACCCAAGGAACGTAATCTGCCCTTATATTTTATCAAGATAAATTCCAGACATAATTAGTTTTCCCAGACTCAACTCTTGGCCTGTATTTCTCACAAGTTGATAATCACCCAATAAAAATAAATAAAAATGTCACCCTTCCAAATTAATATCTGACATTGCTCATAGCTGATATTGTTCAGAGATCCCTTTTGCATCCGCAGGAGACAGCTGCATCTTTCTCACTGCTGTTCCCTGACCAATTCTGTGCAGCCCATGTAGTGTCATGCATAGCTTTCTCATGTTGCTGTAGACTAATGACAAAGAAATTGGATGTGTATTTTAGGACATTTCCATTTTGTAACCAGACATCTTCCCTATCTTATAACAAGAGGGATTATAATACAGAATGTCAGTGCTACACAATTACAGTTTATTTCCATGCTGAAGGAGAAGGGAGATGTGAAGTTGAAGGTCAGAGCCTTTAAAGAGTGAGAAATGTCTCCTGCAGGTGCTTGGTTTATAATTGCCCAGGATAGAGCTGCTTTATTGAGGTTTGTTGTCATAGTAAAGGTCCCAAGAAAAACAGGTTTGCTTCTTTTTTTTTTTGTCCTGGCATCTATCAGTGTCAGTGGACGCCCACAGCCATAGCCAGGAGTATGCCCTCACTTCTGGCCTCTGATCTGAGCAGCTTTTGCTCATGCCCTGGGGAGATGCTGGGCAGACAAAGCAGTAGGGAGCAGGCAGCACCCCAGGTGATAAAATGTCCCGTTTCCATTCTGCTCTACGGAAAATTTTAAAAGCTTTGATGTCTGAAGGCATATGCACTCCAGCAGAGAAAACTTCACAACTCATCCTCTCCTTAGCCAAGAGTAGATCTTTTCTATTTTCTCACAAGCTGCCTGACAACACAACAGATATAAAAATTGGCACTATCAACATATCAGATCATGAACCAGCTTTCTTGAATGTTATTATTACAGCAATTCTTAAGTGAGATAAAAATTGGTAGTTTAATAACTCTCCTTAGAAGGATGCTTAGCATACCCAAAATAAGGCTCAGTGCAATTAATTTGACTAAACAATTCAGAAGAAAATACATTAATGTGAAAAGTATAATGGAGGAATTACCACATGAATGTTCTAATTGCCTAGATTCTAAAACATATAAGGGGATCAGGGACCTGACAGACACCAGAATCCATAATTTCCACTATCATATGTTTTTGCAATAGAAAGTAGAATTAAGTAAACACATTCTTTGCTATTTAATTAAAGGAGTATACAATTTTAGAGATAATAGTGTTGATAGTGGACAAGAAAGCACAGCTCTGTTCACATACTCATAGCCAAGAACGTGCAACCATTTCATCCAGGGAATATACTGTGGCACTTGATCCTCTTGGTACTGAGCAGGTTGCATATGCTCTCTTACAGAGCCACTCTTCAGATTCATCCAGCAATAGAGGCAGAATATGTCCTTTCATTTATGCTTCATCTCACAGTTCTGCTGTGCTCCTGCACTGGGAACAGGTGGTGTTTGAACTGCCCTGGGCAGAAGGTGCCCAGTTCTGACCAGGCACAGCAGTACCAGGAGACTGACTATGCCAGAGTTATGCCGTAGTTTGGTTCAGAAAGTCCGGCTGTTTCACCGGCTCCAGCCACTTAGGGAGAATGAATAAAAGAAGTCAAAAAGAATTAATAAAAATATGGTGATATATGAAAAGCTCTTGCAGTGAGCATCTGCCTGGAGTTGGATGCCCAGGACTGCAGACAGAGATGTTTCATTTTTTGTGTGTGACCACAGCACAACTATGGAGTTGCAACCTGTAGAATGCCCAAGTTTTCACAGTTTCATACCCCTGTTCCCTTTGCACTTTCTACAAGGTAAGAATGAGCAGATACCACAGAACAGCAGCTGCACAGTAACCTGTTATTCTCTGGTAGCTGATCTGGGCACACAGTTTCTCCATCCAAATTCAATTAACGTGAGAACCACTGGGGAGAAGAGAAAGTAGATAGTGCTACAAGCATTTGCTAGCTGTATACATCAACACTGTGCTGGCTTGCTTTTGGAACACTGGTGGCAGGAAATAAGCAGCAGCTATGGTAGAATCAATGGCAGGAGAGGCAAGTTCCCATTCAAACAGTTCCTGCTAAACCATGGAGATCCAAAGAGCAGACTTGATGACTGATGTTGGCCTTCAGGCTGCATACAACTGCCTGCTGCAACCAAGAGTTTTAAATCTGGTTGCATAACAATGCATAGTAATACATATTAATGTACATGGGATGATTTTCAGAAGCTGTATCTTCTGTCCCGTGAAGATGGATACTTGGTTTTTAGGGACCACTCTGAAGAAATCAGACTTCAAAAAATAGCATGAATATGGCTATATTAGCTGTGCATACAGCTGTGATAAGATGGACCTTGGTCCAGTAATCCTGATCTTGTTTGTTTGTTTTTTTTAAAGTACAAAATATATTTACATCACTGACTTGAAAGGTCCTGGTAGTTATGTTGATTGATTATTGGTTCTATTTATGTTTGCAGACAAAGAAGAGTGAGAAGAAAAGTGAGAAGAGCAACAAAGTAGTCAGAAGTGGGATAGCTGCAGGAACAGAAAGTGTAATGGCAAGCTATTGAAGGTTGCCACTGCAAGCACCAGCAAAGCAGGCAAAACAGATACTTGGATGTTAAGGAACACAAGAAGGTTGCAGCTAAAGGCAATAACTCTACCAGTTTTAAGGAGAGGAAGATCCCGCTGATCCAGCTAACTACAGAAGTTTGACCTTAGTCACTGGTGGAAAAAATTATCCTGAACATATTTACCAAAATACTAAGGCCAGTTTCAGAGGAAGCAGAGGGCCAGATACAGTATGACTTCCCAGCAGACACAAGCTGTATTGATCAAATTATCACTCTTGACAACCAATGGGAGGGAAGCAATAAAAGTGGGTTAAAGCTTTTGGAGGAAAACAACTGGCTTGAGTGGATACAATATAGAGAGTGTGGATGTCATATAGTGTTTCAGATAATTGTAATTCTAAAAGGTGCATGTTGAGACTCCTGTAGTGCAGTAAGAAATGGTAGACATGTCAAGCAATTGGGTAAGTCCAAGGAGCAGGGGGCATTGAATTACACTCATTTTCCATCATGAAGCTGAATGTTGCTGAATTAGGCTTGGACAGCATAATTTTGAAAGATCTATAGCAAAGCTTTTCATTAAATATAAATTATAGTTGATCACTGGCAAATATGTCTGATTAAATGAAAGTATTATTTGCCACCTCGGAAAACTGGTTTTGTAGACTTGAACTTAAAATTAGTTCCAAGAAGATGGTATGGAGTTCCAAGAAGATGAGATGGCTGCATCTTGGAGAAGGAAGAGTATATACTGTGCTGACATGCAACATAAAGGAAGTTACAGAGAAGTCTGGTCCTACATGTAGTTATATCAACATCAGCATCAGTAAGTTCAGCATCAGTGGTTCAGTAAAGACGAATTAAAACAGTCGTGTACCTTAGTCACAAATGGTGCACAGTAGATGATGAGATTATGGATCAATAAGGATAATACATATACAATCCATATGGGGTTTTGTCAAATTTATGATTACTTCATGGACTGGAAATAGCTCCAGTAAATGAGATAAAATTGAAAAAAAAGACTAGGGACAGCTCTTCAAAATATTTCAGGTAGAAATGGAAAACATTTTAAGATATCAGAGATTGAGTCACAAAATCAAGGCAAGGGACTGACTGTAATTAAAAGATTATAATGATTCTGCTAAAGCAGACCACACCAATACATGACACCAAAACCAAAACCAACCAACCAAAAAAAATGCATTCAAGGCCTAAAAGCTGATATCAAGTTCATGGCTAGATATTGCATTAAATTAAGCTTTGTTTAATAGTGGAATAATCCATGCATAGGAAAGACCAACAATGGCATAGTGTTCCTCAGATCTGGAAGGACACTCTAGAAAGCCAGAGAAGAAAAGGACTATTTATGTATTTTGGATGATAATTAAAATACCTAAGTTTTCTACAGCCCTAAAATTTATGTCTGGCTACAGAAATAGTCGTAAACAATCATCACCATTAACATCTTGTAAAAAAACCCCACAAATTGAGAAGTTTTTTCAAACAAAGATGTCAACGTAGATTCACTGACCTACATATTTAGGACACATGCACATACAGCACACACATTTGCACAGCAAGAAGAGAGAACAGAAAAATCAAATGCACAAAAACTGCAGAAATACTATGTGCTTGCCAAGACTCAGACACAAGTCTTCACAAGAGTCTGTTTGTAAGCCAATTCATATTTGAATAATTGAAACGACATCTAATGGAAATTAAATATATACAATAAAATATGTGTGTATTCACCTTTACAACAAAAGTATTAATACAAAGGTACAATATTGAGATTGTCTAGGAAAACATCTTGTCCCAGAAAATGTAAAAGCTTTGTGTTCAAAGGATTTGGAAAATAAACTCCCTTTCTGTGGAGCCCTGCCTCTTGGGATTTGGCATAAGAAAGAAAAGAGAATTTCTAAGAAAAATCTTTGCTGGCATATTTTACTTTGTTCTGAATGGAAACAACTTGAGCTCAAAAGGTAAATTTCATTGACTGTAGATTTTCCTAAGTGTGAGTTTAGCAGAGAAAGCAAAAGAAAGCAAAGGATGTACTAAATATGACTGCATTTTACAACCCCTTTCTTCTTCAGTTTTGATAAGCACTTAACAGAAGTCTGTTCAGTGAAAGCTGCCAATTCTTATTTTTACCATACGTACAGATTGAGAATGTTAGAGGAAATGTGTATGGCAAATTAGGATGAACTCTGTGGCCTGAATGTTAAATGAGAGGGCAAATTATGCAGGATTTGTCTACCATTTCAATGTTCTCATTTGTCATTTCTTTGGGCATGGCATCTTTATAAGACTATCCTGAAGATATTATCATAATGGAATGTTTTGCATAATGGAAAACACAGTCACCTCAGATCTTCTTTTACATGACAAACCCTTGATTAGAAAAATAATAGGATGGAAACGGAATTTGTATTTATACAGGCAGGCGTCAGAGCCAAGGACAATGGAAGCTGACCTCAATACACTGGAGAACTGACATAGGCAGATGCAAAACCTCTCTCTTTACAGTAAATTTAGCTTAGAAATAGACTGGGAAACAAGCGGGAGTCATGTAAAAGTTTTCCTATGGTGAAAAGTTCCTTATCATAAGAAAGGTATCTGTGATATACAAAGGATATCACACATTTTCACATTACTCATAGCTCTTGTTACACTGCAAGGCCCACATTACACCCCTGTGAAAACAAGAATGTTTTGATATTGGACAAAATGGTAAGTGTTTAAAATTTTCTATCACACTTCTGATTCAACTTTGACAACTTACAGTCTTTGGGTCCACTGATGAACAGTTAGAAAACAGAATAAATATACTGGATTAAATCAGCATAGCCAACCATTTACATAATTAGGAACTGGATTATTGGAACTGGAGCCATGCTCCCGTAGTCATCTGAATTAAAGCACACATCTGCATATATGTTGTTTATGGGATTGTTGCTGATGCACATGTGTCATTAGACACGTAAACCCACTGGATTTATTTAATTAGTCATTATTAATTACAAAGTTTGTTTTGCAAACAGAAACAGAAAAAAAGTCATGAAAGTGTAAAATAATTTGGAAAACTCTGTCCCTTTGAGGAAATTCTAAAATCAAAAGGTAGATTTTACTAACTCTTGGCTTTATTACTAATCTGAGAACATAATGTGCTTTTACATGACTGGATTTAACGTTGGTCCAGCTTGGAAGACAAGATTATTTCATTACTGTCTGTGATCTTCAGAGCACAAAACAGTTTTTTTCTTTGCCAAGATCATATTGTCAGGTTTGACATTGATTTTGGGTGATAAGAATTCCAACACAGCTGGTTTACAGAAGACCCAAATAAAACTGCTTAAAAAACCTAGCCTAAAATATGGTACCTGTGATGGGAAGATAATATTGTGATAGTGGGAGTTTCACATGCTGGGAGAGTATAAATGCAAATTACAAATATGGTCATACTTATTTCTACAGTCATCCTGAACTAAAGACCATTAGCCAGTCTTGAGACTTGATATAACCTGGGAAAAGAATCCGTATATTTTTCTGAGGCACCACATCTCAGTTTGATAAGGATAAAATCTTAACCTGTCTTTGGTTTTCTGATAGCCATTTCCTCTCTGTCTTCCTCATTGTGATTTGAGATGATCTTAGTCTGATACAAAGGCTCTGAATGCCCAGAACTGCCGTGAAAAGCAGCAAGGATGGGGGTATCCAGCATCTCTCAGGATCAAGCTTATCATTTTTAGCTGTAAATATCTATATGACTAGAGTTACATGTGTCAGCTTTAAGATAGTGTCATGATTTCATTGTGGTCAAAGATCTTGAAAAAGCAAAGCATGGCTGATGTCTGTACAGTGTCTGTTCATGTTTATTATCTAAACAGTAAACTCAGAGCTGATTGCAGTTTGGCCCTTATCAGTTTTTCCTTCTAGCAATGGATAAAATAATTTCTGCTTGCTCAGGAACAGATCCATCTTAAGTAAGACACAGCTTTACAGAGAACTGACAGGTAATACTAGCCTTTATTTTTCAGCAAAAGCATCTTTTTAATGTAAAAAATGACACAAAAGTGGTCACAACATTTAATATACATATATGAATAATGGCTAATGAAATCTGGAATTAGTACTGCAGATTGCTTCACCTGGCTTCTAGTGAGCTATAAATAGACCAGTTGATTGGAAGATTAAAAAGATAAGCCAATGTAATGATCATACATAATATACCTACCAGAATCCTCTGAACAGCAGTATAGTTACTTTCTTTGAGGAATACTTTGCAATGTATTAGAGAATGAATCTCCCCTCTTCTGCAGCAAGAGAATGCCAGCCAGACAACCCCCTACTAGCAGTCTGAACCCAGAAGCACATGCATCCACGTTCCCAAATGCTGCTTAGTTCACCTTCTCTAAAGTGCTAGCAGTAAGTCCTGCACTCAGACTGCATACTTGAGGTCTCTATTTGTTCCCTCACTCTGCTTTCCATTAATCAATCACTGACTCAAAGCTGCACTTAATCCATTATGACAATAGTTTCATTTCAAAAAAGGAAAAAAAAAAGCATCTGTAAAAAGTATTCTGAATTAAGAATCTGAGTTGTACTAGAATCTATTCAGTCCATGCTCAGAGGCAGCTAGAGCATACCCCTGAATAACTCCTATAAGCCAAACCAAAGCCAGACTCTGTAATGACACCACTTGCAAATGCAGCAGTCTCTACTCTCCTCACTTCCAGTAAGCTCATCCTGAGTGACTTTTACCCAGTCTCAATTTTGGTGTCTCCTCTATTTAACTCAGTAAGAAACACACAAATAAACAAATCCCGTAAAGAAGGGCAGGAAGTTGTGTGAGCTGTTACATGTTTATTGTTACTAGGGAAACCACTTCCTTGGTATTCATCTGTTCAGCAGATCTGTCTGGCTGTGTCTTGGAGTCCCAGGCAATGTCATCAAATGAATGGTAACTGGGAAAATAAAGCCACGCAGCACAAAATACACTACAAGTGTCTGTGACACTTAAAATGAAAATCTCATTTTGGTAAATCAAGCCTAAGCAGAAGTATCTCCCATAATATGCTTTTATAACAGGATTGTGTGTAGGGGGCAAGAGTGTGCAATACTCTATTCCTCTTTTCCTGAACATTAATAATATATCTGTAAAAGCAATCAGTACTGACAGTCTAGAGTTTAAATGCTAAGCCCAAACAGCTACATATTTTGGCTGCCGATCCTAGCTCAAATTTCACAAGCAGTATCTTCATCCAAGCAAAGGATGAGTAGAGCTAGTACTTTGCTTTGGAAACCAGACTGTGGTGTTAGGACTCATCTCTAACAACAGATCATCCATGTTCCTACTTTATGGGACAGTTTTTTTGTTTGTTTGCTTTTTTCAGCTGCAGCTTGTTTCTGAGTTCAGTCACAAAACAATTGGTAGAAGCATCTCAAGCGATGCCTCAATGTTCACTGTACCCTTTCTTGCATAAGCAGGCGGCAGCTTTCCCAGATTCAGTCACAGAAAACAGGGCTGGAAGGGCTATGAAGAAGTCAGCTGTGGTAAGCAGATTGTCATATATTTAGTTTATACACAAGTGCTCACCACCAGTTCCTTAATCTCCTCGGTGATTGGAGTTCAATACATCTCATCCTCAACAGGAATTCCACAGCTGATTAACTGATTTTGCCTCTTCTCCATCTTGCTGAAAATCTCAACTGAATGATAAAACCTGAAGAGGGTACACACCACACACCTTCCCTGAGCACTTCCAGCCCCAGGCTCTCAGTTTCAGTGCTAGCTGCATTGCAAAACCAGCTCAGTGTAACTGCTCTCCTCCATGGACTCCAGGCACAGAACTGGAGTTTCCTCATTCCTCATTCTTCATTCCTAGACCAGAGGTCTAAGTCTGGCACTAAAGAAAGTTATTGGTCCCGAGGATCTCAATAACCCCAAGCCCAGCCAGAAAAACCATCTCAGTAGGTAGGTTTGTTCTTGCTTTAGAGTGGAATGAAGTGCAGTGGGGAGATACAGTGTGCAGCATAACTCAATATTTATGGTGTTCACTTTTCTAAGCAGACATTTCAGAAAACAACATACATGCACAAGGGTAGTGCAAAGTTAGAGGCAATACCACAGGAAGGATAGTGGTGCCTAGTTTTCTGAAAAAATGGAGTGGGAGGAAAGCAGCAGAGAATGAAGAGACAATACCTTATTGTGGTGTAACCCTTTGATAACAAGCTCAGATGATCAACAACTATTTGGGCCTTGTTGAAGTAGGCTTACAAACATGGTAATGCAAAACTCAACCTATGAATCGAGATAAAAACTAACGCAGCAGATGGTTAAAAAGGATGATCCTTTTAACTCTACAAAAATCACTATTATTACAGATACACGTGAGATTTTAAAGGCTTGCTTCCTGTTTTCCAGTTTTATTTATATGGGTTGGGGCTACCTGTAGAAAAATACTCTTGCTTTACAAAAACAGAGAACCAGGACTGTGGGATTTAGAAATATTCCTGCCATGAAGACCTGCAACACAGAATAGTGGGCATATCAAGATACAGAATTAGAGTTCAAATACACATGGGCAGCAGCTCATTTTTCTCTCAGCATGTTTGCATCTTTGTATGATCTCCAGCCCGATCCCCAGTTTACAGTATGATATGGGTTTGTGTGATCTACAGGGTGACTGTATAAAAAAGACGGCTAGAGAGCACTAACAAGAGATTTTGGCAATTATAAATATCCAGCACAAACCAACACAAAGGGTATGCTCATTAAGTATATCCACTGATAGCACTAAATGAAGACACACATGTGTGTTACAGCCTGGAAATGCAGGGAACTAGAGTTCATACACACAGATAGAAGCTGTTGGAGGAACACAAAAAACTCCCACTGATGTCTCAAATTAAAGATGATCTAATAAATATGAAGCTCAGTTCCAGGTTTCTTTCACGAGCACAGCACTACATTGCACAGGAAGCAGCTTCTACTGTTCAGACATCTGGTTGTAAAGGACTGTGTTCAGCAGGGCTAGGCATGGCTTTGCACTGAGGGACAGGCATGGTCTAATTGGTTTGCTATGGCTCCTCCTGGCCATTTCACCTAGGCTGCTATCTCATGGGGCAGTAAAAGTGCGTTCACCATCCCCTGCCAGGCCCCCACCTCCAGCTCAGGACATATTATAGTTGGACACTGTTGAAACTTGGAAGACTACTTAGAGGAGATACTGCTATGGGCTTTCTTCATTCACATACCCTTCCTCAGGCATTGGCAGCCTGGTATGGGGTTGGAAGACTTAAGGACTTTTGTGCCAAGAATTAAGGCAATTTTGATGAGGCAGGGTAAAGCCATGCTACACTCTAAGCCCTGGAAGGTGTTTAGTGCTCTCAAGTCCCACAGCATAGACATGGGCTCAGTCTCCCAAAAGCCTCATGCAGTGGCAGCTGAGTTCTTGGGGACATTCATGGGAACAGAGCTGCCACACTGTGGATCTCCAAGTGGCAAAGCTACCCCACACCAGGAAGCTGCCGCTTCACTTCCAGAGGAACCTACAGTGACAGAAGAACAGCTAACAGACGATTACACAAGGTGGGCCCACACATGGTGGTTCAAAGAGGCAGCATCAGGAGTGAGGCAGAAAACCTGCTCATTTCGTGGATGAGGAGTGCAGGCAGCAGAGCTGGAAACACCTCCTGTAGTTCCCTGAAGCTGTAGCTGTTAGAAGAGGGCAGGGGCCAAATCACCCATCTCTCTCTTGTGCTTTGAGATGTGCAGTCTGTAGCAAGTTGGAAAAGGAGACAGACCCCTCCACTGCAGCTGAATTCACACTTTTAGCAGGAGCTTTAATAAGAAGCCAGGTTTGCAGGAAAGAAGAGGATGGAGAGCCCCAGGGCAGCCTAGAATTTACATGTAAAAATCTTCCAGCAAGGCATGACATCTCAGTGGGGATGGAAAGGGCCGGGGTGCAAGCAAGCAGTACAATTTCATTGCTTCATGGCTGAAAATGTCCCCATGGTGTGTACCCATAAACCCCACATTTTGAAGATGAAGATCCACCTCTGGTCCAGCTCTACTTTCAGTGTGCTGAAGAGTAGTGCAAACCAGCTAAGAAGTCCAGTAATGGATATTGATAGTTGCAGGCTGCTGTTCGATCACTGGATGGCTTTGACAGGCCAGTGACAGGCCAGGAGAGAAATCAATGGTGATGATAGTGTTTTCAGCCAGGAGCTGCCCAGAAGTCAAATCTGCCAAAAAGCCATTTATACTTTCCAAGTGAAAACAAAGTGGCTGCGGCTTTTAGTAACACTGCTCAGAGATCAATTGTTACATTTTCCACAGATTATAGAGTGAATGAAATGTTTGCCAGAGTAGAATATATACAGGCAATAGCTGCCTGATGAGGATTTTGGAAAGGGAGGACTGAAGCCATATTTCTTTAGAGACTCAGGTGTTTATCACAGAAACCAGTTTGCCAGAAAAGTCAATGCAACTGCAAGGCTGGCATGTCCACCCATCCCTGCAGAGGAGGCTGTGTCTCAGTGATGGAGCAGGTATCTTAAATACTCCCAAAGCAGAATACAGGGAGGCTGAACTAACAACAGAGCTCAAGATTCAGCTGAGAACAGAGTGTGTAAGGAATCACTTAGTCACAGAAAAATGCAAGCACTTGTAATGTCAAATCAAATTTAGTCAACAGTTTCACCTGAAATAAAATGCAGAAAGGATTATTTTGGTGTTTTTGTGATAGTTTTTTGCTTTGACTTTTCAGGCAAGACTTACAAGCTGTCTTGAAAACAATTTCTGAAACAACAGAAAATGGGAAAAGAGCACCCTATGCCATACCAACTATATTTGGTATGAGGCTGGAGTCAAATATCCACTCCTTTTTCTACCTTACTTAAAGCTAGGTCTTAGGACCATGGGCCAAACACCTCTTTCACAGTGATGCTGATTCTGGATGAGACAACTTCAGCTTTTTCCCTTTCAAGATACTTGGAAGCAGAGACTGGAAAATTTAGGTGAGAATCCTAGACACTCGCCCATTCCATAATCACCACCTGTTTTCTTACTCAGTGAATATTCATGGGTTACATGAGGTCGGACACATCAGCATTCAAGAGAGAGGCTCTTCTGTATCATCTGTAGTGGCCACAGTGAATTTTCTTCAACACAAGTACCAATGCCTTCAAGTGGCCAGGAACTCCACATCTCTCAGAACACAGGGAGCAGGGACAGCAGGCTGGCAGCAGAGCAGGGACACAATAGCAGTGTTCAGCACCATATCTTATGCTGTTTTACCTGTCCCACTCTACGGTGTACAAGTTGCCCAGCAACCTTGAATCCAGCAGAGCTACTTTCTCAGGCAACATCCATCTCAATAGTTTCACTTGATCTGCCTGTGTGGTGTGGTTTGGGCAGCCAGCCCTACAGCCTGGCATTTAGGACATTTTTCTGAGAGGAAAACCTGGGGATTATGGAGCAGCTGGAGTCTCCTATCTAAAGAGTCAAAATTTCACAATCACAGCAAAAGGGGATATGCCCTCCTCAGTTTTCTGAATATTGCTCCAGCAATTCTGCATGAGTTTATTTTCACATTGCTTTCATGCCCTTTAGAAATGTCCCAAATCAATATGAAATACTTTATTCAAACTGAAAATACCTCCTTCCCTATCTGACATGCAGAACTAGAAAATCTAGTTTTGTGTAAATCCAAAAATATTTTTCCCTTTTTCTTTAAAACATTGTTAGCAGAGCTTTCCTCCAGATAGGACCAGTGATTCATACAGTTCTAGTTAAAGTAAGTATTCCTAGTTTTTCGCTGAGAACATTAGCCTGGTTGCTCAGCATTCTAGTTCCAAAAGCTGTTACCCAGAGTAAATGGTCTCTATTGGGTCTGGCTGAGATGGAGCTTATTTTCCCCATAGCAGCTCTCAGAGTGCTGTGCTCTGTATCATTAGCTAGAGAGGTGTTGATAATACACTGGTGCTTTGGCAGCTGTGCTCTCACATGGCACCAGAGCTGTCTCTTCAATATTCTGCCCCCTCCGCCAGTAGGCTGGGGGTGCACAGGAAGTTGGGAAGGGACACAGCCAGGACAGCTGGCCCCAAATGACCAAAGGGATATTCCATACCATATGGTGTCTGCTCAGCAGTAAAAGCCAAGACAAAGGAGGAGGAAGAGAGGGAGCATTCGTTATTAAGACATTTGTCTTCCAGAGCAGCCATTAGGTGTACTAAAGCCCTGCTTCCTGGGAAGTAGCTGGACATTGCCTGATGATGGGAAGTAGAGAATCTTTTGTTTTCTTTTGCTTCTGTGCATGGCTTTTGCTTTTGCTTTATTCAACTGCCTTTGTCTTGACTCATGAGTTTTTTCCACCTTATTTTCTCCATCCCCCATGCTGCTGAGGAGGGAGTGATAGAGCAGCTTGGTGGCAACTGGAGACCAGCCAAAGTCAACCCACCACAGTCAGTTTTGGCACTCAGTGTGGGACACCCTCTCTGCAGTAAGTACTGCACCTTCACTAAAGGGCCAAATTCTGATCCCACGAAATTAAGCTCCCATTTAATAGGATCAGAATTGGCTCAAACCACCTAATTTTATGTCTCAGACTTCCGTTGAGTCTGGTTTGAAGATGGAGGGAGGCAGCATGTAGGACCATGCAGCTTCTTTACACACATAGGGGGAATTCAGCAAACTAAGCAGATCAGTGTGCCAGGTGAGGCCACAGCAGGAGGCACCCTGCAGACCGGCCTGTTTTTTTCTTTACACCAGATGAAATCAGTCTTCTCCATTTGTCACCAAGCTGAATACCATTTAGCCACTTTAAACTTTCCCTAAAAGTTTGGAAATGATGTGACGTAGCCTTTGCAAGATCCCACATCCCAGAGGATCGGTGATGAGCTCAGGTATGGGTATCTTTGTAGCAGGATTCTCAAGGACAAACATCACACTGAGGCTGTCGTTGCAAAGGTTTCTTAGCAGGAGCAGAAAGTAACTCTGGAGCATCTGAAAAAGCCCTCTTTTTCAATATAAAAATACAGGAAAATATGTGTGCATAATCGTCTCATTCCCCAGAGTGTTATGCACATAATCAAAGGAGAATCACTATGGACTTTGTAGCATGGAGGAACATAGTGCTCTTCCTTTATGAATGAAGCACATAAGGCTGAGCAAGTACCATTTCCACGGGTAAAGGAAGTAGTCTGCTTTTAAGGAGGACATAAATAGATGGCATCTTCTCTGTAGCAAAATGAGGCTACAAATATCTGCCTGTTTTCACAGTCATTGTTCAACATTACACTTAAGAGCAATATTAGACTAAAAACCACCTAATTTAACTTGAGCTGATTTAAAATGCATCTTGGTGCATCTCAGCTATTGTCTAATCCTTTTGTTTGAGATGTTCTACATTAGTCAGCCACTTCTGATTCATGTGCTAACAATCCCCCTCAAGGCAGGTAATTCACAATGTTCACGATGTGCAAAGTGGCACTCCAGTTCCCACAGACAAAAGTCAGTAAACTTTAAATCCCAGAGCCCCTAAACTTATTTTGCATAAATTGCCCTCACAGGAGGGGAGCGGAGATCTGTTTATATGCATCTCCTGTATCAACTTAGAATTCAAATCAATTTTTCAGAACAGTGGGAATACTGATTAGAGACAAATCACAGCAGAAAGCAAAGGCTGCAACCAATTTTGAGTACAAACAAAATAAAAGGTGAATTACTTCACTTTAACCTCTATGTCCTGCTTTTGTGTCTTTTCGGTTAAAGGTTTCTTAGCAGAACAATTAACAGAATGGAGATATATTTTTGTTAAATAATGACCTTCTGCAGATAGCTTTTTTTTTCCTTTGGGTACTGAGGCTACAATTGACAGCATTTACTGCTGTAAGGAGAACAGGTTTTCAGCCAAGTAATTGTTGATTTCGCCAAGACAGGGAATGGAACCTTTATGCTAATGGAAGTTAAGATTTCAGTCTTTCCACTATGATGCAATTTCTGTCCTCAGAAGATCTTGAGATAGATAGATAGATCTTGTCTGTTTCAAATGATGTAATACCGGGCATAAGGAAGAGTTTAGATTCCTTCTTCAGAACTGCATCACTTAGTTACATTTCTTTTTCCCAGAAATGCATATATCTGTATTCCTAGCTGACAAAAAACCTTGTCATCACCTCAAGGTAAAAAAAGAGGACTGTGAAGCAATGGTACCAGTAACATCTGTAAATATGATAAAACAGGACACAATGTAAATTTCTCCACTGTTAAAGCACACAGCTGTTGCAACTTCTAGTATAATTAACAAATTGTAAGGCTGTCAAGGTTGACTTCATGCTTGTATAAGCCATCAACATTCACAAAGTGGAATATAGACACAGCTCCAATTTGTGTTTAAACTGCAGTGTGTATCTTAGCAAGCCATCCCAGACAAAGTCCTAATGCTACTGAAACCAGTGCAAAAAGGCAAAACAAAAAAATTACTTCAAGGTTGTCAGGATTCCAACTGATTTCAAACTACATTAAAACCACACCTCCCCTGCAAAAGTGGTAGGAGGGTCTATTAAGTCATTATTTTATTAATTGTAGGCCAGATTTACCCAGTGTCTCCTCCAGCCAGTGAAGCTTGTTGTCTGCTCTTGGTAGGTTTCATTCCTAACGACAATCAGTAATTGATTTTTTCATGGGGGACATTTGAACATTGAAATATGGTGTCTAAATTGAAATACTAAAATATCTGGTGATGGCACTTGGTAGAGTTTCGTGACATAAGCCTGTGGAGTCTGAAAACAAAATAGTCAATGGTTTCTGGCATCTGCACTGCCCCATAGCTGCACATACTGTAGGATTCCATTGGCTCCTGGCTCTATGGGGAAGAGACAAAAATCTGTGAAGACTCCAGCCCCCCAGTCATTCAAATGGAATCCTGTCACTGAGCTGAGAAACTTAAGCTCCTGGCAACCCACAGGTGAAGGAAGTTAATTGAAAGATAAGTCTTTCTCTCCTGATAAATCAATGGTTTTCAAAGCTGCTGAATAACCTTGCTTGGGAAAAATTTCCAACCAGCACTAATTAAACAGTCACAGATTAAGTTAAGAAAAGCAATTTAATTGAAAGAAGGTGCAGGGACAGCTCTGAGAGATTTGTGGAAGTGCTGAGAGACATCTCGAAAGAAGTGTGTGTGCTGCTACAACCCCAGTTTCTCTGTTGGGACAGTGTAGTACTGAGGCATGAAAGAAAAATAATCAGTGTGGATTTCTCCATTTTTCCCTTGCATAGCATCCTGCAGCTACGAACAGTGCAGGCTGATCCTTCATCTGTTAATCACTCATTTAGGTGATTACTACCAGAGAACAAAAGAGATCATATGTATGGAAAATAAACCAGGTAGACATTGAGGATCACACAAGAAGAGAGATTAAACAGCACCATTTCTTCCTCTCTTTGTAGTAAATGTCCATGTTAAAAATAAAAAATGATATAAAAAAAAATCCACCTAAGGCCATTTCTCTAACTAAGGCTCCAGGGATATCTTTCAAAGAACTTGGTTGCTTTTTTTTTTGTTCTCTGTATTGAAGAAATTAATAAAAGATCAGCATCTAGGGCAAGTGTGAGTTTGATATTGTGTTTTACTGATGGCACGTACTCCAATTCCATCTTCAGGTATTCACACACCAGTCCAAACTCCTATTACTGCACCTGCTTGCTGCATGGATGTATCTGAGGGCAGATTAGGGATCTAGGGCAATACAGTAAACAGGACTGAAGGTGTTGCACATGAACTGATGGGTCATAGCAAAGTGCCTTCAGGTATGCTAAGATGGTGGAAGAGGTTGCCCAGAAAAGTTGTGGATGGACCATCCCTAGAAGTGTTCAAAGCCAGGCTGGATGGAGCTGTGAGAAACCTGGTTTAGTGGAAGGTGTCCCGGCTCACAACAGGGGCGTTGGAATGGGATCGTCCTTAAGGTCCCTTCCAAGCCACGCCATTCTGTGATTCTGTGAAACCCTGCACGTGATAGTGTTTGGATGGGTATGGGACAGAGGATTGGGTTGGGGTCCCCAGTAGCCACCAGTGGGACGGTGGGACACAGGCTGGCAGGAGCAGGTGTTGATGGCCAGGCTGTGGCAGCTCAGGACGCCGCGAGGGGAGCGAGGGGCCTGGCTTTGCCCAGCAACCCACACTCAGCACCCACTCTGCCCAACAGAGCAGTGGCTGGGGAGAGAGGGGAGAGGAACCCCCACGTTCACAGTGCCACTTCACACAAGCTTCGGAAAAACTCCATGAGAATCCTGACCCTCGCCGATCCCTCCTCTCACGGCAGCTCGCGGCTCCCCCGCGCCGAGCCCAGCGCCGGGCCGCACCTAAGGCTCCTCCTCTGCCTCCGCAGCGGGCACTCCGGAGCTGTTTTTCCCTCTCGTTGGCGCCAGAGTTCCCCGTTTCCCAGCAGGCGCGGACACACCGCAGCCCTTCCCGGACCCATTCCCGGCCCTCTTCCCGCCCTGTGCGGGCGGCCCTGGGCGGGACCGGGCACCGGAGGGACGGAGCTTCCACCTTCCATGGGCTGCCCGCGAACGGTGCTCCAGGCCATGGTCCCTGCCCTCCCATCGGCTTTCTGCCCGTGCCCTGTGAGCCATCGCGTCCCTGTGGGGAACGAATGCGTGTCTATGCAAACCAGGCATCTGAGAGGTGTTAGCATGGGCGGCGCACCTGAATGTGCTCCTTGTTCCTTCCTGGCATGCTTTCCTACCAGACAGATTCCTGCAGTCAAAACATTTTGATGTGAAGCTGCTCAGCAGCCGAAGTTGCAGGTGTGGGAATCACCAGGCCCAGTGCTTGGAAAGGCACTGTGGTTTCTCCCCATGAAGTTCCTTTATAACTGGCACAGTCCTGTTAGGAGGGTGGATGGGAGACCACTACCGAGCAAGTCACCGATAGTTTGATGTGTTTTAGACTCAGCACTAGCAAGGAGCAGGGGACAAAGCCGCTTTAGTTCCAGTCTGTCATCAGGGCTCCAGAAAGAGCTGATGTCATTCCCAAGCTATGACTCTTTTCTTTCCCTGGGCTTTCCCTGTCTCATCCAGTCCACCTGGCACTATTGCTGAACTGGGGTTTGTCACAAGCATCCTCTCACAAAAACTTGGTATTTTGTACTTCAGCAATGCTGTCATAGTGAACCCCGCTGGGCTAACACTGCAGAAACACACTGGGGTGTTCAAAGGTCTGTGTTATTACAGGTAGTGAGTGTATAGCACATTTCCTCATATATAGGGACTTGTAAGGGCTCATCCAGAACCCTCTGAGACTCTCCCCTTTCCTTTGATCAATCTTTCGTCCTAAATCTAAACTGCAATTGCTTGGGGAAAGGATATCCAAATGTCCCTTTCTCATGTGGGGGTCATAGCCCAGATAGCTAGTGAACATTCAGGAGATTTCTAAAACGAGGGAACTTGCCTGTGACCATGTTCTAACCACTGCCTGGTTCATGACCTTGCGCCCAGATTGCATGCGCATCTGTCTCGTGCCCTCTCTGCTGCTTCCTCCACCTCCAATCCTGCTGCATTGACAGATGTGTTCAAGCAGAATTCAAAAGAGCAGACCTCAAAAGAACAGCAAATCCTCACTCTTCCAACCAGAGTTCACTCACTGCTGTCTCTGAACTGGCAGAAGAACAGGGTACCTCTGACCACTGATGGAGCTGCTCCCAAAATTACTGGTTCCTACTATTCCAGATTAGTCACTCCACATGCACAAGTGCAAGCTGAACAGCCAGCAGTGAAAACACAAACGTTGCCCAGATGCAAACAGGCATTTCTGGAGAGGACCCAGTGGATAAGGGAGACCGGAAGCGCAGCTCTTCCATGATTCACGTCCTCGCCTTTCAAAATACCCTACACTGGGCTGCTTTCAGAGTGACCAGCATTTGTAGCAGCGAGCAATGTACATAAAAAGGACATGTTAGAGTTAAAGTGGTTTGCATTTATTATGTGTAATGGGCCAAAACAGCATGCTGGAAGAGAAGTAGCTATAAAATGTTAACCATCTATATAAAAGGGGTTATTTCTGTAGAGCACAACCTTCCATTCAGAAAGTCACTTCTGCTTTGCTGTCTATAGAGTGTTATAAAAAAAGAATGAAACTATAGAAGAACATCTGAAATGATCTCTGAAGGTTGTGTCTGTCTCCTGATGCATCCGAGTGGCAGTTCATGGTTACAGTATTTCCCAGTGAAGGTGACATGATAGTACATGCAGGTTCTCCTGCTCAACACTGACACGATGTCGGGCATTTGGTCAGTGAACAACTCTTCACAGTCATATAAGACCACAGCACTCTGGAATGTAATACACTGTTATCTTTGGACTTGTCTTTACTGCAAAACACGACTTGTTTTTAACACAGAAGTTACACTTTGTTGTTGTCAGAAACAGTTCTAAGAAAGTATCTTGAATGCCCGGTCTTCACCAAGCATCAAGTGAAATACTCTCTTGGGTGCTTGTGCCCATGCAAAGTTTTAAAAATAAAGAACTGAATCTATGCCTTGGGGTTTGGGATGGGTTCTTTTTTCTTTTTCTTCTACAAAAATATACAATTCATATACTTTTATACAAAAATACGGGTCTTTACATCTATGGTAAGGAGCCTTTCCACTGTGCCTTTTGCAACTGGACATGTCTATCTCTCATTGGCCTCTTCAGCCACCAGTGCACTTGTAGCAACTGTGGGTAGAGCCGCTCCCAAATCTTCGTTCGTGAAGCCTAGCCACGATGATGATGATATTAATAATATGGTATATTCCAGAGCTGTGTGTACAGCTCATTTCATTGATGCACAAATATCTCTGAGCTCTCAAGTGGAAGCTGGGGGTAAACCTATAAGTAGCTGGATTATAAGATGAACACCTACCCTTTTGAAACCTGTGCCATAGTTCTAATACCAGTTGAAAGGTGAGGTTGAAAAGTTTCTATGATATCATGAATCTTCTTAGGCTTCAAGACTTTCCGGGGTACACAGCGCTGCAGTATCTCATTGTAAAACACTTAGAGCTGTTACGTCTTTTATGTGAATCACCATATGGGTCCTTGAAAAATTAATTTTAAAATGTTTGATTTTAATTTAGAAGTTCTTTCAAGGTAGTACAGCCCCAGCAATCACTACTGGGCCCTTTGGGAAACAAGAGAAAAGGAAAAAAATAAAAGAACATTTTTGGAATAACTTTGTTTTGCCCAACTCAGTATAAGTCGGCAGAGGCAATAACGAAGGGGCTGCAGGACTGCTCTCAGCTATTATTGTGCCTGGCTCGCTCTCAGCATGACTCACTGCAGACAATATATCACACCACTCACAAGGGGAATGAACAGTAAATACTTGGCCCTGGATAGTTTTTTTTCAAAATCTCTTCAGTTGTTTTTTTTCTTTTCTCTCTGATTTGTATCCCTTTATCCTTGCCCATGTGCTATATAAGCTTCTCAAATCTAATGTCCATAACACCACCCCCCACTGGTAGCAGCGAGCCCTTCCGCTGCTGTAGGGTTTACTCTGCAGAGGTTTACAAGGAGAGGCATTATTGAGAAACTGTATGTGTTAACCCAGTGGCACAGGGTTGCTTCAATGCCTTCCCTCTGGTTTTTCTTTTCTCGGGGGAGGGGTGGCTGCTATTCTAGTTAAGTGAACCTCTTGCTTTGCTGTAGCAGTCAGGCTAGTTTAGGAAGAAAACCTTGGGGCTAAACAGGCTAGGAGTGCAGCCAAGGGGGTCAGGAGACGGCTTTAAGGATTATACTACATAATTAAAAGCTCACTCTGAACATGCTTCCTGGTACCCAGTGTTCAAACACACAAACCTTTTTAGGTAATAATTCTTGGTCCTCATTTGTATCTGAGGGATTTGTAGGTTAAAGTTGCCATACAGGTAGTGAGTCAGGAATACCAATTATTCATCTAGACTAAAAAAAGACAACACCTTCCTAAACCTGCCCTAGCCAGTGAGAACAGGGTGTAAAACATAAATAGATGAATGTGCATGTGTGAATGTGCATGTGGTTTGTTTTTGTGCAATGCCCTCTGGGTGCATCTGATCTCATTCTGCAGCATCTTTCTGGATTAAAAAAGTGGGGATTCTTCTCCTAAAGTGCTCTGCGATCAGAACTGGGTCAGAACATTATTCTACCAGATAAAACCTGGGACACAAGACTCACATTTGAGCTTATACTGTGCTAGCCCCAAAGAGGACCATTTTTTTTCAAATACTTCTAATCAGCTGGAGCCAAGACTAGAATTTAGGTCTTCCATTATCCATATTGTAGGCTAGTGGATGCCCCATCAGGCTACACAGAGTGCAAGCACTTGCTCTACAGTGATCCCCATCCCAGACCAAAATGATGTTAAGACCAACAGACTCCTATAGGCTCCTGTGTTTGCTAAAACAGCATATTCTGATATTTCGGTCAGATATTTTAACCAGGTCTGTGCAAGCTGAATTAATTTAGCTTTCATTGTCTAAAATTAGGTCCTAGCAAGATGTAGGTACCAAAAAAAAATAGCAGCATTGGAAAGGAGGAGGAAATATTGAAGACACATATTGATTATATTGTGTGAGTAATCACTTGCTTATCTGGTGCTATAATGCACAAATAAACAGTCTACGAATCCAGGTAGCACATGTTCACTAATCAAAATAAATAACCTGGTGTGAACAGGGATAAATCACACTTCCACATCAAAGTTGTGGAAAATGCATATTGTATGTTTTGCCTGATTTTCCACCAGAATTATCACTTTTCTATTTCAAGAGAAGCTGCAATAAGCCAGAGTTCATCCTCTGTACAGTGATATATTTAATTCAGACTTGTTGGGCTTTTTTTTTCAGAATACTGGCCTTTCCACGACTTCAGTTAAATCCCAGTGTACTGTAGATAGGTTGTCACAGATATATCCCTTGTCACATCTGGATAAACACATCGTGTGGTGGGTGAGCAACTGGCTCACAGGTTGAGCACAGATGGTAATAGTGAATGGAGTAACATCAGATTGGTGACCTGTCACTAGTGAGGCTCCATCTTGGGTACTGTGCTCTTCAACATCTTCATATATGACTTGGTCACAGGACTGGAAGGGATACTAAGCAAGTTTGCAGATGACACAAAACTCAGAAGAGCTGTTGACTCCCTTAAAGGCAAGGAGGCCCTGCAGAGAGACCTCGACAAATTAGAGGACTGGACAATCACCAACCATAGGAAGTTCAACAAGGGGAAGTGCTGGATTCTGCACCTGGGATGGGCCAACCCTGGATGTACATACAGACTGGGGAATGAGATGCTGGAAAGCAGTGCTGTGAAAAGGGACCTGGGGGTCCAGGTTGACGACAAGTTAAATATGAGTCAGCAGTGTACTGGCAGCCAGGAGGGCCAACCCTGTCCTGGGGGGCATCAGGCAAAGCATCACCAGCTGGTCGAGGGAAGGGATTGTCCCTCTCTGCTCTGCACTGGTGCGGCTTCTCCTTGAATATTGTGGCAGTTTTGGGCACCATAAGATAAGAAAGATATTAAGTTGCTACAGGGTGTCCAAAGGAGGGCAATGAAGATGGTGAAGGGATTTGAGGGGAAGCTGTATGAGGAGCGGCTGAGGGCACTTGGTCTGTTGAGCCTGGAGAAGGGGAGACTTCATTGCAGTTACAGCTTCCTCATGAGGGGAAGTTCAGGAAGGGCAGGCACTGATCTCTGTGGTGACCAGTGACAGAACCGAAGGGAATGGCCTTAAGCTGTGTAAGGAGAGGTTTAGGTTGGATATTAGAAAAAGGTTCTTAACCCAGAGGGTGGCTGGGCACTGGAACAGGCTTCCCATGGAAGTGGTCACAACACCAAGCCTGACAGAGTTCAAGAAGCATTTGAAGGATACAAGAAGCATTTGGATGATACTCTCAGACACATGGTGTGACTCTTGGGGATGCTCCTGCGCAAGGCTAAGGGTTGGACTTGATGGCCCTTGTGGGTCCCTTCCAACTCGGCATATTCTGTGATACTGTGATATCAAAAAATGGAAAGAGACACCAAGTAATTAACTTACTATTACAGACCAAAATATGAAGAACCTTGCCCAGTGTTAGCACTGGCTTCTAGTTTTGATGAAGCTCATGTTTGACTGAATCAGTGCCTAATCTTTTCAACTCATTAGTGTCTAGCACCTGCCTGCTTCCAAGTACTTTTCATTCCTTAAAAATCTCATGTTTACAACCATTTCCTTGTTCAGTTTTTGGAGAACAAAAGGGAAAAGAAAGGCTTTATTCCCTGGGTTAAGTCTAGATCACATATACAAAGGAAAAGAGAGATTCTGCTACACTTTATTCAATATGATGTTACAAGAAAACAACAGTTACAGCTGACAAACCATTACATCTTTCATAATACAGACAAATTACAAGGTGTAACAAATAATGCGACATTTATTTTACTGTACTGCTTACTATGCTGTTCTTCTGAAGTATATATATATTTAATAACATTAACATTGTTTTCATGTACCAGCCTTCCCCTTTTTTTTTGTTAAAAAAAGAACACCTCTTGGTGCACCACATAAAAATCCGCGTGGAAGCTGGCAAGCAGGGATTTTGTATGCAGCACCATTGAAATGCATTTTGGGGGATGGGAATTATTAGTGCATCCTTTACTTTCAGATTTTTTGCTTATGTGAAAAATGCAAGGCAGTAACATACAGTCACTCCACCTAAATGCTGGTAGGGGAGAGTATCGTTATGCTCAGTAATGCAGCCTAATTCTGTTTATATGAGGTGTCTACATTTTGCTCCCCAGTCTGTACAGCCTAAACCTTTTATATAACAAAGATTACAGACCCAATAATATTCACAGATGATTATTTTGTATATGAGCATATCAGAGCATTGACTACACATTTGGTTGCGTGCACTGACAGGGTGCACTGAGGGGTGTCCTTCACCCACCAGCCCACAGGGTATTTATTATCTTATCTCCCTCCAGGAGTCTGAAGTGCAGAACCCCTGTGCATTAAAGAGAAAGCAAAACCCCCTGTGCCTCTATCTACTGCAGATTGAATTTTCACTGTTGTACTGATGACTTGTCCTAAGTCATGGTTCTGATTTAAAAAAATAGTGGAAATTAAAAGGACCCAACCAATCCAGGACACCATACAGTAACGTAATATAGGAAGTATTGGAGTGTCCTGTCTGGTGTGGTGCCTGCTGGGTGTGGATTAGAGCTGATCTGAACCCAGCAGGAGAGAGGACTAAGCCATCTCCAGCTGGTTGACTAGTAAAATCAGATTCGGTGAACTTGAAACTTGTAAGGACTCTCTGTATCATGCAGGCCATCTCTATCACCATCTTCCCTTCCACGTTCACTTAATATTAGATCCCACAGAGAGTTAGAACACTTTTATCTGCCTGCTATATCTGTTGCCCTGTAGCTGCTCTCCCATCTTGCAGCAAAGCCACATCCTCTCAAGTATTACCAGGAAGGATCTACTGGGGCTCAGTCAAGTGGTAGGAAAACACAAGTTATGCTGCTGCTGGCTACTGACACCAAGCAAGTTGCACAGTTTCTCAAGGACTGTGCCCCGGAGACTACTGGTCACTGAAGCCAACTTTTGACTGTTGACAGCATGAAACTTCGTGTTCCAGGTACCCACAGCACATCTGGAAGGCTGGGCTACTTCTTGTCCCTTTGAAGATTCTGTGGGGAACTTATTTGGGAAGGATGAGAGAAAAGGATCTACTACTGACCTTTGCTGAAGCTGTCTCAAGACCACTGATGTGGTTTAAACAGCCCACTCTGCAACACTGAGAAGAGTTGTGCTGAAAACAGCTGGAGGAGTGGGCAGCTGTCAGGGGGGCCTAACTGATGGATGTCAGTCAGGCTAATCATGCAGGTAAGGGCTCTGCTGAAGGGGGAAGAGGGAAATAAGGCCGTACTGCTAACTGTCAGTTCCCTGGCCAAAGGAGCTTCTGCTTTCTAAAAAACCCTTGATATTTCCCATCAGATTTGATGTTTCAGAAGATTAATTTGCAGTGCTCATGTGAACAGCACCAGTGTGCTGTCCCCTTGGTGCTGGGAGAACATCCCCAGGGCCCAGAGCCTCCACGGGAGAGCAGCAAATCCAAGTCACCACAAACCCAAGGCAATCAGGGGGCCTGCAAAGTAGGTGCATAAGTAAGAGATCCTGGTCACTTCTTAATGATCAGTAGCTGAGATAACCTCACTACTGCTGAAGAATAAGTTACTACTTAGAAGCCTAGATATTTATGAACTTTCCTTCAGGCAATTGAGTTCAAAGATTTTTGGACCAACTTTATTTCAGTGGTTGCTTAAAAGTGGGAATGGGGCAGAGAAGATAATCTCACTTGCATGTGTGTGTACACACACATACACACATACATACATACCTTAAGCAAATACTGTATGTGAGTCACTATGGATAGTAATGTGCTAGGCTTGTGGGAACAGCTGGGGAATTACTTTCTATATTAAACCTTCAGATGGTTAGCTGAGCAGCATAATTGCTTGCCTCTCAATTTAAGCTGCCAAGTAGAAACATCTATGGAACTACCCTTATATTCCTAATCAAAATCTTTGTTACATTTTCAAAAATTCTTCAGATTTTTGCAGCAAGTTTTTTTTTAAAAATAGCTAATTTTAATCATCAAACTGCACACGATTTAAGTAGCAAAGATAATGTATAAAAGACTTTTCTCTTACAAAAAAAAGAAATATGAAACCCAAACAAACAACATCTAAGGCAGTTTCAGTGTGTGATAAATTCAAAGTTCAGTGGTCACTTTTCCCCTTATAAACACAGGGGAAAAACTGTAGTAAGTTCTAAATAGGATTGTGACTGAAAGTGGCTTTCAGATGGCTTTTTGCAGATCCTGAAACAGAGATGTCATTGGGGAAAATTGTCTTTTAATGGCTGTACAAATATTGAGAATATTTCCACAGTTCAGCTCTTTGAAAGTGTAGACTCCTGTCCTAGTTCATTAAGAGACCTTTCGTAGCTACTTGTGCATTCAAGGATTTGCCTTATTGGGTGATTTTTTCTTATTAAACACTGCTGGAGTTTTTAATAAGATGGCAGTAGCACAAATCCTTTTCCCCTCCTTTTAAACACTGAAAGCTAACCAAAGTGTTACCACACTTCTTAAAAATGTAATTTGATGCATCCAGCAAGCAAAGGATGTCAAATTTATGTGTAGAATAATATTGCCTAGCAAGCGTTTCTGTCCGAGCAGGACTATAACTCAACAGTGATTTTTGCACCATACCCTGCCCTTTCTGAATGCAAAGCATTGTATACAGTCAGGGCAGTTTTTTCACACCCCTGAACACAATGTTCTCCCCAACCATAATGTATCGGGGCTTCCTTTTCTAAAATCACACAACTTAATTTCTTGCAAAGTTTGCATTTGAATGACTCATTCAGAAAAGCTATCTAAAGACCAAGGATCATGTAGTGCCTTCCAATCAGCTCAGAATACGTACTGAAAATAACTTGAAAGGTGCTTTGGTGTGGAACAGCAAACAATTTGGGATGAGGAAAATTCTTTACCTTGCTTTGTACATGGCAAAGTAAAACAGCTAGATTTAATGGCTCATTCAATGGAAGTTTTTCTGTACCTTAGTATCTGCCTTGAATTAAACAGAATAGTTTCATCATCTCTGTTTTCAAGAAAACATTCCAAACCAGGTAACTACTGTGAGGAAAAACAGAGATGTTAACCAAGACCCATAAAAGAAATATATATTCTTGAAGGAAATAAAATCATAAAGAATTCACTGTATATTCACTGAATGTCAGCTGCATACATCTCATCATTTTTGTTTTGTCCTTCTCACAGGCCTATTTTGAAAACTGGCATGCTACATAGCCTAAGCAGAGTAACCAAATTCAGAGTACTGAAGTAAACATGCAATTATTGCCATGTTTTTAAAATGGATATGAATGGTCTGAGGGAATAATGAAAAAAGAAATAACCCAACAACACTTCAGGAAGAGTGGCAAGGTGTTATAATTGTCAGCTGATCAGACAAGTTGGGCTTGCCCTGGAAGAAATAGTCTTCCCACTGGTTGCAAAATATGCATAACTCTCAAAGAAAACACACAGTTCTTTATGCCACCATTGCCTCTTTTAGTACAGCTGTTACTGAAGAAGTGTGAACACCAAATGTGTTGTCTGAAAGTATTTAAGACATTGCTGGTGCTTACAAAGATGCAGCGCTGCAGTGGAAAATCAAACAAAATCAAACACAAAAGACTGAAAGAGTACATGCCATGTATCAGTAAGCAAAAGCTTAATCTGCACATAGTTCTCTGAAATCACAAGGTATCCAAATGCGTGCAAGGTTTTAAATAAATTGCAGGGAAAAACAGGGTCTTGCCAGCTTCAATTTTCTTTTGAATGAAATCCACCATAGAGAAAGAAAGGAAACAGGCCGTGGTTCCTTCCTGGTGTCGGCCTCCTCATTAGGTTTTTGTTTCCCTCCTCCAACCTGGTAAATTTAATCCTGTAAGGAAACAATATAAATTATAATAAGCCTCATGAATTGCATTTTTAAATGTTGTTTTAACTTGGTAAAAGATAGGTTAGTCCAAAGCTAGTTATGAAGACACCAGCTCAGAGTGAAGGACAGACTTACAAAGCACGTTTAGAGCTGATATGTCAGGAAAATGAACTTAAAACACCAATGTTTTTGGAGTGGTCGCCCAAGTGAGATATATTAATCCATATTAATGTATCTCTGCCCCAAGTGCTAATCTTCAGAGGTGCCATTAGCACTCACATTCTCCATGGAAATTATAGACAGCCATAAACAGACAGTCAGCTCTTCTAAAGGTGGTTACATCCCCTGAATGCAAAGGAAGGTTGCTAAATGCTGGCACAGTTTCAGGAGTTTACAAGGTCTTTTTGGCCCCTTCCTCATGGAGTCCCTAGTGATCACCTCCACAGCAATGCTTGCAACTAGTTTATCAAAAGGTCTCCTCAGGTCTCCTTCCCAAAAGTTGTTTGAGGTACCCTGGGGCACATCACAAACATTTCTGCAAACACAACCAGGTTATGGAGCTCCTTGGTGTGCTGCATTTAAATGTATTCCTCTTTAGTTCAGTGTATTTCTATTAATAGGCAGATGACTAAATTCTCTCCTTTCAAATAATAAAATAAACACTATATCCATAGCATCACTTATGTCATCTTTCACTCTGTTGATGTATAAGCTCAAAGCAGTAACTGAACTTGCAAGCAGATATCATGATGCTTTTGAGGTTTACACAAAACAGGAGACAGACTGAGAATGTGGGATGTGTTACTGTAAAACAAAGCATCCAACAACTGCAAGAAGAGCCAAGTAAAGGCTAAATGAAGGCTAGGTGAACTGAAGCCACGAAAAGGATTTTATAATTAACATATTTAATTAATAAATGTCCAACTAAAATTCTATGCCAAGTAATAAAGTGAGAAATTTCTGAGAAATTCTGAAAATATATTTGTTAGGTTCTTCAAGACCAAGGATTGTAACTACGGACCTGATACATTTTTAAAATGTAGTTGCAGGAAGACAGTCAGATGTGAAGGAATTTCATCACTTAAGAAAAAGAATGCTGAAATATTCATTGAGCATGGAACTGGTTTGTATTAGCATGTCCTAAAACTATATAAATCAAACTGGGTGCAGGTGCCAGTGAATCTAGTCTAGCCCTCATTTCAAAAGCAGAAGAAAAGCAAGGCATCATTTTTGAACTGCAGTTTCAAGCATAACATTTTAATTGTGTCTTTCAACAAAACAGCCCAATCTCTTAACTTTCGTAATTTCCAGGGTTCCTATCATGATTCTTGAGAGCTCTTCTTTTCTTTAAGCACCAGGATACTTGGATTGGATTAACAAAAGTCTTGGGCCCTCTTGGAGCTTGGTCTACTAACTCTAGAGTCCTTCCTGGGTTACTTCCTAAATGATTCTGGAGTTTGTGTGGACTGTCTATTCCACATGGAAGACCTACTTTCCCCAGGGTCTAGAGCTTGGCTGAAATGCCAGTAGATCTTGTTTCAAGGAATACATTTGAGCTGATGCATTTAGTTTACTCTTCATAAACTTAAAAAGAAAAGCAGTATTTGGAACATGCAGAGATTCACAACTGCTCAGTGGTAAAACACCAATGACAGTATTCCTCAAATTCCACATTTCCTTTCCTTCAAAAACACTTTGTAGGGATGTCCTTTTTGGAGCCCCTCCTTACAAAGAAGCAACTAAACTCTCAAAGCTCCTTCAAAAGTTGAGCTTGCATTGCCCCTACTGCCTCCCACACTACACCTGTGAAAGGCAGTCTTGCAGTTTGGAAGCCACATCTGCCCAGATTCAGAATAGCTGGCCAAATTTCAGGCTAAGCCCAAATTGCTGGAGTTCTAGAGATTGGCATAAGCAGCAGTGACATCTAAGACAGGAAACAAAATTATAAGCACAGAAAAGCCTTTGGATGGAGGCTTTTCTGGTAATTATCAAACTACCAGAAAATGTTCAGATTTGAGAAAGCTTTCTATCAGTGGGCCTCAGGACAATTTCTAAAAGAGGTAAGCATCACACTTCTCTTAGGGGTATGCTACCATTTCCCAGTAACCATACTACATTTTCTGGTTTCAAGTTTGGCTCTGTAGGCAAAGCTGATGATACATTCTCCAGGGGAGGGCTTGAGCTTGTGAAATGGGGAATACCTTCATTAGCACTTCCAGACTCAAGCCCTAGAACATTAAGAGCTTCCTTAGGAATGACCAACTGAGAGCTGCTGCATGTAACACAGGGGAAAAAAAAATCTTTGCACTCTGGTAACCACCACCAGCACAAACACAGAACAAGGGCAGAACACTGAAGACTAAGAAAGGGTAGCAGAAGTTACAGGTTTCCTGCTCTGGCTCAGTATAAGGCAGCTGACAGTTTTATCATCAGAACTCCACCAGCTCCAGCTGGGTCCTGCTGTGCCAAGCTTGCAGCTGCGGTAACTGCTTTCCTGTGAAAGCTGAGAGCCTGCGTAACAGTACGGTGGGCAACGCCACCCCCCACTTTCTGCACAGGCTCAAGATTTAGATTAGATCAAACAGTAAAATCACCAGAAAAGAGCAAGACTTGATGCCACATTTCACCAATGGTTCTGGCTGGAGAAAGCTAGAAGACAGTGCAGCTGGAAGCAGGGAACAGTATGGTGGTCACAGTCTGTCTGAAGATGTGTTGAAATGCCCAGTTTGGGAAGCTGGCCTGCATGACAGGAGCTGGCCCACTGCTCGCACCAGTGCCATAATGGCCAGGGTGTTCTGAGGTTGAACCCTCAGCTTTGGCTGCTTATGCATTTCCACCATGTATAAAATGTCCTTACATGACACAACAAGCATTGTAGTCAGGAATAGATAATGTTTGCATCTGAATCCCTAATTCTCTGAATGTTTATTGTTGATTCAAAGTAGTGTCAACAGGTGAAATCCCTTCCCTTGGCATCAGAGTGCCCTCCTGGAGTGCCAGCCTTCTCCTATCCTGAGGAAGAGGAAGAAACTGAACACAGATGTCAGAGGAGTGCTGTAAGCACTGTGCTCCTTAACTTTTGTTTTTGTTGAAGATGGGACTCATGAAATAGGCACCTCTCCTAAACTGGAGAAAGAGGAGAGTGTCTTTTTATCCACAGCAGAAAATACACAATAAAACAAACAGAAAAATTTTGACTGATGTGAACCAGTCTTTTTATTAAAAAAGCGTTTTTTCTTCAGTGGGGCTCTTGAACTGAAACATCAGTTGTTCACACAACCAAGACCTGAGGCAGGGCCCTCCACGAAGTGCTGCCATTCAGTTTCCAGATGGCTGTAGTGGGCTGACCTTGGCTGGATGACAGGTGCCCACTAAACTGCTCTATCACTCCCCTTCCCGGCAGGACAGGGAAGAAAGAATAAGATGAAAAATGACTCATAGGTTGAGATAAGGTAGTTTACTAAAGCAAAAGTGAAAGTTTGCATGCGTGCAAGCAGGAAGGAAAATAGCGAGGTTTATTCTCTACTTCCCATTAGCAAGTGGTGTCCGACCATCAGTTTACAGTGCTGATGCTGTGCTCAGCAGTAGCCAAAACACTGGTGTGTTACCAACACCTTTCAAGCTACCAAGCAAAGCACAGCACTGTGAGGGCTGCTATGAGGAAATGGAACTCCATCTCAGCCAGACTCAATACAGTGGCTCAGTAATTCCATGTTTGCATTTTTAAAGATATATTTTAGAAATATCCTTGCTTAGAATTTAATACATTTCCCTGATCATACAAATCAAAGTTTCGCCTGGTGACTTGGCAGATTGTGTTTATGGCTTCTGGTCACAGCTTTGCTTATAAAAGCATAAACTGTTAAATGGAGTATTTACAACTTCTGATTTCCCAGGAGCAAAATAGGGTTCTTTCATATTTCCTTAAAAAGCAAAGCAAAGCAAAATCAACCCCCCAAACAAACAAACAACAAACCCTGAAACATAACAGACTGCCTTAAAAATGAACTTGTGTTTTTCACCACAGATTCAGGTACTTCTGGTTTTCATGACATTTCTACTAAACCTCATAGTCTTCTTCAAGCAAGTTATTTATGTACTTGAAATACTAAGTGACCTACATGAAGTAACTAATTTCTGTGTTTGTTGTCTAGAGAAATCATCTGCTCATGCATTCTGTTTGTCCCAGACAATAATGGGATAAAGAGTAATCCACCTTAAAAATGGCAGTTGCCAACTTCAGAATACAGTAACTGGTGATGTAACAGTGGTTCTAGAAAGGGATACCAAAGCTTTTAATTTAAACACTACTCATACTCTCAAGACATGAGGCAGAGGAGGGTGACTAAATCCCAAATATTTTTCTTTATTTTAATTAGTGAAAGAACATAATTTCCTGTAAAAATGCCAGTTCAGTACACATTCTTTTTGGCAGCATCATCATCCTTCTCTAGATACTTTTAATTTCTGTATAAATTATCACATAAGGTGGAGTTATGCTCCCGCAGAGTCCTTAGCATGCAAAGCACACTCAGAGTGCAGGTCTATTTACATGGCAGCTGATTTAGCATTATTGTAAGAGTATTCCAGATTTAAAGTAAAAATGTGAGCTGACAACTGGAGATACTGTATTCTCTATGAGCTGAAACATGGGGGTGTTTAAGTTCATCAACAATAATGCTCTTTCTGCTTTTCCCTCCACCATGTGTCCACACCACAGATGCTGTTCATCCCCTTTGAAAAAAAAGTACACAATTAACAGGTGATTTTTCTTGCACCTTTTATTCCTAGCTTTGTTAGAGAAGTAATTTTAAAAAGCCAATCAGACATTATCAATACTGTTTGCACCCAGACAGTACCTACATGCAACTTGTTGCTATAAATATTAATTAATTGGATCACCAATACCCATAATGCAACTTTATTTTGACCTACATGCCCTATGAACTAGATATTTTTTGGATTCAATTTCCTTAAAACCAACTGTCAGCATCATGTGATGGAAGAGATGAAAAATGAAAACGAGTGTTCCTGCTGTGCAGGTGAGTGACCTGTGGGAGACAGCTCTGCCTGCTAGGATTTTTACAGGTACCATCAGACACAGACCAATTGATTAGATCATCTTATACCTGCCACCAACTAGGCTCAAGAGACTAATTAGAGAGAGTACTGCCTGTGCAGGCACCCCATTGACACCTAATTTGCTCAGCCAAAGCCTTTGGGGAGAATGTATTATCTCTGCAGCTGCACTTCATGCATTTCTGATTTAAGGCATAAGCAAGGAGTACTTCTTCACTCTTTTGCACAAACTGAATATATAAGCCCTTAAGTGCTAAATACAAGCAGACAAATTAGATTTGGCCAGTCACCATAAATTCTTTTCCCTCTTCAAATATAAATGCGTATATACATGCATACATGTTTTGGTTTATATCTATGTCTGTAATATATATGCACAAATGCAAACATACAAATAATGTGTATGTAGGAGTCTGAAGGTGTGTGGAAAGGATGGATATACAAAGATATTTCTATAAATATATGCTTTAGAATATGCAATTTTCACACTGTATAGCATGCCTTCCTTTGCAGGGAAGTTTTACTTCTGTGAAATTTAAAAGAAATGCATTTGTTCTGATATATGAAAAATAAATGCTCTGCAGTGTTGTTAACTCAGGCTCAGAATTACCCCATGGACAAGGCTCAGTAGATCGCTGCTTATAGAGTTGCTCTGCGTATCTTCAGAGGTGTTAGTTCAAAGATTGTTTCAGTATACAGTCTAGCTTGTTGCAAGCTTTTCTTCGATGGACTATACCTTGTTTGTGGTTTCCTGAGGAATACTGCTCACTAAGGCTAAATATAGGGTTACTTAAGTTGCTTTCTGCTGGGCTTTAGTTTTATCTAGTTATCCATGCCCCAAAATACACAGGAGAGGCAAGACTTAAGGCTGTCATTAAAAATTTATTAAAAAAAAAAATAGAGAGATGTGCTAGAAAAATGATGTTTTTTACAAACTGAGAAGGGTTTAAAAAAAATATTTTCAACTGTAGGCTTGTTAGTGATTCCTGAACTAAAATACCTTGTAACACACAGGAACATGATGGATTTGCATCACTTCTAAAATAGCACTGAAACCAAATATCTTCTTCCCTGTGATGTGTCTACAAAGCAACTTTCAGGAGTTGAACAAGGATGAATTATTACAATATAATTTCAGTTTGTGTCAAAGCCCATGTTGACACAGTCAGTTTAAGTGTCAACTCAGGATCCTGCACCGCTGTAATTAATTAAAGAAGCCTTAGCAAAATATGTGCAAGTTACCTGTGTGGCTAAAACATCAGGTGTAATTTCCCTTGCCAGGTACACTATAAATGCAACTTCCAGTCTTGTTCCAAGGATGGGGCATAACTCAATAAAGAGAGAACATCCTCACCTTCTTCCCCTCAGACAGGCCACATCTTTGCCAATTCACTTTATATTTCTTTAGCAATATTTAATATTATTTAATGTTTAAATGACACCTCTACATTTCTCTGGTTTATGTTCCAGCCTTTGGATTTAGAGTGTCTTTCAAAATGAGTGCTCAGTTTTAGCTGTAGCCACCAATAGTTCAAATTACATAAATACAGTTAAATTTAACAAAAATGCAATATTAGAACAGTTGCAAAATTTAGTAGTAGTTGAAATTTTTACTTGGACTGTGTGTTTTCCAAATTGCACCTTAATGCACAGTAAGAGTTCAAAACGAAAGTCCTACATCTCCTAAGACTCTATGAATGTGCACCCAGTAGTCCAGTGTGGGAAGTTGATTCTGAAGGGCCAAGACTTGCCCTGAAATCATACACTAGTTGCTAAGCAGCCTATATGCATATCAATAATTGCAAACCAACCGTGCATACTTTGCACACAGGTCCCTGCAAAATATTATAATGAATTCCTTCATAGTGTGTCTTGTGAGGAAAAAAAGGAATACAAGCCTGATCTTCACTATAGTATATTTTATTCACAGTACATACTTTCAGTGTTATTTGATAACATGATTGGTTTCACAGTTGATTTGTAGGTATACCTTTAACTTTTGAGTGGCTGCAATAACTTCCAAATTAGTTTTCTACAAGTCTTTCAGCAAAAATTCTTTCCTACCCTCGCTGCCCACAGCTGAAGTTTTTTCTTTGAGTTGAGAACAAAGTCCACAAAGCCTTTCACAATTACCATTTGAATAAGGCTTCACATGAAAAATGGCCAGGACTGAATCTACTACATGTCTTCTAGTTTTTGAGAGTAAAGTACAGCCCTCTGTGAGTGAGTTCTGGGAAAACTAGTACTTCAGATACTACAAAAATAGCAGTGTTATTGAGCTCAATATAGTTTGCAAGCAAAGTCATGGAAAACTTATTAAAAACAAAAAAGCAAGATGAGGATTTTGTTACACATCAAGACCAGAAATACATTAGTGCTACTTGTTTGCAAGAATATACTTCTCAAACCTGACAAAGAGCCAAATCCCTACAACTTCTTGTAACCTTTTTTTTTTAATCTGATTAACGTGACATGTCTAAATTGCTATGCTTCTCACCCTGATAACTTGCAAAAAAGCCTGCCGAGGAGGAACTGACTGAATGTGTATTGGGGAAATGTTGTCTGCCTGGATCTATAATGAGAGAACCTATACCTACAATTTTTGCCAGTGTTTGACACAATGGGATCCTTATCTCAGCTGTAGCACCAGCTCTCTACTCTGAAACAGATAAGTAAATGCTATGCCTGAACAAAATTTGTAGATAGCTTAATTAAAATACCTGAGAGAAAGAAAAGAAAGGAAAAGAAAGAAAGAGCCTATCCATTACAGTTGTATATAACTGAACTCAGAAAAGAAAATACCTGTTGGAAGATGATATAAAGTCATTAATATTCTGGTTAACAGATTTGTTACTGGTTTGAACCCATCTCTGGAGAAAACGAGCACCAGAAGAGCTGGTGAGAGATCTCATTGTACTCTCTTGCTAAACTAAACAGCCAAGGGACTACAAGCAACTAGGTGCAAGTAAGCTGAGCTGTGGTACCCTTCCATCATGTCTCATCTTTATGGCAGAGCCAGCTTAAGAAATTCCAACTGCTGCAAACCTCACTTCTTGTTCCTGCCCTGCAACTTGTGCCCCTGTCACTTGTCTTGTAAAATTTTCTGTGGGACTCCCTGTACACTGGATCAGTAAAAGTATCAGAAGTGACATTATTTTTATGTAGATCTTCTCAGTGATCCTGTTTACACCAAACTTCCAAATAGCTGCAACATTACAACTAATGGGATTGGAAACTGGTGAGGGAGCAAGAAGGAACTGCCTGGATGGAGCTAGGCAGAAACTTGACTGTTCTTGCCTGCAAAGAAAAAAATCATGGAATAACATCCTTATTTTTCATCAACAGCAGTTCCCCAGTGCATTACTCATAACAAAGCTTCCCTTTCTAACATCTGAAGCCACCTCCCAACTCACAAATGGCTAATTATTTTCAGGTATCCAGAAACACTGTGAAATCTGCCCTAGCTGCCCACTTAGGGGAGCAGACAGAAGTTGTTGCATAATGACCTACTAATTAAAAAGCAAGAAAACCATATTCAAAAGATCTGGGAATACCCGTAAGATTGCCTAATAAGGATAATCTCCTGTACATGTTTCAAGGGAGCAGCAAACAAGAGATGGCTGGGAGCCCATGCCTCTGACTGGAAGTTCTTTGAATTTTTTTGGTTGGCTTTAATTTTTTTTTAGCAGTAAAAATATGTTGGCCTGCCAGCGTATCAAGATGTTTAACAGTTTGTGAAGCTTCAAGTCATATTTAACCAGAGTTCAGAGAATTCAGAAGGGATAGAAAAGCATCTGATTCTTTATCTAGCTTTGAATGAATAATAAGACCCTAGAGTTCAGGGAGAGCAGATCAACTGTGCCCTAATCCAAATACTATGAATGAAACTTACTGACTGCCCGTGTCAGGAGTGATGGTCGCTGTTATTTAACAGTGCTATTTATCAACTCAAACCTAAGCATATTTCTTGTATCTGAAACACAACAGCTGACCAACTCAAAACCCAATGAGATGATGTCCCTGACCACCTCCCTCCATTCTTTCCCATCTAGCATAACAAAAAGTACATAACTTCAGAGGACTTAATTGGAAATTTATTCCCACTTTTCCTTGTCATGGCTTTTATCCCCAAAGCAAAGTCTGCTGGACAAAATGACATATGAAAGACTAGCACTCACCTCCTCCGAAAAATTAAGCACTGATTCATGCTAAGATTAAAGAATCCACAGGTACTTAAAAATAGGGCATTTTGCATACATGTGATTGTTAATATTAGCCAAGTTACTTCTTGAAAAATAAATGGTCTTGGAACAAATTTAATGCCACTAGTGTAATCAGTGCTGAGTAGCTATGGGATAGTCTTGAGATGGGTGTGGACCATTTTACTCTTACTAAGATTCCTTGGAATGTAAAGACACCTCTGCAAGGGATCACAACACTATAAACTACCTCAGTCCCCACAGATAAATACCAAACATTAAGAAAACAAAGTGTGAATGTTTATCATTATCAAAATCATTGTACTAGCCCTCAAGTACCTTCAGGCAGCTTGGAATTAAGTAATGGGTTTTTTGTTTGGTTGTTTTTTTTGTTTTGTTTTGTTTTGGGTTTTTTTTTAAGACAGAATGACTGTTCAGGTTCAGAAGGAAAAAGAAAGAGGGATGGGTAAACCAACAAAATAAAAAAAAAAATCCATGTCTCGTCTGTATTTTTATTTTCATTTGTGTTTTTCCTAGAAAGTACTTTTCAAACCAGCAAGGAATTCTTAATTAATCTGGAATGTGGAGTTATGAATGCCTTTATTTTAGCTTGACAGAACAGATATCGTTGCAGTTGCATTCTAGATAGCAAAGACATGTCTAATTAAACACCATCTGGTTATACATTCTATTTGCTGCTGTGTTTTTTCAGAGAATGAGCATCATGTCAAAGTGGTCATGTCAATTAAAACACATTTTTTAGGACAGCATTGCAACTCTTAAGCACGCATAAATTAGACAGAAAGCAGACTTCACATATTGAATCAGAAGGATCTTTCCTACAATATTACTTTATATTACTTTAATGGCAAGTGTAAGTAATAGATGTATTTAAATTTTGGAATATATTTCCAAATATCATTATGTCTAAAGCTCTTAGTCTGTGTGTCCACTTATACCATAAATGCCATGCAAGTATTCACAGAGAGATTAGGAAATCTTTGGAGTTGACCTTTTCAAGCCTGAATTGTTTCCCAACCTGAGAGTTTTTAAGACTAGAATGGAGCAGAAGGGAAAAAAATCCCAGATTAGGAAATGCACTGGTGTTTTATGAGATATTTCTTGCCTCTGTGCTCATTCCCTAGAAGCTCTGCTGATACTTACTGAATACTGCTATGCAGTCCTTTTGCCTATACAGCTTCCACTTGGGATTCTTGCCGAAAATCTATGACATTAGAAATAATTACTGGCAGCTTCAGGCCAGCTGCTTTATTTTCTGCCAGTTCCATTTTTACATACAAAACCGTATGGAGCTCTGAAACAGAAATATTTCCCCAGTGCGGTCTCTGTGGCATTAAATGGAAAAAATGTTCCAGAATTAGGATCTATACAGAGCATCACTACAGCAATGAGGATATCCTATCTAGTACATCTCTCTACAGTAAGAGATCTCAAAGCAGCTCAGTGATTTTATTTCTCAGAATTCCCACTCTGGCTGAGGTAAGAACTTTTCCACATGTATGATTAAGACGTTCAGATATTACGCATGGTTTAGGAAATCCAACATGAGGTACTTCTCAATGACACAACTTCGCAGGATCTACTAGCTTTGAAAATCAGGCCTCCTTCAAGTATTACAGAGGCTTCCCCTCTCCTTTCTGTTTTTTGAAAGATTTAAATGTTTTTAAAAAGCAGTCTCATACACTTGAGAAGCTTCACATATGTGGAAGAAGTAGTAGATGTCATATCAGGTGCAACATACTGAGCTTTTCATGGTATGCAAAGACAGGGATCATGGTAAGATGGACTACTTAAGGCTTTTCTTTCAAAAATACCATAAGCATTGGTTTTCTTATAACTGCCAAAAATACTTCATCTTTTTTTTTTTTTTGAAGCTCCTTTATAAAAGTAAGGTTTTGCATAGCTCATTTAAATAGTTTAAATGACACAAGGTTAAGAACAGGAAAGCCTTTCACCGAAGGTGGTTAGTCCTTTTCAAAGATTTCATATTATTTGAAGCTTACTTTCACTGCATTCTTTTACCTTGGCTGCTCCCCAAGTGAGTATAAGTTAATTAAATAGGATTTTGAACCTCTAACCTTCCCTATAAACTGCATCTTTACCCAACTCTATTTAAATAAATCAGATAAAAAACCAATCATGCAGCAGAATATATATTTTTACAGCTGTGGAAAAAACAAACATGTCTATTAAGCTTATTTGTAAGTACTTAGTACTCAAAGCAACAGCCAAGACTCATGGATGATTTTAATTAAAATAAATCTGGGTGGGCATATAATTCATTTATGATGGTTTTTCTCAAACTAAAACTTCTCTAGCATTACTGAACAGCACTGCACTACAGTAAGTCCTAATTTGTTTGAGGCAATTGAAGTTCAATCCACCTGATTAGCTTGTATTCGTTTTGAGTCATGTAAAGTGTAAATTTTATCTATGAAAAATATCAAAGATAGGAGGCTAAAAATTACTACAGGAAAGGAGTGAAAGAAAGAGCAGAACAGATGGGCAGATAACAATTATACAGAAGGATACCCAGCACCTCTGTAAGTGACATGCTCTGGGTTTAATTATCAAAAGAAGGTGAAATAGATGTACCAGGAGAACACTGCATTCCTCTCTACAAACAGATAGTGTGACTCTCTGTATCTCATTAGCCCTTTTCACCTTAAAACATGGGCTTCTGATTATTAGACCCTTCCAAAAACCAGCAGCGCCTTTCGATTTCATCCAGAAACAAAACATAATTTTGGTGTGAAGAATGATAGCAGTTATGTATGAAGAACTGAGTAACTAGCTCACGTATAAAGAATGAACAAAGAACTAAGCTGCCTCTTTGTGCCTACGTGATGTGCTCAGGTCTCTGCACAGGCAGTGACAAAGACTGCCACTGGAGCCTCAGCACCGATCGCATCTCTCACCCTCAGCAGGGACTTCATAAATTGAGTTCATCACAGAATTAAATCCTCCCAAAATGTAGGCCTTTAGTTTGATATATTGATAATGATACCATCTAACTGCCTCAGTGGTGCATTATGTTTCAATTTTGCAGCTTTTTGGTGATAAATACACACATATTCAAGAGCATTAGGTTTTTGATCATTGACTGGGACATATTTGCCCATTTCCTGACACTTCTCTCAACCCATCATTGCTGAATTAACAGCAGGAAGATGACAACAACAGTCACATCATGCACAAGAAGCCCTCACCACAGTGTGAGCAGAGGCAAAAGCACAGGCAGGGAGGCAGACCTGCACATTGACTCCCATCTTCCCAGGTGCAACTCATCTCATTATAAGTATTTGGGGTGTCTTAATGGCATTGTGCATCATGTTTTGTCCACCTTTGTCAAACTACATTCGACCAGAGTTGTTACCATGCACAGGCTGTGATAACATAGGATTAACAGGAATAAACTCTTCCATTTTTCACGCTGCACAGAAGAGGATCATATATTCTCAACAGCAAGGTTTCTCTTCACTGTCCCCAAAACAAAGGTTTCTAAAGTAAGGTCTAGCAGTAGACAGTACCCAAAGTTAAAAAAAAAGTAATCAAAAAAGGCACTGGAAATTCTGGAAATTACAATAAATAGTTTAAAGGCATGTCAACAGCCTATAACTCTTCCTCCTCGAACATTTTTATCCCGTCAAGTAATAACTGACAATAACAGTACTGTAAACTCAGAGAGATACATTCTTTGTGCTTTGTAAGGGTTATTTTAATTATTTTCCTTATATAGTAAGTAGAGAATGAAAAAGATTTCTGAAATAAGAAATGTTATTGTTAACTCACTAATCACAGCTGAGGGACTTAGGGGCACTCTGGTTTCTGGAATACCTTTGAGCTTATTTTACAGAATTGACTAAGTTGGTGGTATCCCTGTCACATGGATTTCAATGCAAGGCACCAAAACTTCCTTTATGCAGAAGTACAATAGACAACATTGGATGCTGAAATAATATCCTGGAAAATTCTAGAACACTGATACTTGAAACAGGATTTTTATTAATTTTAAGAAGTTAATTTTTCATTTGCAAATGCCTATTTATGAGGTGATTGAGTCTTTGAGTTGACGTATAAATTACATGCTATGTTATTTATTTTTCAAACATAAAATAAATATCCTAGCTGTTTTGAGAAACTGTTGACCCTTGAAAGTCAAAGCAAGGGCTTGATTTCTCTCCTTTGATTCTGGGGGCCCTACCGACAAGGGGGTTATGAGCTTCCCTGTTTTGCTTCTTGACATTCAACATGCTTATGGCTTGGGATCAACTGTAGCTGGGGGCAACCCAGGTATCAACACATAGGAAGAGATGCTAAGGGGACCTCAGAAAAACGCTGAGATGACGGTCAAGGAGCTCTGTGTGACAGAGCAGACCAGGAGGGCAGTCTGCAGCCAAAGCCAGGCTATCGCACAGCTACAAACTACGAGGTTTCACAGCAGAAGCTGCTATAATATGGAAATAGGTTCTTACCCTCCAGGCCCATATGTCATCACACCAAGCTAAGCTGAAGCTGCCAACTAAAATGGGCAATTTCACATGAACTTGGCAGAGTGACTGCCAACACAGAGCTTGTTTTCCGCTGGTGCCACCCACTCTGCTAATTCAATTCTGCCTCCTGATTTGCTTTTAAATAATGATGAACACAGCAGATGGGAGGGGAAAATGTTCCCGGCAGTTAAGCCAGTATGCAAGCGAGACTCTTTGCTTTTCACATATCTTGTGCAAACTAGCTCTAAATGCAATGTCAAGTGATTAATAGTGGTTAATTGAGAAAGCCAGGATTTGCCATGTTCTCAGTCATTTAATCTTTGACCGGAACAGGCAGGCAAACAAAGCAGTCAGAAGGATAACATGTTGAAAGAGAAAGAAGTAACTTCCATAACATTTAACTTTGATAAGAATAGGGATGGACTCTTCTTCCCAGCTTTGCAAATACCATTTTTGGGGTTTTTTTTTTGGGGAGGTGGCATAATGGAGGGTTGTTAAGCACCAGAGCAATGTTAAAAATACATTTCAAGTCAAACACACAGTAATCAGGACAGGCACTATTGAGTGTAATCCCATAGCCAACTCCTTTTTACAAGGACAGGGAAACCAGGCTGAAGCACTGGGTTAGGGAATAGGGATGTGACTGTAAAGAAAAAGGGCAGAAGGAGACACAGAGAGGCAGTGGGCAGACAGCAAAGAGTATACAGCCAGGAGGCTACACGTCTTCTCAGCAGCGGCAGAAGGACCTATTATTCCTGGGTCACATAACATTATCTCCTGTCCAGCAAACAGCAGGTAAGCTTGTTTGCACAGTGCACTGTGTTTTCTCTTGTGTCAGCCTGACACAGAGGATAATCACCTCCTACTGCTACCTACTGGCCTCACACTGAGGATTGAAAGGTATGAATCCCACTGGCAACACATCCCCATGAGGGTGAAAAAAGACATCAGTGTGATTCCATACACCAAAACTTCTTTCTTCCGCTTCTTCAGTTTCTGAAAATTTCGGAGATTACAACTCTTGAAAGGAGTTAAAAATGCTTGTGCGGTATATCTAATCCCTTGTACATCTGTAGTAGCTTTTAACACGTGATCATTTTCTTGTCCCACAAGAAACCTTTGCCACATTTGCTGCTCAAACTACATGCTGCTTTTGCAAGACAAAGAGTTTTATTGAAAATTAAGACCCTTGACTCCTTTATTGTGGAAGCTGGAAGGTCTCAAGTAAGTTGAGCAGCAGACAAGATAACAAAGTTTCAGTAGCTGAATGCCTGTAGAGTTGCATTTGAGTCCTGCTTCTGCCACAGTTCCTACATGATGCTAGAAAACTATCAGAGCTCCTGTGTGATACTAGAGAAGTTATATTAATGTATTTTATTTTTATTTTTTCCCTAGTGGAAATTCACTTGGCAGTTCTCATTTCCTTTATAGTCCAAGATGGTTCCTGGCTGTGGCTGTTGATATGCTGAGCACTCACTGCTCTAGCTGAGGTCAATGCAGAATAAAATCCAATATGAACATATTAAGCACTAAAAGATGCTAGAAGCTCTGAAAAATCAGGCAAGGAAAATCGATTCCTTTTAACAATTGCCATTTTAATACCTGTGCCTCAGCTCCTAGAGTGTAAAATGGACACCTGCATACCATCTCAGCTCATGGAGGTACTATGAAGGTGGCTTCACAATGTGGCAAAGAAATAGATACAATGCATCATGAAAACGCTCCATGAAAACTCATGATTCTGTAGCTCGTAGATTATGGGCCCTGTAACCAAAATGCATAGGATAAAACAGTGAATGATGAAGATGAAAAGAATCATCCAGTATCCATCTGTGTTCACAATCCATTATCCCATAAAAAAGTGGCTTCAGGTCCCAGAGAAATAATAGTATATGATCCTGGTAAATAAAGACTGTAGATGAATGCATAAACCACAGGTGGAGGTAATTAAATTTGAAACTTTAATTTTTATATTTCCTAAGTACTGTTTGAATTTGCCACTTTAATAAATTTCTTGAGCAGACTTTAGGAGAAGACAGTGTTGCTAAGAACTAATGGTATATCTTCTCAGTTAGGCATATAGAGGATGAAGAGATTCCTAATATGAAACATAAGCTTGTCTCAAATTTACTATCAGTTTCTATGTTTTTCAACTGAAATATTTTGTCCGATTTGATGTCGCAAGACCATCGTAACATGAGACAGTAACCTTTGATAATACAGGATAAGAGATATTCCACTGTGAAAATTTTACAATCTCTGGTTTTCCATCTAATGCAGGGAGTTTAGCATATGCCTTCTAAAAACTGAAGAATTTCATACAGGCATCTGTACTGGCCTGTTCTCTGTACTAATTAAATTAGTTTCCTGTTGAGTAAGTAAAGTACTGGCAGCCAGGAACAGTTGGGGAGACAGCTCAGAGGCTTAAGCACTGAACCATGAACTTTTCTGTTTACTACAATATTAAACAAGTAGACACTCTTGCTGACATTATGGGGAATGAAAGAGCATTCTGTTAAGATATTTGTTTCATTACTGTTCGTGAACTACTGATCTACTTAAAGAGAGATTTTTAAAGATACAAAAGGTATTTCATTTGATACAGTTAACTAAATAAACTCATTATTTGGTTTAAAAATACATATGTCAAAGTTAAAGCTGCATTTGAACTTCATTTTGAAGGGGTCAAAACTCAGAAGGGAGAAATAACTCAAATTGCCGCCCAGTAACCCAGCTGCGTCTTGGGTTCTGCACCTCCACTCTAATGATCACAAAAATGAAAACTTTATACAAGGCACAGAATTTCGGCTCAAGCACCTCACAAGTGGCATTGATACTTTAAAGGAGTAGGGCAAGAGACATCATGTCTCTGATCTTCTATACTCGTGGATTTCAGTGACTGCTGGAGAGTTTGCTGAATGTTTAAACAAAGCATAACAAGAAGAAAGCATAAGCAGTATATGAATGAAAGATGTAAATAGTCATTCTTACTTACTTTTCTTTCTTCCTTGTAATGTAAGACCTTTTAAAGTATTATGAATTGTTTACATTAAAATATACATGTTTACCACACTACATATACATTGAGACTCTGTGTGCATATATTTAGCTCAAAGCTAGTGTCTGAACAAAAGCCCTTTCTGAAAATAGAGATTTATAAAAAGAAACACTGATAAACTTTCAACTATAGGGACTCCAGTGGTCACTGCAAAAACAGCATTGCAACACAAAACCTGTGTGATTTTGCGGATCACCCCATAAATCTTCCTTTGTCCCATGAGTTAAAGTTTTCAGCCAAGAAAAACAACATTCTTCATAAAATTAATGAAAACAAGCTGCTCTTTGCCTACAGAAAAAGATTTTTCTTAATTACATTTTTTGCTTTGAATCATATATCCTGTAGTTTGATTAAATTCCCTCAGAAGTCAACTAAAAATTAGAGCTTTGCAGCGTTAAGCTCAAATGTGGTGTTTACTTGGTGAATATAAACCCACTGTGCCTTTGGAAGCTGATATTTAAAGCAAGAATAAGAGCAATATGCCAGACAGTTTTTAGTATTTTCATTATGTCACTGTATAAATTTATTGTTAGGGCTTAGAGTTTGCAGAGAAATGTGATCTGGCCAATGTATTTATTAGAAATAAATGGGCTGTGTAAATGAATGTAGATAAAGCAAGAATACTGGAATTCTGGTTAATCCCTTGAGGCGGTAAATCAGGATTTCTAAAGCACTTAATACAAAATATCTGCATCAAGGGGTTAAATATATAAAATATGAAAAGTCAAAGACAAGAATTAGATTAAAAGGTTACATGGAGACAGTGTTGAAAAAACTGGAGCCTGCTGCTAAATAGATATCCAACAGGCATTTATTTAGGTTCACTGGCTGCAGCAGCCGCTGGCATACTCTAAGTGAACTCATACAACAAACAAAAATCAAATTCTAGTGACAGTCTTTGATCATGTTTTAGTACCAAAGCAGAAAATTTCCTCACAAGAACCAAGCTACATGGACATGATTAAGCTAATGCAAGTAATTGCCCTAACTGAAAAATAAAAATACCAGTTCTCTATACTTTTGCTGCATCCTTATATCCTCAGTACTTCAGATGAGCCCTATATCTTTCCTGGCAGACTGAGCCTAATCCCCAGTTGGGATAGCAGAGAGTGAAAAGACATCACTCATTAATTTAAGCACTAATTGAATCAGTTCCTATTCACCTGAACATCTCCCTCCAGAGTGAAACTGGTCCCCAGAACTAAGTCTTTGCCAGGCCTAAATCACAATTTAGATTAAAGAACAATTTTCTTTCACTCTGGCTCCCAGTGCTTTCATACAAACAAGATTTTAGAAGACTTATTATGTATGTACCACTGAATAAAAAAAAACAGCCCAAAATCCTAAGGTCCCTAACGAACAAAAAATGAATATATTGCTCACACAAACAGCATGTTCCCTCAGGTTCTCTGTGCAGCAGATGTATTCCTAACGTGACTGCAGCTATCACCCATGACCAGTAAGTGTTGGCTCCAAAGCTCAGAGATGTACTTTGTTGTAAGTTATAAAGCAACAAGACATACCTTGAGATATATACCTATATATATTTCTGCTTTTATGCACACACATGGATAAAACTGAACTTCTTTTTTTGCTACCATATGAAGACTGTAGCCCTGAACCTTTCAGGGACTCCATGCAAAGAGGCTGGTACCCACACAGAGCTTGTTTGAAGTCAGTGTGGTTTTCCCAGTGGGAGACAGGAAGAGATGGGAATTACTGAGTTAAATTTGTGTATTGGTATTTTCAACATAAATTAACTACTTGCAGCTAAAGCAATAAATACTGAAATCCTACTATGCATTGATACTTTTAGATCTCTGGGAAGGCAAGTGACCTCAATCCTGCCTCTGTCATTCTAAGCTTAAAAGTTTTAAATTTTAAAGGAAATTTAGTCCAGATTGAGACAAGGATTCCTATTCCCCACACTGGCACCTCCAGAAACTTTATTTGCTTCAGTAGGTCTTAATCACATCCCTAAAGTTAAACATTTTTTCAGCTATGTTCCTAAATTGAGTTTTGTATAAATAGGAGATGAACAAAACCTTTTATTTGCATGAAAAATTACAGTGCTCATCACTTTCATTCAGCAAGGTCTTAGCAAATACTATTTCACAATTCAAGGAACACATTCAAATTCCTATGAAGAGATGCAAAGGATTAGCTCTTGTACACATCTCTTCCTGTTTGGGACAAGGCTGACAGAACCTACTAAAACCCTGAGCATGGGTGATATGTACTTGTAAGACCTTTTAACCTATAATTGATAGTAAAAACTAGATGTTGTCAAATCTTAGCCCAGCTGAGCAAGCTTTAGGACATCTTCTCACTTGTTATTTTGCCTCTTGATTATCACTCATGCACAGAAAGAAACTACCAGAAACACCCAGGGATTGGCTAATAGTCTCAAAGCTATTATTTTAAAAGAAGATATTGATATAATTAGCTAACATATAAAAAATATGTGGACTGCGAATTGAGCTCATTATGCATGCACTTTATTTGTAGGAATTGGCTATTATGATTACCATACAGTTGTCAAAATTGATTGTAAAATGTCATTCTTTTGACAACTCAGTTTTACAGTGACACAAATACTAAATGAAGGCAACATACAAGTACTTACTTGGGAGAAAAAGTCTTGGGAAAGAAAGGATGTTTTAATAATTACTTTTATTCATTTCACAAAGCTGATACCTTTAGTCCCATGGGTCTGAATGAGTGTGTCAATGTATAGGGAACATACTATTGCAGCTTTGCTAATGCATCTAGATTTGACCTCTGAGGAACAGTTTGTGTCATTGTGGAGAAAAAGCTCTGGTAAAACATTTGTCTAGATAAAAGACCTCAAGCAGTTAACCTGCTCAGCAGAGGTAACGCAACTGGGCACCAGGATAATGACCTCTACCCAAACGGGGAAAGTACATCAATGTAACACTCTGACAGCAAGACAAAAGATGCTCTTATTTTAAACTCATGCTTCCATTCCATTTTACTTTTTCCTAAACAAAAATCCTGATACAAGTAAATACACCGCATAGGTAAAGTTACAATTCAGATGAAACAAACTTTTCCTATTTGATACATGAATTATTGATAGATGTTTTTCTGACTTCAGGTAGTTATGACACTACTCTTACACATAAACCAGAAGAACCTGATGAGCCTTGTTTAGCAAGTCAAACCTGTCCTAAAAGACATAACTAATTTCTTATGCAGATTATTTACACTTAGGATATACTTTCATTGTTTATACTAAGTTTTCTTCTCTCTGTTTTTAAAAAGAGACACCATGTCACATATCCATTTTTTAACAGGCAGAATGCCTTGCATATTTAGCTACCGCTCTTTTAGCACCACACAAAAAGTTCTGGGTTTAAACTATTTATTTTTAAAGTAGTAGCATGATCAGACTTGCATGCTTATCTAAAGATCTTTGCTTTATGAGGGAGATTTTAGTCTGTGAGGTTTCCTCTACACATGGTAGGCAGCTGTCAGCAGCAGTGAGCAGGGCGAGGGGTCACCGCAGCTGCTCTGTGAAATCACAGGGTTCCATCAACATCGCAAAAATCCTGCAGAGTGGGAGCTGGGAGACCACGGATTAGAGTACATTGGAGTGTGTATATAAGGTCACATCATGTCTATCAAAGTGATATCAAACTGGTACGCTGTACAATACATTTTACTGTGTTCTGTGTTCAAAGAAAATAAAAGGAAAATGGACATGTGTGTAGCAGACCACAGTTTAACACAGAATTTCACATTGTCCTTTCAAATAGATGGATTTACTAAGTTCACAAAGACACGTCGAATATGTATACACAGTGGAGATGTGTTGACTTGAGAGAGAACTACATTGCATGAATTCTTCAGGTCAGACATGAATGAGATCAAAATAATTCTTATTAATTAAATAGTAGAAAAGGCTATTAAGAGAAACCAGATGTTCACATTTCCTGAATCCTGCACATTAATATACATAAATGTCTGTCCTTGCATACGTATGTCAATAGTTTCCCATAAAATGCCTTTTAGTATCTCCTCATGAAACTTTTATGAAATCGGTAGCTGTATCATCTCAGCCCTAAAAAAGGATAGATAGGTATCAAATGCATAATTCTAGTTTGTGGGTAGACACAAATCACCCTCAAATCTGCTTGTTTCAGAGAACAGTTACAGGATATCGAATGCCACATCTATCATGTTATATATAATCCACAGAATCCAGATATTTTTAATTCTCATTGTTAGGGTGCTTCAACTAGATGAACAAAACTATGCTTCCCAACAACAACAACAACAACAACAAAAGTTACAGAGATGACATCTTGCATAAGGAAAGAAGGAAATGGGTAGGGCAACAGAGAATTTATTTTGGCTGAAATATGCACTAAATGAGATGACTAAACAATGTCTCCTATTTCTGGCAATCTTGTGCAAGCTGAAAGCTGGTAGAGGTATTCAGACAACAAGGTTTTATCAAACTACATCTGTCTACAAAGTTAAAAAGTTGATGACAGTATAACAAATTTATGCTGTTTCAAAACCATTTCCACAATTTTACAATTACTGGTAATCCCTTTCAGCAACAGAAAATATGAAATGTAGGTGCACAGAATAGAAAAAGGAGAAAGCATCCTGATTACAAACTGCACAGTGTTGAAGTAGAAGCTTCTGAAACAATCCAAACTGTATGACTTAGACTAAATCTAGACTAAATTTAGACTAAAGCGTCCCAAATATCTGAACCAACAGGACTCTATGATCTTCAAACTTCCTATGAAAAATTCCGAAGTTCTACTGTTTAATCTGGTTCTGTGAAGCATCTGCTATGGGTATGGGGATAACTGTAAAAACTGCTGACCCTGGCAAAGATTGCAAAGCTGTCAAAAAAAAAAAAAGTTACCACTTTAAGCAGAAGTAAATTACAAACCTCTCCTTCTCATTACCATAAACACCAACACCCACTTGCACAGTAAACCCTTTAATCTCTTCATCACAAAACCCTTCATGCCTGGCACTCACTCATACATGTATTTGCAGTTATTTTTCACAGCCGATTATCATCCTACCCTTGCCCAGTCATTACCCAATCTTCCTGGACACACACATTCACTTGAAGGCATCCTCCTCCACTTAGCCTTTTCCCACACTGAAGCCCTGTCTTCTTAACCACTGGCCCAAATACACCTGAGGTGCTGAGAGGTTTCTGAGCCACTGGAGCTCAGCATGAAGGGGTTTTGCGTCTTTGGGTTTCTCCGGTTTTGTTTTATTTGAAGCAGAAAATCTTTGATGCAGGACCGTTTCTTCCTGCTTTCGTGGGAAAGGCTTCTTCCCCTTACACTGGACAGGCAAGTGTTTCCAAGACTGTACCGAAGAATAAATGCAGATGAATACCCCTGGCAGTGCCAAGGTCTCTCCTCAGCTTCACCACTGCTGACCCGGGTCTGGTCCCCTGCCTGTGGCCCCCCTGCCTCTGCAGTTTTTCACAGTGATCATTATTGCTCAAGCACCAGTGCTCCCCTCTCACAAGTGGGGACACCAATGCACCCGCTGCCTTAAGGAACATACTTAGGATCAGAAAGGATCACGCAAGCACTGCCTATCTTAGTCTACCCATCAAATGGTTTCTCAATATTAAGTGAATTATCTTTGTACGTCTGAATAAATGAAAAGGATTAAGGACAGTTGGTGGCAGAAATACAAAAAAGTGGAAAGTTTCCCATGGTTTTCAGCCCTGTGATTGCTCTTCTAAGCCACTGTCTGGGGGAAAAAAAGTAATCTGCAAATGCTATCTTATTTTCTTGTAAGAATACGAATTTGTCTTTTTCTTTTTAAAAAAATTTAATCCTAAGGACTGATCTTTCCAAGGAAAGAAAAGTTCCTGGCAAAATGGAAGGGGCAAAGAGTAGTAAGACAAATATACCTGAAAAAAAGTTTTTCACCAGAATTATAAGAAATTCTGTCACCCATTTCACTTTTAAATCCTATTTCCCACATCCTTTATTGTAAAACCATAGTACGGTACATATTTTTCTCCCATCAGTTCCTTCTTGCATTATTCTCAGGTTAGAGATCAGCTTCCTACAGCTTGTAGAGCACAGCAGGAGCTGAGTAGAAGTGACACACAGACAGCCCTAAGTCTGAGCACCTGAATTCCCAGTTCCATAATTCCTTTTGCAACATTACTGGGTACATGATAGATGACTATTTCCCTTGTTTTCTGTGGGGCATAGCAATTTTTTCACTGGATAGCTCAGCCAACTAGACAATCAATATATGCAGAGCAGTAGGCCCCAAGAGTCATCCCATAAGCATGATAATGACATCTGAAACACTGTAATTAACAACATGCACTACTACAAGCTCCACATAACAAGTGACCAAAGTGATGAATCAGAGCACAGCCCTGTACAAGGCTCCCATTTTAGGCTACAGAACTGGAAAACTGAGAACCCTTCAATAATTCTATGTTAAAAACATCCTGGTAATTACGTTATGCTGGTAACATAATTTCATATATAATTATTGACCCATATTAGAGGAATAGGGCAACCAGTAGCTAGCTTCAAGTAGTTAGCTTGCAATTAGCTCATAATGATTTCATAACTTGGCACATTGTTTTCTTACACAAAACTCCCATGATTTCTTTTCTAAAATTACAGAGAGAACTGCTGATTAGGAATCTTCATGTGAGCCTGGAATTTATGTACTTGTTTCATTTCAAAATAAATAAAACTAAATTATATACTTATGTGCATATAGACCAGGCCCACTGAGATCTTTAGGACAAACATATTCAGGTTTTCAAAACAGAGATATAGCCATTAACAAAATAATCTCCATCTTTAAAACAGTTTCTCCTTCCCTTTACAATATTTGCAATAATTTAGGCATGTAGCAGAATATTTTCACAGCAATCTTAATCTTTGTAACACATTTTAGAAGTTTTTTGTGCTCCTTACATGTTTTTAACAAAATGTATAGATGTATTTGACAAAAAATTCTACATGTATTGATTACACAAGGAGAAAAGCTAAATCTTAAATTTTATATTCTTTCTAAAGAAGTTGATAATATTTGCATGCATGTAAAAGTTTTTGGAAAAATCCTTAAACATTCCTAAACAATAAAAAGAATCAGTCTTCATGTTTCCCTTCTTTTTTGTGTTACCCTTTGCATTCTCATCTTCTGCTTCCCACTGGTTTCCCTATCTGCTCTTCTGCTTTGGTAAGAAATCCCGCTTCATGCCTGGCAAGGTCAGCAAGGAAAAAAATCTTGCAGTGACAGAGCTGCTCTGCAGGCTGACAGCTCGAGACATGGCTTCTAAATAATTCAGTCTGGGACCAGACATGGCAATTCTTTCTATGCAGAAATACCTCAGAGTTGAGGTCAAACACTTCACAATGACAAGAACAAGCAACTAGTAAGTAGAATTTCCACACTTGAAAATGGGCTCATCACTGGCTTTCAGCTGTATGGGTAGGAAATATTAGTACATGTGGAACTCACGTCACCATCCTTAAAGAAACCCCCACTCTCAACAGTTGCTACTTTAGATTATCTGGGAGTTGTTTCATTTTCTACTGCATTTCAGTTGATGTTGCCTGGTCAGTGTAGTGGTAGGGGAGAGCTAGAGGTGTTATTGTCCCTCACAGGGAGGGTACTGTAATTCAGAAATAGCAAGGCAACGAAAAAAGGCAGGTTACGTAAAGACAGCACTGAAATACTATGTGATCAAATATTTCATATTCACATTTCACTTACAAATATAATTAGCTTTTTTCTTAAATATACAAACACAAGCATGTTTCCATTTTTCACCTGCATACTTTAGGCAGACTAAATCATATAAATGCAATAGATTATGTGAGGGCTGAGTAGTTCCTCTCAGTCCATGCACGCATCTCTGCACATGAGTTTCACACAAAAGTTAGTTCCTGGAGAAGAGGATTTCTTAGCACAGTTCACTGTCCCTTTTACACTGTTACAAAACAAATGTTGATGACAGCAATAGGAATAATACTTCCCAGAAAAAGGGACTGTTTAATTTAAGTCTATAGAATGCAAATTCACTTTTTTTTCTAATGAATACATGCTATTCAAAGTGCAAGTTCTTTTCAGCTAGATAAAAGGTTTTTTGTTATTACTTTCTAATTATTATTTTTTTCAAACAAACTAAATGTCTTAGGTCTGCAAGAAATCAAACTGGATGTGACTGTGAAGTATAACTCTGAAAATACTTGTAACATAACTCTGGCCTATTGCAGTGTTATTATAGTTCCAGTTTCTGCTGGAGCCATGGCCATGAAGCTGTGCAGGAATCATCTGAAGAGCAAAAATATCCTTTCCCCAACATCCACCCCTCAAGCGGCATGGATTAAAATAACTGCTGCTCAGCTGCTGTCTTTTAAATAAAAATATTTTCTTCATTGTACATGTAGCAGTGGCAGATTGAAGTACATTGTGACTCTGCTTTGTTTTTCACACCCCTAATTGTGGATCACTGGGCAGGACCACAGTGAGAAAGATTCTGGCATGTTTTACAAATTTTGCTTGTTTTCTTTTAGCACAGGAGAAAGAGTGCACAGAGGAACTTCTTTTTTCTTGTTTGACAGAGATGAAAAGCATACTTATACAGATGTTACAGAAAAGCAGTGTAAGCATGTTACTATTTCACATAAAAGTTCAGATATATGCCCTATACCTATGTTAGCTATGAACACTCAGTACTGTTGGTTTATGCTACTATCCCAAGTATTTTTAGGGGAAAAAAAATCCACAAATGGTTTTAGTCTCAAAACCATGCATTTCTTCACTACAGAATTGGAAGTACTGAGGAAAAGCTTGTATCTTACAGCACTATACAAACAAAGAAAACTGTTCTGATCATCTGTGACAGCCTCCAAGTTCATCAGCAAAAAAAAAAAATCTGCCAATAGTAATTAAACATCGTCCACTAGTGTGTAACAAAATCTTAGATGTCCGGCTATTACCTATCATTATCACAGATGCAATACAGTCTTTTCATTATTAATCTAACTGGTTGATGTTTTACAGTTTAGGTAGGTGACTCAAAATGTATCCACAGCATCTCCCCTGCCAGGAATGCTGGAAGAGTACCACGACACAGAGGTGCCTGCATGCTTAGCCATACTCTCAAGAAGATGAAATATTGAAAGCTGAAGACAGAGTCAAGACTCAGAAGTAATGTACAAAGCTTAAGTTAATTCTTCTACTTATATGGCAAAGCTGGGAAAGAAGTTTTTTATACATATTTTCTCCCATTATACCTCCTCTCCTCTCATACCAAAAAATACTTTCACTTATGAGGACAGTAGGATGAGGGTGGTTGAGGCAAATGTTCCTATATATGGAAGAGTCTGTGTTAAAGATAACTCTGGATGACAGATCATGTTAAATTCTCATCTTGTCCATACTCCTCACAGTTACTCTAGTAGAGATTAAATGATGAAGAAAAAACCCACTGTTTAATTCCAGGGGCTTCCCTACAGGAAAAACTACTTGAGAAACTGAGAAGGATTCCTAAATTCTCATCTATTTCCTCTCGTGGTATTATCCATAATGTTAGTCTACATTTTTCAGTGAACCTGACACCTGAGCAAGCATTTTAGGTTTTCAGTTAACAGCAATGTGAAGATGCCAGATAATATTTGTCAAAAAATGGTGCTGTTTTTCATTTGAGAGAACTATCTCCACAGTCAAACGACTGTGAGATCAGTGTTGCAGTGTACCATAATTCAAACCACAAGCCTATAATATGTGGTTTCTACTGCCAACATATAATGTTTGCTGAATATTAAATAAAGTGTTCACAGACATTAGCACTATATACAAGCATTTTCCATGAATGGATAAGGGCACTAATAAGCACTGTGATTGCCATTTTTATTGGCAGTCCTGGGGTATGCGTTTAAATGTTTATCTAGTTCTACACAGATGGAGTTTATCCATATAATTTGTAATTTTGAAATTATATGTATTTGCTACAATAAATATTTCTATTATGTATCTTTTGCTGGTTTTAGGTTAAAACTTTACCCTCTCCTGAAAAATTACATTTTATGAAATCTTTTTTTTTTGAGTTCCTGCACCACTTAAAGACATAATGAAGACTTCTTCCTCCTAAATATTTTTAACAGGAAAACTTCTAATAACTAGATGGTAAGCCAAACAAAAGAGGACTGAGTCTATATAACCAGAAAAGAATACAAGTCAGCTCTCACTCCCTCTGAGAAACATAGAAACTGGCACAGCTGAGGACCACACTGTTCTGGAGACAAGAGTCTCCTGATTTCCACCCTGTGGAAAATGAAGAATGGCTGGTTGGTCCACATAGCTGCAAACCCATTGTTTCACATCATCTCCCACCAATCGCCCAATCTGCCTCCAGGGCTCTGCAAAAGATGATCCTATGGAGCACAGCTCCTTGATATACAGGCAGATGAATTTGGCATGGACTCCTCTACCTCGTGGATTTGACTTCTCTTCTACCTCGTGGATTTGACTTCTCTGAGTTCAACAACAGAAGGACAGCTCTCTCTGCCACATACTTCTTAGTTGGTGGGTAAAGGCTTTCTCTGCAAACATACCTGCCTCTGTGCTCTGCTCATGACACTGGGTTCAGCAATACTACCATTCATTCCATGCTGAATGAAACTTGCTTTCATTCAGGGTTTTCATCTGAAAGGGTAAGAGAAGGACAGGTTTTGGCTCCATCAATGGTTTCGGGGCAGCCCTAGCCCCCAAGAGCAATGCCAAATGAGGGCTAAATCGGCATATGCAGCCCCCATCCTAGCCCTCTCCTTTGTATCTAGCTCCTATGGTGCTCTTTCCATAGGGTCCTGCAGTGGGGCTGTAAAAACACAGCATGGTAAATTCAGAATGAATATGTAAAATATGTGTACACAGGCATGCATTCAAGATGAATGCTTCTCAACCGGATTTCGGAACTGGCAAAGCCAGAGTGTAAAAAAAAATTGAGGATAGTTTTATACAAGACAGTTTTAATCTTGATAAAGAAACATTATTTGAAGAGTGAAACAGCACTCAGGGAATCCTTTTGAAATTCCTGCAGCTTCTATCCAGAGCCTTGGTTTCAGCTGTTCTCTCTGCCTCTCCACGGGTAATTTTAAGTATCCCATAAACACACATAGTGGGAATGAAGGGCAGGATTGAGGAAAAAAATGGGACCAACTTCATTCTCATCCCACATAAATGGGGAACAAACCAAGCAATCCAAATATAAAAGCAATTTACTGTGTAGCTTAATGGCAGACTGGCAGAGGCTGATAGTTTCTTAAACATTCTGTAAGCAGATAATAATAATTATTATTTAATAGGAAGCTGAGTACATTGTACCTAGTTTAGTTACAAGCTGTACAGATTGCTACAAGCTGCACAGATTTCTTAGCCTTTTTAGAGTGGATAAAATAAAAAATTACTACGTGCTAGAAGCTTCTTTCTTTGCTGACAGGAACCAACTACACTTTTGCCCTCTCTTAAACAAACCAGTGTACTTTTCACTCCATAAATCTCATATTACTTCCTTCCTTTTCATTTATTTTGAACCAGAAGGAGGAGCTTTAAACAGAAGTGCTCTATGGCAGTGGGAGGAAAACAGCAAATCAGGGTGGAAGCTGCATAAGGAAAGTAAATCAAAAGTAATAAAAGCATGGAGATCCAGCAAGCTTTGTGGGGGGAAATGAAGTCGAAGTTGACTGAATCCAGAGCTGGAGAAACATTACACATGAGAAAACATCATTAAAAATAGGCTACACTCTTAACAGATGAGATGGGAAATGAAGTAATAATTTATAACAAAGATAGGAAAAACTTGCCAGGTTTGCAAATTTCAAATGAGATGCAAGTTTGAATAACAAGTGATAATGAAATGCAAGCACACAATCTTAAGAGTAGAACACCATGGAACAATTTAATTAAAAGGAAAACAATATGCTCTGCAACAGAGGATCAGAAATAACATACTGCCTGATGTTTCTGTTCAGTTAACTAGATAGTTATTTATCCGATAGGGTAAGCAATACATTCTAGTGCTTGAAAACTTTTGCATAACAGTTTGAACTAGACCTAAAAAAATATCAGTAATGATGTAAAACTTTCCAAGAAAGTATTTTCTAAAAATTCTTTCAGCTGACTTTAAGTGACACGAATATAAAACAAATGGAAATTTCTGTGGTCATAAGAACTTCTGCATGTATGCTTTTTAAAAGTAGCTTTACTTTTAAAGGCAAAATATGGCAAGTATTTACTGTAATAAAATACAGTCATTTTTTTCCCTAAGAGTGGTCTTAAAAATATTCATACAGTTTTGCAGGCCTTCAAAAAAGAAAAAAAAAAATCACACCCTAGAAATCTCATATGTGATATTAAGCAGTGCAATAAAAGAGTACCTTAGTTTATGTAAAAGGATATTAACTACAGTACTAGATACTGCAGAAGAAAAAGGCCTACAGATTTGCAAGTGAATTTCATGCATGATTTATAAATGCAAATGTGAATAGTAGGTGATAATGAAATACCAGCAAGCAAATACACATGATAGATGAGACACCCCAGGGAGGTGGGGGAAGTGTGCTGCACTAAATCTACTTTTTCAAATGTCGGAATTGGACCCAAATGGAACAAGAAAGCAGTATCTTGATGGAGTGGAATTTTAGGAAAACAGCACCTGGGTAACACCAAATGACATCTGGAAGGTAAAGGTAGTGTAAGTGTTAGCAGTTGTGTGAGAAAATACAGTATCAAAGTGTATTAAAAATAAAGGCATTAATCTTAAGTCTGAAGAGAAAATACTGGTCACATTGTCTACTAAATTCAGCCAAGATTACCAAACCTCACAAAGTCCACAAAAGAAGACAATGCATGTGGACGAATATTGGCTTAAGTTAATGAATATTCTTGATTTGCCATGATTGGTAATATGCAGATACACACAGGAGATGGACAGGGAATGCAGAATCAGAAGACAGTAATTCCTCCTGGAGAACCAGGGCAAAGTAAACACCAAGAGGAGGTTTTTCACTCAAAAGTACCTTTCACACAGAGTCCAGGTGCCTGAGAGTTTCCTTCCATGCAGCAATGACACGCTGAAGGACTAAATTCATGCTTTCTTAGATTTTCACTGGTTCTGTAGTTAAAGGTTCATCTGTTGCTTAGACTAAAGGACTGTGCACCAAGAAACCTTGTGAATGTCTTTTGAAGAATTCCATGGAATTCTTTTTAGGGAGGAACTGGGGTCAGGTCAAAAATGCACTTGCCATATACAAGCTTTCCTGACAGAATACAGGAAGTGGTGTACTTCGATAAGGCTGTTGTCTAACAGAGATTAAACCCCAAAGAGGGTAAAGTCAGAAACAGCTCCATTAAAAAAAAAAAAAAAATAGAAAAAAGAAAAATATGAACTGTTTTACATGGGTCTGTTTATTCCATCTTGGCTTGGCATCATTGCAATAGCTGTCTCCTTTTTTACTACTGTATTTTAAACATGCAATGATTTTTGCGTTGGTATGCAGAGGCAGAGTTTGATGGCCTTTCAAATTTGTATTTACAATTTGAGAATTAGTCACACAGAGGTTTATTAAAAAGCAAAAAAAAAAAAAAAGAACACTAATAAAACAACAAAAGATAAAGAGGTCACGTACATAAAATTATCTGCAGCTTGCAACTTGATGCCTCATGTAAAGCCTATGAGTAGATAAAATGAAAGCTCACAATTGCTAGGCAACTTTGACAACTGATTTTTTAGAACAGTTTTCCACCAATTAAAATCAGAGATATTCCTATAATTGAGCCATGTAAGGGCTGGGTATGGGATTTAGTCTCCTTTCATATATTTCATGATCTCTACCTGAAGCAGCTATACTAGCTCAGAAAATTTAGTATAATGTTTTAGGTGACACATGTAAAGACGTATTATAAACAATTAAGCATGAAATGTTAAGAACAAGGAAAAACAATCCTTAGAATGGATATATGAAATCTTTTAAGTATTTATATAATATATAATTACTGCCAGTAGCGTATGAATACCTTGAGCACCCAAGATATCCTCAGGATGTTATAAGGAGGCATTAAGGAAAGGGTATGCATTTTTCAAAAGAGCCTGCTGCACCATGGCTGAACATTCAAAGGGTTAATTACACAGCTGAGTGTCTGCTCCATTTACTGATAAGCAGAAAATGTTGTAATTTTTTGGATTTATGAATTGCTGGGGTCAGTCAGTGTCTTGCACACAACAGTGTCTGTCTAGCTCTATCCCTTACCTGCTGGGCAGAGACAATCCCTCTCTCGCCTGGAACCCTGGAGCCATCTGAGCCACTTGCTCTGTAACCTTGGCAGCTGGGACTAATATAATTCTTCATTTTTGTTTTTGCAACTTGGCCTCTCTAAATAAAAACCTTGTTAGCCAACAACTGAGCGTGAAATCACGACATTGCAATCCCCTACTCTAAGAGTCAATCAATTTTTTTCATTACAGACTTGTATGCTAGGGTCAACAAGAATAAAAATGCACATGGAGCAAAACAGATGAAACAGCAGAGAATTACAAAATCTCTTCCAAGCTGTAAGATTGTTTTCATTATAATGATGTGAAAAATATGCTCTTGATATAGTTTTTAAATAAAAATGAAGAAAACCTACATTAGACTGGACAAAGCAAAGTGATCTGTGCAGCCTGCACTGACCCGTCGTTATAGTTCAATCTGTTTGACATTCAAAAGGCTTACTATTCCTTAAAAAAAATTACATCATTTTACATTAAGCAGAGAGTAAATGTAAGTGACAGATTTAAACTGCTAAATTTTATGGATGATATTTTCATTGCATTAATTAGTAGGAAGGAGGATTAGATAAAGGCATGAGGCTAAGCTGGTATATTTCAGCTTGAGAATCAGGGCCAATTTGGTCCACAACACGGTTGCTACTCTGACCTATTTCCAACAAGTTTTTAGCTTAGTAGTACACACTGGACTACTCATTTTTTGGAACCGCATTGAAAAACCTGAAGATAGATCCAAACACACCTGAAATTATTGGTAATGCAATGGTGCTCACTACAGGCTTCTACCACTTTTACTAGGCAAGCTTTACCCTCTAGTTTTGGTGGCAAGGTAACAATCCCTAACACAAAGCCTGATGACAAATCAGGATAATTCGATAACAGAAATAAAGACCATACCTGCATTTAAAAAACTTTACTTTTGCATAATCAAACATTCATCTGAAATAATATTTTTCTCCTGTATTTGAAGAGAAACATCACTGTGTACTATCAAATACTCTTATTCACAGGAATTACGGCTGCAATAAGTCAAATAGTGTTAGATGTGAATCTGTTTCAGAGCAGCTACAGTGTGACGTGAATTGAACCTCATATGCCTGTACACTCTTGGTAAAGAATGACTGTCATTTAATAATACTAATATGAAACAATGGCCTTGATCTGGAGGACAGCCATCACAGAGGGCTTTAGAACAGTGCTGAATATAATCCTACTGACCATTTTACCCTAATCAAGTTGTCTGCTGAAAGCCCTAAAACCAATTTATCTTCTGATAGGAATATCCTTGAAAAGGGTGAGTTTACTACAAGTCTATATTGTTAAACTATTTCTTCTACTGGAAGAGCATCCACTCACTTGTCCAACGAAAGCCACCCGTCTCACTGCTTGGTAAGAATCTGCCCCTTCATATGTAACATCAGTTCTCAGTCTATCCTTCCTAAATCCCAAACAAACCCTCGGTTCTCCACCACTGTCCTCCAGAGTTCAAAAAGTGAAAATAGCAAGACTGAAAAAAAGTCACTTTTTAATCTACAGAGGAATGAAGTGTTTATATATTTAACATGGCTTCTGCATACTCAACTGTTCATGTCTGCAGCAAATAGAAGTTACTATGGAACCACAGTAAGAACAGTTAAGGTTGGAAAGACTTTCCTGATATCTGACAGTACAGACAGAAAAGCTCTGGAACAGGCTACTTGGTGGAGGTGGTGGAACCGCTATTATTGGATGTTTTTAAAACAGGTTAGTCAAACATCTGTCAGAATGACACAGATAGAGCTGATTCTGCCTTGGGGTAGGTAGGATAGACTAGATGACCTCTCAAGGCTCTTCCTGCCCTATTTTTTATGATTCAGTGATTCAGCACATAGCTTTGAAACACCCTGGGGCTTGATTCTTTTCTCACCTCATGTTATTTTTAGACTGGTGCAACTCAGTGACTTCAGTAGAGCTTTTTCTCCCTGTCCTGCAGTAAGTATGAGAAGAATCAGAACTCACTTTTTTTACACAAATGGAGACTGGGTCTACCCTCCCACTGTGCTGCACAGCTGATTTCCTGAGATGACATTTCTTACCGCTTTAAAGCAGGCAGTATCAGTGACTTAATTCAACCTTTGTATTATTTTAGCAAAAATCTGAGTCCCATTATATGCAGCAAAGGTGAAAAAAATGTTGAGTAGAAACATTCTTTGCAATTTTCAGTGAATGTCAACTTTTTCTCCCAGTGCATTTCTCTTTGTGTACAGAGATGGAGCTTGTGACAGAGAAAAGTCCACTTCACTCACCAAAGGAAGCCACAGTGGATAGCAAAGAAGAGGAAAGGAAACAGGGTAGTTAATACTAAGTACTTAGCAGTACCTCAGAAACAAGGACACAATACACTCCAGCTGGCTGCAACATCTTGTAGACAGGGTATTCTAAAAATGTTAAGAGACTGGGGGCAAGTTTAGCATGAGAGCTAATAAGTGTGGGAGCTAATCACATTTCCATCCATCAATCTCCAAGGACAAAGAAATAGATAAAATATGTCAGAAGCCCCTGAAGCTACACAGCATCTAGAATACTACTTATTTGAAAATGTCAAAGCTATCCACATACCACATGCAGTCAGCAGGTTTACACAGAGCTTCAAATAACCAGAAAATCTGTAGTCCATAAGTGAAATACTGTTACACTGCACCAGCTTCAAATAGAGGAATCGCAGAAAATACAGTCTATACTACTTAATTTGTTCTTTGGACCTCATCATCCATAGATCTTACCTACCTAGGGACATTACCATCTCTCTTGTGGCATTTCTATATATGTATAAAACACTTCAAAAGTATTTTCTGCTTATTTTATTTTCTTTTTAATGGATAATTAATTGTCTCCTTTTGTGTGTGTGTGTGAATGACATTCAACACGAAGTAGTAAACTATACTTTTCATATATTTAATGTAATTCAAACTAGTAATAAAAAATAGCGAAATGGTTCTTGCAAATTCACTGTCTTCAAAGAAGATTATTGATATATACATATGTATACTTGCATGCAGATTTTCACATTCAGAAAATTCATACGAATGAAGATTTTAAAGACTGTCAGACTTCATCTGAAACATGCTGCTCAGGACTGAGACTTCTGGGAGATCCTTTCTTCTGATTAGGTTTAAAGTGGTCACTCCCTTTCCATGCTCCCACATCCCATGAACAGCTTATGAAGAACTTCATGAAAAAGATGGTAAAGATACAAATGGAAAAATTCTCATAGGCTGATAATTCCAGTGGTAATTGAACCTGGCATATTTCCTCTGTTCAGGTCTAACTGGGATTTGAATATTTGTTTCCCACAAGTAAAGGTTGTAAAATCCCCTGAAACATAAAACTATGATGAAAAGGTCCCTAGTGTGCAAAAGAGATTTCATTTACTTGTGCAGTGCTTTGAGATTTGATTCTTCACTTAAGAGTACTAGGTTTCCCTGGGATGATGAAAGATTGTGTAAAACCCCAAGGAACATGGAAAGGTTTAACTCCCAGTTCTGGATTCTTTTATTATGAAAATGATATCTGCAGATTTGGTGGGGGGTGGTGTGTGTGGGGCTGTCAGTTCTTGGCTTGAGGAGCAGTGAAAAATTAGTGAAAGGCTTCAGGATGTTTTCAAGAATGTAGTTCTCTGAGTATAGTCTCAGAGAAATAATCTTTTGAAGCCCTTTAATGCCAAATCACTCAGAAAAGCCTGTACAAAGTTTCATGTGACAGAAAACTACACAGCCTTGTCTTTTAAGAAGTCCTCTGTCAAGCACCCTTCTTGGTATGTCAGATACAAGCCTCCTCTGCTTCTGAATTTGAGAGGCTATTTTGCCCTATTCCTTAGAAAGTCCCACTCTGTATCCAAGTTTACCATAAGGTGATTTTCCTTTCTATGTTTTTTTCTGTCATTACAGTTGCTTATCTCTATTAGATTCTGACCCCTTTGATGGGCAATAGAAGAGATAGTTGCATGGTGTCATGTTAGTTTCCACGTGCCAGCTCATTTTGAACTACCCAGTTCTTCCAGAAATGAATATTATTCGTGTGAATAGACTCTTTCTGAAACTTTTTTGTTTGTTTGTTTTAATTTGTTTGGTTGCTTTATTTGTTTTTGTTTGGTTGGTTTTGTTTTGTTTTCTCTTCCAGCAATGCTCTGTGCATAACAGGCAAGGCTACTCCTCAGTCGAAGTACCAAGCATTCTGGGTATTTTGTGGGACAAACCCCCCCAAACTTATCTGAAGTATCCTGAATTTGATATATTTTTAGGATTATCCTACAGGTCAGCTGCCCATCAGACATATTCATAGGTAAAGACTGGAATACATGAACAATAAAGACTAGAGCCAACGGAGTGGGTATTTTTCTAACTGTGAACCTTCATGAGTTAATCATGATACACATACGTTTGTGTATTCTGTTTTTACTCAAGCTTTGTGCACATCCTCCCTTTGGTACTAGCATATGGTCCTTGAACCTTTCTAAAATGGCATCACTCACTTTTTACTGGTGCAGAGGACCAAGTCCAATGTAGTTAAAACAGTGAATACAGTCTGTTTTAACATAGTAGTTAAAACAATCTGAGCTTATCTTCTATAGATATAAGGACATTTCTGACAGCATTCTCAAAAAAATGGACTGGATTCTTCCCATCTGCCACCTCTCCTGCTCATCACAGCAGTTCTTCTTTGCATCAGCGTAGAGGCTTGGACCTTGACTCCCTTCATGTCAGGAGATGAGGGAGTGAGTAAAATCTTTACATTGGAAACCTGGAAGCAATATTTTCTAGTCCAAAAAATTTGGTTATATTTTTGTCACACTTCTCATATAATTAAAGTTCAATAAATGTAAATTATTTACTTCTGTCTCAGTTTTTAATTCTTAATAATAATATGAATTCCATTAATAATATGCATTCGTGGGGTTGTCTGAAATTGTGCATTAACATTTCTCCTAAAGCAATATCCTTTTTATCTACATGTTATTCTCCTATCTGTCTGCACAAGGCTCCTAGAATTTCTCATAAGATATAGCAATTCAATAATTACCCAAGTCTTCCATCTAAAAATTATAACTGGAGCATTTAAGTATCATTGAACAGGTAGGAATGAATCCCAAATGGAAGGGCCAGACAGTTACCTCAATAAAAGCAGTTTGTATGCAAAGGAGGGGAGCAGTCTGCTAAGCTGAACACGTGGTCTGAGATCTCTGCATGAAGGAGTATTATTTAATATATTATTGCATGGTACTTACTATAACTGAACTTATCCTTGTTCTGAGCTAAATGTAAAATAATGACATTTCTCTTCCATAATACACAGAACACATTCCTAAAAAAGACTAAAATTTCTAGAGGCAAAAAATCATCAAATTTTTAAACACTGCTATGTCAAAACCTTATTCTCCACTTCAGGTAAGTGACCAGCCACATTTTGCAGATAATGAAGGACTTTCGAAGAAGAACGAATAACAAAGTTGACAGCAAATACACAGACTGATCACCATGACATAGAAACTATAAAGAAAAGAAAACATGGGATTGAATTGGATCAAGTAGTAGTCGATAGCACAAAGATGACAACCTTGTAAGTGTTGTGGCTGGAGGCAAGTTAATAATAGTCTTGGTATGTGTAAGTCATTAGGATTTCTTAGTGGTAGCCCTGTAAATTATACATGTGCCTGCTTTTAGGGAAATCACCTTTTTGCACTCCTGTAGCTTTTATGCCAAATAAAAAACAGCACAGGGAAACCAGCAGAATTATTCTTGCTTATGTAGCTATTTTGAGAAACATGAAGGAATCTCATCATTTGAAAAAAAAAATTATGTCAAAATGAATTAATGCAGTCAAAAGTCACAATAGTCCAGTCTGTCCTCTTGCACCTCAGAAGGTGCACTTTACCTAATGGCTACTGCAGGAGGGCTGGGAAGCTCCTTAATAAACACATTAATACATTCTGGTGTTTGCCTGGAATTATCCAAGTGCTTAAGAATCTTACTAAATTAAGACATCTGTAGAGATGATATGCAAAGCTGTCAGAGTACAGAACGGCCCATATTCAAAAATGCTAATGGCTATTAACCCACATGAATTAATCGATAATTAACATGCAACAATCTCCTCACATTTAAAGAAGACATTTTCAAACCTTTCAATAGACTCAGATTAGATTATGATCTCTTGAGTAAGCAGTTTTTTTCAGCAACCCCAACTAGAAACTCTTTCTTATTTCTAGGACATCCGTTTTTTCCTATCTTGTTCAAGATTATTATCACCAGTTCAAAATAAATTACCCAGTAAAATTATTTTAATGTAACCAAGTATTAGAAGATGGCTTTTTTCAGTTAAGAGTTCAGGAAAATCTGATTGACAGAAGTATGTGTGACAAGGCTACAAATCCAGTTTTAAAGCTCCTATGACTGAGTGAAAATCATGCTGACCCAGTACAATCTAACTCTATTGTTTCAAATCTGATTAAAAAAAAAACCTGATAGGTTAACCTTGAAGCAGTAGGCTTTATGGTGGTCCCCCAGTAACCAGCATGGAGCCACTGCACTCTCCACAAATGAGATCAGGTGTCCATTCTTGATCCAGATCAAATTCGTGCTGCTGGAAAAGCAGGAGTGCACAAACCCCATTTCAATGACTGTGGAACCATAGCCTTATTATTGTAAATGCTGGAAAATCTCTTTGTGCAATAAATGCACCTCTAACAGTTTATTCATGCAAAATACATTAAAGCCCTAACAATAATCCAGAAATCTATTTCTTAGAATAACAGATTTCCCGTGCTTTGAAAGACACAATGTAGTACAAAGGAACTCAGATAAATTAGCAGTTCTTCTGTATCTATTTTCTTCATGACAAATAAAAATAAATTTCACAAAATAGGAAAGGTCTATTTGGAAAAAAAACCACAAAACAACTAAAGGGGATGTCTGGTCTCAGAAATGACCTTATTTAACATATTTTAGAGGTATTTCTAATGCCTGTGCTATTCTGTCAGTAGGGAAGGAGAATACAACTTTCACCATTAGAACAGGACTGATCGTATGCAGGCACTCAAGGCAAGGCTAACATGTAGTCTTTCTCCTCTTCCAAACTGGGGTACATTCCCATATCTCAAGAAATAGAATAGAGCAAATCTTCACTTCAGTGTAAAGCCTAAATAAATGGCTGCACTTACAGAATCTTAAGAGAGGTCAACTGGGACAGCAATGCTGCTCCTTCATGACAAAGAGCATGAACAACACATTTCTGTAGATCTGACTACAGCTTCCCAGCAGACGATCCTTTGTCTAGTGACTCCAAATAGCTCTGGATTCTCTTGACATGCACCCGGTATGCTACTGACTGTCACTCAAAAAATAGGAAGTTAAGTCCAACTCCATGGTTCGAGACTCTCTGCTCAGATTATTTTCTCCTTTGGCAAGGATATAACTCATAGTTTTAAATTTATTATTACTCAGTGAAATTTACTGTAAGAGAAACAACTCATAGAATAATAAAAAAAAAGGAAGCAAACACATTTTCTTCCCTTAAATCAAAACCACTGTGCCAGCCTGGAATCCTCTCAAGACAACATGAGCCCAAGACAGAACAATGTCATACTTGCTTGTGATAAATCACAGAAAGTGAAATTAAATTTTCATAAAGGAAAGCAGAAGTCTGTCAGGAAACCAAAGTTATGCCAGAATGTAATTCTGAAATACAACAGAATGAGTAACCAGAATACAAACAAAACTGTGCAACTTTTTCGATGACCTTTTGTGGTCCATCTAAGTCACTTGTAGAACTGTATGAAAAGAGAATGGTAAACTTTTTTTAAAATTAACACTGATCCTTTTCCTACCTGTTCTGTTCTTTCTCAGTGAATGCATATGAATTTGCAACAGGAGCTTCTACCTAAGAGTCAAAGCCCAAATCTACAGCTTACAGCTTTCCAACTGGAAAGGTAAGTCCATGGCAACACATGTGACACCAGTCTGCATACATGCATATCTGGTAACAAATGCTTCTCATTTTCTTTCAGTTGTACCCCATTGCTCTTGCTCAAAATTTTATATGACTTCCAAGGATCTGGTTTTTTCCATTGTATCACCAGTGCTTCATTTTGCACTTCATACATGATTAAGCAGCTCTAGCAACTTTACAATCTTGTGTATTCTAACATTATGAGCCGTCACTGCTTCTTTCAACAATTTTTGCTCACTGATCAGTTAGCCATTGTACAAGCATGGGGAGTCACCACACCCGCCTTTCTGTTACTGTCATAAAAAGAAATGACAATTCCTTTATTAATATTCAGCAGTTGATAAGGACAGCTTTTGCCATACACCTAAATTTTACTTTGTGTATTACTCGAAAAGACTGGAATATAGATTTGTTTTGAAACTAATTTTCCCCTTCCAGTTATTAAAAAAAATATTTTATTTTAAATTTTATTTTCAACTGCTCGCTCCCTGTTGACAAGAATGCCCTGCTTAAAGCACATTATAATAGTGAATCAGAAAATGGATGCTCTAATTTTCTAAATAAAGTAAAAAAATAAAAGAAAATGTAATAAAAAGATAAAGCCTTCACAGAGAATTGCAGCAATTATATCTCCACAGCTACAATATAACCCAAAACTTTGAAAAGGCTTTGATTATTGAACCATGGCTGAAGTGAATAATTTGGCTTTCACTAAGAAAACAAGCACATTCATTCTCACCACAATGGAGAGAGGCAGTTTTAATTAAACCTTATCAAAAGATGAATAAAGAATAAACTCAATACCCATTCCACAGGATTCTATTTTCATCTGTTTAGTTTAAGCTTGCCATGTTCATGCAATAATTAACCACTGTCCAAGGAATGCTGGAGTTGTGTTAATGTTGGTAAAGATTTAATTAGTTCAATTATCTGGAGAGTATTGAAGGCTCAGCACAGTACCAATTTCTTCAGGCTTTATACATACCTCAGATCAAAATACATTAAACTGAAATATAAGTTAACAAAGAAAATGTACTATTTCACTTCAGCTACTGAATGAATGTGTGTTTAATAATTTTATTGCCCTCATTTTAAAACGAGGTTTCAGAAATAGAATATGTAAGCTGTGACTAACCCAGTCTTTTAGATCAGCTGAGTTTTTTTCCCCCTAAGTCAGCTTATAAACATATTTTAAACAAAATTAAGTTTACTTTAGAAAAGAAAACCCAATACTTCTTTAAACAGGAAAAAGTATAGTTCTTTTTACATTTTTCCCCCCACTGCCTACATATTTTATGTCTTTCAAGGAAAGTGAGGCATTTAAAAAGCATTGAAAGCAGTGACACAGACAACTGTTTCAATCTGTCAGACAGCATGGACAGACAGTAGGGATCATTTCAGAAAATAGAGTGGCCCCCCAGCGGCCTGACCTTCCTGGTGGGAAAGCGAACACAGCGCGGTGCTTGACAAGCTCGCCAACAAAGGAGTATATTTAGTCCCCCCAAATTCTGACACGCTTCTCACAGGAAAAACGCAAACGGCAACGAGGCGTCGTTGACTACTGCTAACAAAGGGTGAGTTCTAATTGGAGATTGCACCGTTACTGTGAAACAAAAAGGAGGAGATGAAAAGTGAAAACATTACTTCACTACACAGACTGTAAGCATTGGAGTGAGCTGGGTTCCTATTTTTTAAAACTGTTCAACTCCATATTAGATGCTATTCAAGTTGCAAGCCCTCTGGATCTGTACGTGCAGCTCCTGCTGCCTACAGTGGGAACAGAGCCCAGGAATGGGAGCATTAGAAGATTTCCCTCTTTGTGTGACTAAAATATTATCATTAGCTATTCTTTAGAAGGGATGTTTGAATAAACCACATTCATTTTGCTGTAAGGTTTAAATGACATGTTTATTACTACTGTGGTCTGTCCTTTGTTTTCCCAAAAGTGTGTTTTGGAGTATGACTTCTTTATAACCAGTGAAAGCTGCACAAAGATGGTCAGCACATGAGAAAGTCACAAGAGTTTATTTCCTTGAGGAGGTAGGAACTGTAGGAGGATGTTATAATTTTCTTATGAAGCAATAAAAACTTACGAGTTAATATAAAAGTAACTGTTCTGAAATTGCATACTACATTATACCCAGGCTGGATTCAAGCTATTTGTCTCTGTAGGCAGTCAAAAACTGCTTTACAGATAGCACTGCTATGCTTCCCAGCAGTAAATACCATTTGGTAAACAATCCTTGTAAAACACTGTACCTTATTTTCTGCTACTCACGTCAGCCTGAAAAAGGTAAACATTTTAAGGAATAAATTAAACTAATAAGAGAAGGTGTGAACTGCACACTGAGTGCCAACTGATGCCTCAGTTCAGCTCCTGTTTTTTACCAAAATTTTATCTTCCTTTCCAGTTTTCTCTAGGGTGGAAGAGAAAGGGAGATGCTGAAATCCATTCAGGCTTTTCTTGAGTCCAGATGGCAGATAATGCTCAGCAAGTAACAGGATATAGCACATTTTCCATCAACTACCTCCCCTTTCTGACAAGTGATTTTTAAGTTGCACCAACAGTCTGAGGACTGGAGGTGCCCTATAGCCTATTGCTTGCAGTCTTGCTTCTGCCTGGTGTTTCTGTGAGATTTTATGACAACCATGTGGGAGAAAATAAGGCCAATAGATGATTAAGTATTTAATGATTCACATTTATGATAGCTGAACAAAAACTCAGCTGAAACATCAGTATCTGTCTCTGAGTGAGTGTAAAGAAGCATTTGAGGTTAAAAATACCACCCCCAAACAAGTCTCAGCATGTATAACTGAGAGCCAAATTTCATCATATGTGTACTCATTTATTAACAGGATTGTAAGTTTTGCCCTTAATTGTAACTATTAAGCAACTGCAGAGTAAACACAAATATATCCATACAGATATATCCAACCTCATATTCTTTGGTATCTTAGAAAGAGTTTCATTTTCCTTCCCAGAATTTGACCAAGCCTTAAAGATAGCACTCATTTTTTTAGAGAAAATTCAAGCTCTATTCAAGCAAGAATGTTGCTCGCCCTAACACTCACAAAGCATTACAGGGAAACATATATTGCTTTACAATGACTATTAGCTACAAAGCTAATGAGAAAGTGAGCTAAATATGTACAGACACATTTATAGAAAAATTATATATAAATATATATTTATAAACTATTTGCACAAGTAATTAAATCTTTACTGTCATTCATATAAATAATTAAATACTAGCTACAATCATTAAGACTACAGCAAGAACACAAAATATTACAGCAACGAAAAACAAAAGTCATCTATTTCAGGTGCTATGCTGTTAGATGACCTATTTGGTCCCCAAATATTAATCATATCTCAAGATTATGCACTTTCTCCCATGTGAAAACCATGGAAAGTGGTAGTACACACTGTAGGTGAACAGTCATTCTAAGGAGAGTAATTTCCCTGGCATCACCTTTAAATAGTTTTTTGAAAAAGAAGTCCATTATTTTATCTGTAGAAGTTCAAAGGCATGGACTGGGTCTGCTACAGATTAAGTACAAACGAGGTTTAGTTTGAGGCTTCTGGCTCATCTCTCAGGTGAGAAAAAAAAAATCAGAAATTACAGAAGAGATCGCAGTAGAGACACAGTGCTCCAACTAAATTTCAAAACCCTCTTTTTAGTTGGCATGAAACTATTTGTTTAGCAAAGAACTGTTTTGAAGGCGGCAGCAAGAATTTATCTGCGTCAAGCCTGAAGAGTATCTGATTTTTGTGCATTCTGCATTTTGAGAACATAATTGTCCAGTTTATCTCCTAGTCTGAAAACATTTTGTCATACATGAGTTTGGCTAAGAGGTAGAAGGGAACTTTGTCTTCACCAAAAAAAGGAACGTTAGAGTATTTTGTGAAGCTAATGAAAAGAACTTGTTCAGGTTTGCAGTGCAAGTCATTTTTACCACACAAATTCTCTGCTTTTGTGTTGGCAAAGTGGAATACTTTGAGTCTTTCAGTTTAGGAGATCTTCAAACAGACAATAGTGTGTAAACAATCCCAAAGTATATAACTTTACTAGAACAACCTCCAGTCTGTGTGCAAGGGCTTCAGAAAGGCCCCTTCATCAGATTTCCTTCTGCTCTTCACACTGAACAAAGCCTTGGCTGACAATACTGAAATCTCCTCCTTTATTTGGATTAAACCCCCTTTGCAGGAGAAGTATGCAAATGCTATACGTGTTTCCCTTGCTGAGGCTACTCTTACCCAGCTATCTTTTCACTGTCTATTTTCCTCCAGCAGACCATCCTACCGGCTGACAGGGAGACCAGCCTTTTAATTCAATCTTTCACAACACTGACAGTTGGATGCTGGGGCCTGCCATGAACTCTAAAAGGAGCTCATTTAGTCATAATTAACTATTCCCTGCATATTTCCTAAGGTATGGTAATTGTGCTAAAAGCCAACAAGTGAAGCATTCATTCTGGTTCTCTTTTAAACTTTTATTTTTTCACAGCAGTCTCTTTCTCCCCTCCTCTCTCCCCCCTTCCCCCTCCCTTTTTAAAAATCTTTTCTTTCTTTCTTTTCTTCCTCCTTAGAAACATTTAGAGTAAAGAAAAGGAATGACGGTGGAGATAGGGAGCTGCAGAAAACTGTGATGTGGGCAGTTCAAAAGGCAAAGTCTGCCATACGATACAGGACCCCATGGCAGCGCTAAGCTATTCAGCTGGGTAAAACATAAAGAAAAATGAAATGAGTAGAATAGAGCTATATCATTAATGCAGAATGATGGACATCGTATTTGGGTAACAGAGAGTCATGAATATACATTTTTAATTCCTTAGATATGGTGATAAGTGATCTCTGTTTCCATTAGCACCAGAGTATATGTATTTGACCAACCTAAAATCTTCAAGTTATGCAGATGTAAAGCACTTTACACGCTACTCTTCCCTCCTCCTCACAACATAAACATATACCATGTCCCACTGCACACAGTGGGGTTCTCACAGGGACAGGGTATGATGGATCCAGCCCTATATACAGCTCATGTTTATCACCGCTGAGATGGAAACCCTGGGGAAGCTGACATGGATTATTTACCTTAAAAGGCAAAATGTGACCTCAAGTCTGTCCTTATCTGTTTTCTGATTTAGTTTAAATGAAGGAAGGGTTGACAGCACCCTTCATTTACTTACACACTTCGTGTCTACTGAAATTCTCTGCCTTTCAGGAAGTTTGGGACTTATGGGACACCTATCCATCATAAATGTGCATAGGGCATATACAAAAGTGAGAGACAACAAAGCTTAATTACTTCATGTTCCAATCTCCTTTCCATTTGGATGTGCATCAGGACCTTTAGAATTAAAAGACTGCAAATTTTTTAGTTCAAACACTAGAGTACAAACATTGTTTTGAAAAAAGAATCTTAATGCTGAAGTGTAAGGTGGGTAAAATGTCTGAAAAATCCTTTTCCCCTCCCTTTATTCCTAGACTATAGTAAATTTGTGGATCGATGTGGTTCGTAATGGTGGGCAAAACAGTACTAAGAGCCAAGTTGACAAGCTGTTGCTGGAAATCTTAATGAACTATTTTATCCTCGTGGTCTGGGATTTCATTTTCTTAGGGGAGAAAGTTTGGGGGTGGAGGTTGTTTGTTTAACTTCTGTGCATTATTGTGATCACAACACACAGTGGATTAAGAACAGAAATCTAAAACAGAGCATCTCTCAGTAGACATGAGCTGAAAATGTTGATGCTTGTTAGCAAGAAACTATGCTTGCTCTCATGCAAATAAAATAGGTGAGAAACACCACATAAATAAGAAACTTTGATGATTTCACCTGCCTGCTCTCAAGCAGCATTTCTTCCTTCAGTCCTTTTTTCTGCCTCTAATGGTTCTATAAGGACCCATGCATTCAGACTGTGTAGCATTTACTCTCTTCCTTCCACAGTAACTCAAAGAAAGAGAATTAGATTACTAAATTGCTCTGATCCATTGAGGAACATCTCAATCATCTCTCTAAATCCTCAGGTGTGCTGCAGTTTCTCTGCCCTTCATTTAGGAGTCTGGTAGAAGGAAAGATGACCATGTGCTGCTGTCTGGTGACATAAGCAATATAGTAGTCTCCCAGAAAACTGTGAAGTTTGGAGATGATTTTGGGGAGAGAGTAGGACAGCCTACACAAGAGAGCAAGTCCAGGACTTGAAAATTCAGAAAATCTCAGCTTTTATGTTCTCTGAAGAAATAGGGCAAGGGTTAGTGATCCAAAAGCAATGCTCCATCTGCTAAGAAAATCAAAATCAAGACTTGTGCACAAAGTTCAGGGATTTTGACAGGGTCAGGTTAAAACATCTCCAATATGCCTCAATCTATCTAAACATACCTCCTTAAAGATACAGTAATATATGTAAATAATTTGTAGGATATTTAATGTAGGGGGAGGACTTAGTAAAAAAAAAAAGTGGTGAGACAAAGTTTTAAAAAAGGATTTTGAGAGAGAGATATCCTTTTGCTGCAGTCCATAGTTAACAACACAGATGAAAAAGAAGATTAAAAAGTGAATGATATCAAAGTCAAGGACTACAGACACACATTAAAAAAATTGTATGATCCAATCCTACGTTGAACTTACAGATTGTTTTATACTGCCCTATTTAATTTGAAATGTAATACATAAGGAAAAAGTTGATTGAACCATGTTTCATCAACAGCTGCTCACATTACATAGAGTTATTTAGATGACCTCAGGCCTCACTGGAGTTTTCCAACACTCTGTACATATCCACCCCCTAAAAAAGACATAGGCAGTTCATACAGAAAGTATTTTTACATACAAGTAATGATAAAAAGAAGTCACTGATGTGGAATATGGACCATGTGCTAGAGCTTCTTCTTGTCTGAAAAGTGATTCACAAAGATGGGTAATGTCACAGAACACACAGAACACACAGTAGCAAGTTCCAGTGATTTCTCAGAAATTTGGGGGAGAAAAAATATACAGATCAGATGATGAATATGCAATTTTCCCACTCATTGCTTCTGCCTCATCTTCCCTAGAGAGTCAGGAAACAAAATAGGATTTATTTAGAATAGAGAAGTCAGGATTTGAGTGAATGACAAAAAACTGCAGGAATAATAAGTTTTGAGGGACAGTAAGGAATTTACTAATTCTTTCCTGGCAACTATTCTTCATTTGAATTATCAAGTTCCTAGAAGCTAAGAAAACACTTGAGTCAGTTTTGAAAAACCAGAAGTTGCCTGGTTAGAAAGTGAGGAGTAATGTTTAAATTCTTTCACCTCTTTCAGACAAGACTCTTTTTCTTGCCAGAAAATGTAGATATGTAGGAAATATTAGTTATTTAACTATTTTTTCTAATTCTGAGTGATATCTTCTTTGGTCATGAACCTAGGACATGCACAGGTCACTAACCTGTGTCACACACAGTTCTAGAAAATAATTTATCTGCGCCTGCCCAATTTCCTAGCCAAAACATCCTTCTGCTCATGTCCAAGCAGCTGTTACCAGATGCAAACAGACACTATAGCCACCACAGGTCCCTCAGATATATCTCAGGGTTAAAGTCTAGCAGGTCTGCCCAGTGCTTACTGATCCTTTTTTTACTCCATTTGGAGATTTCCCAGACAGTTTACTCTCCTTTCCCAAAAGAGGCCTAATTTTCAAACCTATACAAATAATTTAAGCGCATATCACTTCCCCAAGCAAAGTACCAGAGCAGACATTCAGTAATGACTACCTTCTGAACTTCTGAAATTAATTTCCAATTTTTTATTTAAATAGTAGTTGGGCATCTGCAGAGCTACCCAAGGTGCACATGGGATCTGCACAGAGGATATTTTATTTTTATATTTTGCTCTCTTTATTGAGCTTTGCAAAGGACTGAACCTCTGTGTGTTCAGTAATGCAGACTACAGCAGCCAGTGTTCACAGTGGCCATCTGAAAGAACTTCACACTGAAATGGTATCTGGAAGGTAAAGAATGTCTGTGTTTATGGTGCTTTAGTAACTCCTCTCTTTGCAAAACTAGCAGGCTGTTAATGCTGAGCTTTTTACATGAAATACAAAACAGAAAACACTTGTCTGTTAGGTTCTGTACAAATATTTTGATTAAGGAACTCTGTTAAAAAAATCTGATTCTGATTCACATTAGGTGGAGAAAGGGAAATCTAACAGCCTGTGGTTACTCAATAAAGCAAACACTGGCTACTCCATTACTGACTTTAAAACTTTGATGGATGAAAGAAAATGAAAGCTGAAAAAAAATCATCAAGAATCTGAACACTAAGAAAACATTCCTCAGCATCTGACCAAAGAGGCTGCTTAAGCATGAGCTGCAAACTTCTGAGAGAAGTATGAGTTTAATATCTAAAAGACAAAATTCCTTAACAAGAAGAGATAGAGTTTGCAAAACAGTTCTTCAGGAACCTCTTGCAGCCTTTAAATCTCATTTACTCAGCCTGAGATGGTATTGTTTTGTCTATGTAAGTTTTGATAAGGGAGCCAGCCCTACTTCCATTGAAGTCTATAGAATTCTCCCATTGTCTTCAGGAGGAGCAGAGTTAGACTCACAGCTGCACAAAGATACCACAATAAAAGACTCCGGAAAATATCATGATCCCATCTTATTTTCTTAACATTTCTGAAAAAAACTATGGGGAAAAAATATCTATACAGTCACTTCTACTGATATGTAATATGCCTTTTATATGAAAACACAGACCAATGAAACAAATGAATGGTTAGCAACATTAATAGCCAGGGGCTTGTTAAACTGCCTGGGATGAACAGTTTGCCTGCAATTTTACTACTACAGAATGTCTTGGAAAAGACTAAGCATTTTGTAATGCTGATATTTTATATATGCATTCTTTAAGTCCATGACAGGCAGCAGACTCTGTAGTCTTCATTTCAGATTAAATTTTATACAGTAAGCCTGAATGCTTTATTTATTTTTAAATCCATACTTTCCTAGGGTATGTAGTTTTTCCTGGAAATAAAATTATATCATGCAACTGAAACTGCATTCTGATTTTATGCAGTCCGACCAAGCATTAAAAATAAGCTCTTTTATAATTCAACTTGCAACAGAAACATGTCTTTTTACAACAGCATCTTGCAGAAGAACCCCAATCCCATTACATCCAGAAGACAAACCACTGCCCCGTGTTAATAATGAATGCAGCTCATATCTACCGTGTTCTGTTAAATTGTTAAAATTGCCCAGATAAACCATTTGAGAGTATGTCACGTTTAATTAATACAACATGACCTGATCACTTCCACAGTTGGGAAGAAAGAAGTTGGCATTCTTTAAATCCAGAGCTCAACCTGGAGATTATGCTAAATTGCTTCATTCATAGTCCACACTCCTCCGCACATGTCAGGAGGACAGCATTTGTCCCTTCTAGTGATAAACAAATTATACATGAAATCAATTCCACTTCACAATAATTTTCCCTATTGGGTATTATCTTTCCTCCTCTGCTCCCTCCAGTTAAGCTTGCATCCTGTAACTTGCTAATGAGCTGGGGGCTTTCTGTTCCAGGTGGCACCCCCTGCCTCGAAGTCATGACATTTCCCATTTCGAATGCTGCTGGCATTTTTCGACAGCTCCTGCTAACCAGCCTTTTTGACCTGCTCTAAGAGGAACTCATCTGATCGAATGCTCTAACCTGCCAATCATGCCAGCAAATGATCTTCACAGTCACTCCCAAGGCAGGAGGGGGGGAAAAAAAGGGAGAGCAAGAGAAGGGGAGCGAGAGAGGAAGCTAGTGATGGAATAGGCAAGCAGGCAGCCTCTCCAGCTACCTAATGAGAGTACTTTAAGTCTCTGAGGCAGCTGAAACACTGAAAAACTAGTGGGAAAATTAGGACAGAACTGAATGCCTGGTGCTGTTATTACTGATTTCTTTATATCCTGAGATCATTTTGAAAGCAATACCTCTGAGATGTGCCATTTTCTAAAGCACAGAAGTTAATTTTACCACATAAATAGAAAACAGATATATTTTTCCCTGTCACCATCAATATGCAAACCTCATAATTCTGCTCTGCCAAATGGCGTTCTTTACAGAATTAATTAGGAGCTGTAAGCTCGTTAAGTGAGTGTCTTCACCTAGGGATGATTATGAACATTTTTTTGTTGTTGATGCGAGCCATAAATAGCACTTTTAACCTAATTTAAATGCTGGCAACATTTACACCTCTGTATTTACAAGTATCTGCACACAGATACATAAAAGAACAAATACAGTATCTGCAGAGTCTAGATGTGACTTTGTGGGCTGAAACCAAGCAGAGTCACGATAATGACTCAGTTGTTTTGATTTTGTTCCTTTTATGATGTGACAGATTACTTAGTGCTGTATCTTTCAAGCACACAAGGACAGATTTAATTGTGTAGATTTTCTTTCCTTTCAGACTGTAAGCTAACTAGATTTTAATATACATGCAATGCACATACTGAACAAGGGAGGTATTAAAAGCAATTGTAAAATGAAAATTTCAGGGAGAAAACTTAAATAAAAAGGCTTATACCATGATACTACATGCTGTGATTGTATTGTTACAATATACCTGCCAGAAAATATAATGTACAAGTTGTCCTTATATTAACATCAAAAGAGGGTCGCAGAAGTGGTTGTACAGAATTGATATCTAGGTTACTAATGGCAGAGAATGATCCTCCATAAATACTAATTCAAAATACATATATGGCCCAAAACAACATTATTAATTTATAACAAGACCACAAAATTATGAAAGTACTGAATTCTGTTTCCACTTCTTAAAATATCTGAAGATACTGTTTCAGTGCTGTTCTTCTATATGAGAGATTTTTATAGGAGAATTTAGTATCCTTTCCTGAATTTTTTGAGTTTTGCTCCCAAGATTTTTTACAGCAATTAACACTAGGAGGATGTAGGAAACCCATCCATCCTCATCCCAGCTTATGGGGTAGAATAAATTAATGTAATTTATTAACTGAGTAGTAAACTATTTCTACATTTAGGCAAGAACCTTCCCACAACTAGAAACATTTGTACACATTTACTTTAGTGCGTGTTGCCTTCAGACCCAAAGTGGTTTGCCGTGTGTTTATTTCATAGCGAATCAGGCAATGAAAGCTTCAGACTCAAAATGGCAACACAAAGCTTGCTCTCCACAGACACAATTCCAGTATATGGAATTACTAAAATTAATTTTTTGTTTATGATTTGGCTGAAAGTAAAATGTTCTGTTAATTGTGAATGCTACAAATGATGCCTGAAAGGCAATGCCTCTCATTAGTTTTGCTGTCTCTCTGGGTTACGGGCTGTGTGGCAGCGTTGGAAGCCTCTGCTTTGTCTGGAAACCTCGGTTTCTCCCCTTCAGTGGTTCCACTTTCCTCTTAGACAAAGCCTAACTGAGGAGTCATGTGAGGAAATAATCCTAAAGAAGAGGTGACTGTCCATGGGAGAATAGGGAGAGTTGAGACCCGCTTTTGCCTCCCTCCCAGTCATTGTCATCTATACATTGTCCTCACCACATTCAAATGTCACCCCAGACTATCAGCCCACTGGAACTCAAATGGCCTTTCATGCCTAGACACTTCTAAAAGCATCAACAGCCCACAAAGACCATCTAGTGGGAATTGCTTGCTATCCTAATATTAATAATGCAATACAGTGCACTTTTGGCACAGAGGATTCCACCTTTCATCTCTTAAATTTAAGAGCAAACAAACTGAAAAGACAGATAAACAGCGCTGCAACTGAGCACATGCATTCATGCCAAGTATCACTAATATCTTTCCTATAGCATAAATGACTGTTAAATTACAAACCTCTACACTAAAAATTAATTGAAAATTAATCTTCACAGTGCTGAAGGCAAGTTATCATGCATTAGAAATGAATTGTAAATAGGCTCCATACTATGCCATGGTACAAGAAAATATGGTATTGTCCTTTGAAAAAAGTTATCCGTGACAGTAGGAACGCTTCATTTTTCTTTGCCAGCTCTGCAGCTGATTTGGCCATGACACATAGTAATTTAAAAAAGTAATGCCAATAAATATGTAGCCAGTAATTTCACACAGAATGACATGGAGTATATAATTGCAGGGAAGAAACCAACATCTCCTAGACATGAAGGTTTTAAATACTTGTCCTACCAAGTAGAGTATGTAACAATAAATATGAAGACCTCCTCCTCTGTCCTGCTTCCTTTCTTTCTCCTTCTTTCCTAAAGAAACTCCCAAGGTACCTCTCCTCTGAAAATCCTGTCCATGATTTTAGAAATCCTATTCATGCCTACTTATTTCCATATACTTATTTCCAGACATAGATGCTGGCCTGGTCTTTCAGTCTCCAGATCAGACAGGCTTTCAGCACAACCAATGCTCAGCTATCTTAGTGAGACCACTCAGCATCCTTCACCAACTCACTCTCCATACCTCTATGCATTATGTTACCAACTCTTTTTGTCAAAAAAGCCAAGAGACTGTGTATTCTAATACTTACTCAGAATGCAATTAAATGACTGTATTTCACATGACAACAGACAAGGCAAGTTGTTACAGTACTGACACGAGAAAACCATTAAACATATTTTCTAAGTCCTATGAACTCCTTGATCAAGTAGTGGGTTCCCTTTACTGTGGCACACTAGGGGACCTGATGGACAGTTCCTCCACCCTCCAGTCCCCATGTGTAACTTAGGTAAGATGGGTGGTTTATATGAAGACAACTTTGCACTGGCCACCTATTTGCTCAGTCCATTTCACCCTCTGCGCAGAGTCCAGTGAATACCGGTGGATTTTTTTTTATGGATGAATAGAGGGTGAAAATCAGTCTATAACTTTCATTTTAGATTAATAGAAATAAGATAATAGATATCATGAGGAGAATATAATTTAATACCTGGAGTTTTTCCCTTATCTGTTTAATTTAGGATATATTCTATCAGTGTGGTGATCTTAAGTCTTTGATACTAAGTAAAGCACAGCTGGAACAGTCTCATAATACCATTATGTTGTCAACACATGAAAATAATGACACTAAAAGTATTAGAGAACCAAAGAGTATCTCGGATTCTGTAGTTATCTTTCACAGCTTAATACTAATCTAGCATTTTACAAAATTGATGTTACAATTTCAACTCTGTTTAGTACTGTCATTACTGGACTCAAACCCAAATTGCTTTCAGCTGCCCACTGCAACTGCACCTTATTAGCCTTTTCACGGAAGCCAATTTATGCAAATCCAGTATTAGTTAAATAATTAAACTGACCCTCAACATTCATGTATAGACAGTGGCACTAAAAGATGCAAGAGAAATTTAAACCTCCCATCTTCGGTCTTAGGCCCCTGTCTTTTCCACTGCAGCAGCACAATGACTGTATACATCTATCTGAATCCATCTATTAAAAAAAAAAAAAGTGCATTAAAAAAATTAAACTGGCAACTGCTGTGCTTTTATAGCTCTGCTTTTCTCACTCAATCTCGTTTTACACTGAATTTTGAGATTTTGCACCTATAAACCACTACTGGCTACTTTCAGCTTTTGATTAAATCAACAGTGACAAAATCTGGCTGACATGGAGCCTCTCAGTCCAGAAATTCTCTTTTATGCAGACCTTTCTCCACTTTAATTACTACAGTTTTATCCCCTGAAGCTGCAGAGATGAAGACTTAGATGTACAGTGTATGGTTTTCCACAGCGTTTTAGCAACACTGGGACACCCAGAATGCAGTAAACGCAGGGGAGTAGTGAATGAGAATGACTTTTCAATACTGACTGCTGGACACATGCACTGCTGGACTACAGCTTCCCTGCAGCTCGACTAGGGCACGGCAGGCAAAAATTATGTTCCCACACAGCAGAGCTGAAGAGACACTCTTACACAATTTATAAAGGTAAAACTGAAGGTGACAAACAAAAATGAAACTATTTAGATGGGGATGCAATAACACCCACCTCTTTAGCCAGTAAAGAGAAAAAGGTAATTTTATATAACAATTCTGTGCTACTGAAAATGCCTGGTCAGAAGGTACAAAATAACTAGCACTTTTTGCCATTATAGTACTAACTGTCACCTCTTCAGCTTTATTCTGTTTTACACAGCTGAGCTGACCCAAATGACGCCATCATCTCTTTGATTGGTTGGGCTGGTGTCAGTTGCTGACTTAAATAGACACAGAAGAAAGAATTCAGCATCCTGCAATTGAAATTCAGGATTGCTCGGATGCATGTGCGTGTGGTGAAGCAATACAAATAAAGACCACTTTCTGTTTTGCTTCAGTGAATTGTCAAAGAGATTTAGAAAGCCAGGGGATCTCATTATGGTAATACAGGTTAAATACTTTAAAAGCATATGGTGTTACCATCCTGAATGAAGCTGTCCCTGCTGGCTCCAGGAAGCAGACAATAGGCCAGAAACACATCTTGTGTCTCTGGTCCACCAATGGGAACTGGGGATTATAAATCACCGCAAGAAAACATTGTGTGCTATCTGGTATCAGGTAATGCCTTGTCTTTTCAATTACTATTTGATTCATCCTTCTCCAGAGAGCAACAAGCTTTAGCCATGTGTTCCACTGGTCAAATGGAAACGGAGCTCTAGAGTTTCTTATGGTCCTTGTCTAGATAAAACTGTGTCTGTAGAGATGGGTGACTATAATATATACAATATAACTCAACAATACGTGTAAAGATGGGGAATGTTTCCACCAAGATGCTTCTTCCCCATGGGGAAAAAAATATCAGTGAAAACCATCAGGCACAAAATAAAATTTTTCTGCTTTAAAGATGCTTGGATATGGCCTAAAGGTTTGTTTCCTTTCTCCACCAAAGGCTGCATCTAATTCACTGCTGACAGATTCTTCTGTGTGCAATGGAGCTCATTACTACATATTTGCTAATTTTCTCCAGTAGGGAGCAGCCTCAGCATTGACCTTGGTAACTCCAAATGTTAGGTTGTTCCCCATGGACACTGGAACTTGTCTCTTCTTGGAGCCCAAGACGATGCAGCGTGGTCCACAAAAACCCTATTAGTAATGTGAGCCACTGTCTGTGATGTTATCTGATCATACTCACTGACATTTTAACGGCTTGTGCTGTTTGCCTCCATCCCTCTAACTCTACTTGCCTTGTTTACCTGTTTACTTCATGGCCCTGGAGAGCTACTGCCAAAAAAATAGCATTTTTTTTGCTATTCATGCATGTTTTTGCTTAACCAAGCCTTGTGAATGGAGACTTTAAGAGAATATTTGTAATAAATACCCCTTCCTTAATGCCACTATCCTGCTTACTGCAACTTGACACTTCTGCTAGAACAACTGACTCATAACTCACCCATTTTACAGGCTGAACATCCTACTTGCCAGTCCCCATTCTACTGCTTAAAATCACAACACCTGCTACTCACCAGATCTCCTTTTCACATAAGCAAAACTGTAGTCTTTTTTCCCCAACTCCTTTCACTCTCCTACACTAATTCATACCTCCACTTGCTTGGTGGTCTCAGGCCTTTAAAGGTTTCCACTAATTTTAGCAATTCCTCACCCAAATCCAGTTTCCATGTTCACATTTTTTTTGCCTCTCCGGCTATTTTAGTTGCACCTCAATAATCCCCAGCTCTCCACATAGTACAAAGAAGAGGACTTCTGGTGGTGCTAACACTTTTCCAGCATTATCCGCTGCTCCCCATCTCATATCACAAGACAAATACTGGAACAGGGAGCTGATATATCATTCCACTGTAAGCACCTAACACAACAAAGTCCCAAGCCACAATGGAAAACTGTAATCAATAATGTATATGTCCGAACATTTGTTAAGTGGCATCAGACTTTACACAATGAAATGTGCTACTCTGTATTAAAACTGTGGCTGAGCAGCCATAACAGTACAGTGACGTATGTCAAGGTACCTATGGTTCTCTCTTTCTGTTTACATATAAAAAAAGTAATCTGCATCTGCTCAAATAGATATTCAGTGAGAATAATCCAATGGATCTCTTTCGTGCTATTTTACATGCTCATTTGCACATGCAAACTTTCTTCTGCATATTGTAGAAATGAAAAATTATATTTGATTGGAAGCAACAGAAAGGAAATTCTGTACATGAGAATTGAGCCTCTGCACATTAGCTTCTATACAAAAGGTCTTTAGCACAGATGTGCACATTCTAAATTTACTTTAGATGGATGATATGTCATGTTAGAACAGACAGGGTTGAAGAGATGTCTGCAGGGACACAGCCCCAGGAAAAAGTAGGGATTAGCTTGTCAATAAAGATGTAAACAGACTGCTCTGAGGCAGCCTCATTTCTGACATTAGAGAATCTTAAATGGTTTGCTGGCAAAGAGCTTGTGCAAAAATTGGGGCAGACTGTCAACACTGAAACCTATTCATTCCAGTTTTTCAGTAGTTACTGCCTTTCAGGCAAACAGACTCCATAATATTACAGGGTTAAAAAACAATTGAACATAAACACACAACAGTAAATCCAATTGTAATTAATTTGAGAAAGTTATATCTGATATTGTAAAAGGCAGACAGCTAAAGACAGACATGAACTACATTTCTATGAGACTGTGTCTTCAAATAGGTACATAAGCACACAAGCACTTAGCTCCTAGAGCTTCTGTAAAAAGCTGTTATAATGGACTGAACATGCAAAAGCAACTGTGACTTTAAAATAAATAAATAAATAAATAAATAAAATAAATAAAAAAAGGCAGACATTGGTTTTTTGGATGAAAAGAATCCGCACTTTAGGTATTTTGTGAAACACTGTGGTATGAAACCATTTAGAGAAGCATAATAAACAGAGCTGCTATATAAGGGAATACTGCTTATCTGGAAGACTTTGTCAAGTGCTAAATTCTACTGAACAAACACTAGGGTGATGCATATGGGAAGAAGAGAATTAATGCCATGATATAACATCCACCATTCCTTTACTGTAATTTGGTAAGTAACGTCTCTACTCTCCAGCCCTTTCCAAGTTCTATTCTGCACTTAGAATACCAGAAGCCATATAACACACTATTTCACTGCTGAATAACTATGGTTGACAAGATGGGATACTGAATGAAAGCCACTAAAGAACAGACACAGTACTAGTAGGTCAGGAATATAGATCATATTCACTAATATGACAGCACCTCTTTCTCTAGCAAGAACATCCTTCTGCCACCAAGACTACCAAACCTACTAAATCATAGAATCACAGATAGTTAGGGTTGGAAAGGACCTTAAATCATAGAACAGAATCACAGAATTTCTTATCCTTGCCCCAAACAACAGAACTGGCAAGAAGTATTTTCTCTCTGCATATCTTACCAGAGGAAAAATAGTCAATCCAAATTAAAGGCAACCTATTGTTTAATATGCCAGCACCAACTTTTGCAATATTTTCAACCTGTCAGTGACACTGATCCTGCCCAAAAGGCCAGAAACTTACACTCATATTACCATAAGACTGCAAAAACAGATTATCAGCCTGCACATGAACAGGTGCAGCTGAATTTTATATTTTGTTTCTCTAAGGATAACTAAAGAGCATTTTCAAAGATATACCTTCCAATAATCATGTCTTACCTGCATTATCAGTTGTGAACATAGGTATTCTTCAATGTTTGCTGTTTGATACACCTTTGCCATAACTATTGTTTTTTCCAAAGGCTCTCATGCTTTCTCCAGTCTCTGGCTGTAATCTTACATTCGGTACAGTAAAAATAGAAGACACTGCAAAAAAAGAGTGTCAGTTCAGAAACTCTGATTATTTTTTTTCTGTAAAAGCAGTAATTTAAAAATAATTATTTAATATATATGGCAAACACAACACAGTAAATATATACAGCTTTTATGTCTACCAGCTATTTATGCAAGCAAGCACTGTACAAATTCTGAATGGAAAGAACCTGCATGCATTATGATGGAAGTTGTATGATGCAAACATTCTTAGCTGGATGCAACTTCTAAAAAAACCTGTTTCCAGGTTGTGTGTGTTTATTTTTTCTGTACACCACTATATAATTAATATTTTTCACTTTCAAATTTCTGCTGAGAGCATTTAGGAAGAAATAAGAATATAAAAAAATGCAGCAAAGTTTTTCAATGATTTGATATCACATATTACATCTTGACAATCTTGGTGTCAGTAGAAATGAACTATCTTGTTTGACTTTCATTTTTGAATTGTTAAAGACAACTAGGCTTGATAAAAATATCCCAACAACTCAAAAAGTTTTTACGTAAAGCAGCCCCCTTCTGCGTGAGCTAGAAAAACCTGAACAATTCCAATGTCACACCAGGCTAGTAATTACTAGTAGACATGATGTTAATAATCACAGGGATCAAACTGCATATGGTTAAGGACTAGCATATTGATAATATGAGAACTCACTTTTACTTAGGATGCCTCAAACTGATGGGGAAAAAATCAATTACTTTTAATCCCTCCTGAAAACAAACCTTCATATAACAATATCCTCAGGAGAGCTGCCACTACATGATTGCATAAGGAAATGTCTAAGAACTAATCAAGGTTGTAACAGTTTTCTTTGGGTTTGCACTAACAACTGGCATAGCTGTAGATTTTTGAAGCTACTCTTTCATCTCTATGTCTTTAAAAGGCGTGGTTATTGTTTTATGCACAGATCTTCCCACTGCAGTTTGACACCTCAACTTCCATTTCACATTCTGCTATCCTCAGTAACATACATTGTGAATGGCATATATTCTATGCAAATAAATGAATATGAGCTCTCAATATTAAAGTAGAAGAGTGGAAGGACTGATTTTTTTTTTTAGTAGAAAATAACAAATGTTAAGGGCTAATCTATAGATTACTGCTCAGGTCTGAGATGAATGAAAGCTATGTTGCATCATGAATTGCATTGTATTCCCACACAAGGTGTCTTCAGCAGAACTGCACTACTCTTACCTTTTTAATGTCCTATTTTTAAAACCTGAAAGAAGCTACCTGTTAGACAGAGCTTATCTGGAAATTGAACTTCCAATCCAGTTGAAATGATGCCTTGACTTAATCAAGTAAAAAAATTGAAATTGCTTCTCACATAAACTAATTTTGCACACATTTCTAAAATAAACCACATTAAAAATTATAATGTAAAATATTACATAGAATACAAATATATAGCACTAAAGTCAAAACGCGAATAGAAAGTGAAACACTCCATTTTCACTTTTTCAATGTAGACATAGTCACCATACTTTTGTGAAATGCTGTGATTCCAAGGAAACAATTTTCCAATGGAAAATAATTTGACTGATTCCTCCCCTCTGCCTTTCTCCTCACATGTGAGTCTTTCCTTGATTTTTTGTGCTAAATCCCCAAATTTGCAATTCAGCATTAGGATCAAATTGGACAAAACATATTCCATGATGAACACTATTCACTAGAGAGATCTGCAGAATCACAGTGGTGTCTGAATTTGAAAGCAGGAAATTTTGTCTGTACACACACTTCTGTTGTGCATAAAGACTCAGTATGTTTATACCTATATTTAATTAACTATCTGTAGCATTTCCAATGTAAAATATTAACACAGAAAACTAGAATCACAAAAACTAGTAATTTCACTACACAGTAAACATTTTCCCAACTCTCCAAAGTATATGACTTCTTTGTTTTGTAAATATGTTTACAAGTATATCCAAGTCATACTAAATAGAAATGATTGTAGTATTTGATACTGGGATTGTCCTTTCTTGCATCTGGATTTATGCTTCATAATGATTATCTACTAGACACAGAAATAGTCTTTCTGTAACTCCAAATTTTACTGGAGGCATTTAGAAGAACCTTGCTTTAAAATATAATGATTTTTCATCTTTATTCTCCCCCCTTCAAAAGGTTTCACTGCTCCTGATGTTTAACGTTATGCAAAGACGTGTTTCTGCCAATGAATATCGCCTTATGGTTATGCTTCTGCAAATAACCTGCTGTGAGCTGATAAAAGGATTAATGCAGCCAAAATTCTTAATCTGTGAAATTACAAATTAAATTCTCATATTAAAAATACCACCCTGAGGTATTTTTTGTGGTTTTAATTCCCCTCTGGTGTTCTGCATACATTGTGCTTGTTAATGACTAGGACAAGACTGTCTCTGTTGGCAGCCTGCTGCAGAGTGATAATGTGTAGGCATTTACTTCACTGATAGAACTGGATTTAACCACTGACTGATAAACTAAGTGGCAAGTGGGTAATAAGTCCATATTAACAGAAAAGTACTACTGCAGAATTCAGAATTCAAAATCCTGGCTAGACTAAATCACACAGTCAGAAGGATTGAGATGTCACCACTGCAGAGTGATTTTTGTTTTCCATTTAGTGGAAATAGGATAAAAGAACTGGCATTCTTGATGTTTCATTAGTCCTGAAGAAATGAACCTCTGCATCAGTTTCAGCAAAGGCAGACTTTCAACAGAAGCCTTCATTTACACTGAATCCATGTTCTGCCTATCAAGTACCATGGTCAGCAAACTGAGTGGTGGGTCAACGTGGCAGAAGGGGAAACCGGGAATCTTTTTGCAGAGCAAGGACACAACCTATGACAGTGATGGACAAAAATTAATGGTGCTATTTTGATTTTAATGTTCATATTTTATGAATGGGAGAGCACTCTTCAGAGCAGAGCTGGGAGTAGGGTACTTGGGCAGCCAGGCCACAGAAATAGCTCAAAATGTGACTACTACAGCTGTTGAGGATGGAAAAGATAAACCTTTGGAAGATGAAAGTTTTCATACTGACGCTGATGTAAATAGATTCTATAATGTATTAATATTCAGAAAGGGAGCTCAATTTTTACAAGCAAACTTTTAAATCAGCCACAGTTACACACACATGTTCCATTGTTGCATCTCTGAACCTTCTGCCTTGACGTACTGGATTTAGATCCTTTTCTAATAGATATATATTTGAAAGCAGAAAAGAACATTCTGTGTTCCAATGCAACATGCATTTCTTTACCATACTGAGTTAAAGCAAAATGCTGCTATTGCCTATTTTTAGGCAATAATAGAATAACAGAACTTTCTCTGAATAAAAAATATCATGTATGATAGTATTTTTTCCCCAGAATAAATAGTAGTGTGATTTTAACACTGAAAAATTACATGGATGTGTACAATATAAAAGATTTACAATTACTAAAGAGATAATTGACACCCTACATGATGATAGGAATATTTATGGCAAGTCAACTGGAATGTGTTTTGTTTAATGAAAGAAATAAAAAGATGTATGTAAATAGTGAAAGTATTCTTAGTTAAGAATATCACCTCTTTGTGCACAGTCTAATTCATCAAATTAATTCATTGTCTACTTGGTGTTTTTCAGACTTCCGAATGCCAAGTCCTTTCTTAAAGGTTACTGTTATAACATACAGAGATTCTGTGAATCAAACACAGCTGGATTTTTATCCTGCGTGCTGTAGCTAGTTAAGAAGTACTGTATGTTATAAAGTGAAAAGCACTAAATATGTAAATTGTATTTTCCTTTTGCTTTATAACAATTCAGAGAATTCTATTGGCTGCACACATAATCAAATACAAAGATAGCAGGCTGCAGACTGCAGAGCAGAGATAGCAAAAAGAAAGAATCCATTTTGTCCTGTGTCAAGCTAACTATGTAATTTCAATCTACACAATCGCAGTCACATATTTTTGTGTGTGGCTGTGTATGTCCATGAAGCTGTCTGTGTGTAAGGGTTAGCATACACAAATGCATCTGTATGAACTAGCATCTTTGTTTTCAAGCCATTTCAAGGTGGTTATACTCACTATCAGTTAACTCCCATAGCCGTGGGGGCAGATCACTGAAATACTCATGGCTCAGAGCTGCCTGTGCTGACAATCTGTTCTTTGGGAAACACTGGAGTAGTTTGGAGGCTAGATCTTCTGCGTGGTTCACATGGCTCAGCCTGAAACACAAACGAGAAGGTTTTTCTGAAAAACGGTATCATTATTCTGTTTACTAATTCCATGCAGTCAGCAAGTTGAAACACCAAGTCTTGATGCCCAGGAGCGTGGCCAAGAAAGCTATTCCTCAGGTTAGGGAGTTAATGAATTATTTATGTATTGACAGCTCAAAATTCATACAAATTTTACAACTACAGAGCATACAATATACCATATCACATATACCCTGCCTAGTATGCTAAAGCATCATGAGCAACAGCATCTTGAAAGCAACTGTTTTGATTCTTCCATTTAGGTTTTATTGAGCATACTGACAGACTGAAATGTACAGTGCTGGAAACAAATGGTTGTTACTATCTAAATGCATAAAATCCAAGCTTACAATAACAGCAACATTTATACAACTTTGTGAGTATCAAATTTTAAAATCCAATGATGCTTAACTTGCAACATTCACATCATGTTTCATAAAGACATTTGTCTTTTGGGAAGTACTGACTTCTACTTGTTCATATATTCTTACGGCAGGGGGTTGACTCTTCATTAAGTGTTAAAGCAATGCAAACATTAAAGTGTAAGTGAATTATCTTTCCTAAGCTTCCTAGAGAAGTCTGAGAAAACTTATTGTTTCATTGGGAGCTATATTCTTGGGAATATTATAAGAAAATATAATCTAAAAGTAATAGACTTGGAGGGGAGAAAGTAAAATGGTAATCAGTAATATGTGGCCTGGGTCTACTAACCTACAGCTGCCTCCTACATTTCCAAAGCTACCAAACTTTTTGTAATATGCAGTCAAAAAAAGATGCTAAATCTTGTCAATACCATGTTGTTATTATTAGTAGGTAACTTCATAAATTCAACCATGCTCAGTAAAGATCTCGTGTTGGTTAAATGCCAAAGTGTATAAAAAGTCTCTATTTTGCAATGCACTGTTTTCCCAACTTCAGTCCAAAATACCACAGTGTTTGAAAAAAAAGATGTTATCCTTGAAAATCCATAATTCTACAGCATGTTTCGTGCAAATGTTCATTTTTTTCAGCTCAAGCTGACTTTCCAGAAAACAAATTCAAGAAGATGGATTAAATAGCATTACTCTTTTACCACACTGACATGGCATAATTTATATGGTTCAGTGTATGCAGAGGTGAAAACTGCCTCTTCAACAAAGAACGGACAACATTGAAAACACTAAATGAAAAAAATAAATTGTTATTACATTGAGACCTTTAAGTTACAAATGTCATAGGGACAACTTTTTGTCCATGTCCATACTATAGTCAGTGTGAAAAATAAAATAAATTAAAAGTCAAAAGCATCTCTAGTAAATTATGTGCTGGCATATGTATGATATGCTGATGTTTGCAATCATTCAAAAAATATGCCACTGGCTGTCTTTTTAATTTCTAGCAACTGCATGCTAGATAGAAATTTGAATACTGTGCCTATCTGATCTCTTCTTGAGAACTAGCAGGATATTGGTCCAGAAATTGCCCAGGGATGAATTGCCCAGGAGTGCTGACCACTTTGGGACATTGTATCTCATCAGTCATAATCTTATAGAACACCCAGGATTAGGATTCGGAATTGCTATTTCAGGTTAAACAACTGAACTCCAGTGTTTCTGATGGGCATAATTTTTTTCTGTTTTCATTTTCAGTTCATGACAAAATAGAAACATCTTGAATGAAACAGTCATTGCCTATAAATTAGATTATAAATTAGACTAATTTCAGAGTATTTACTACCAGATTGTCGAAATTGTTCATTAAACTTTTGTGAAAATTACAGATAATTTTATTACAGAAGACAGCAAAATACCAAAATAAAAAGCTATTTGTAACAAAGAAAAGGAAAGGGAGGAGTAAATATTCAGGGAGAATTGATATTAATTCTTCTACACATCCAAAATTTCCATGGAATGGTGATTATATTAAGTCTGTGAGGCCTGTCTTGAGTCCTAACCGCCCTTGCACCAATTAATTGTTCAGAGGTTCTGGCAATGCATTTCACCAATGTCATTTTTTTCCCCACAGAGGTAAATGCATCCTTTTTAAGAACAATAGTAAACTTGCTCTGTCTCGAATAAGCACTACTGCTAATTCAGAAAAATGAGGTCACTTAAGTAAGTAGTGAAACATTACTCTCCAGTATAAGAATTACACCATTCATTAGTTGACCCATAGGTATATGAAGATGCTAATTAAGTAAGGCAAAGCAAGAGAAAATAACGTTCAAAGATTAACTAATTCTGAATTGCAAATGAAATTATGGATGACACCGTAGTTCCTCGAACAGAACAATGCTGATGTTTTGACTGTATTAATGATCACCAGCATACCTGGCATACTGCTAAGATTTTTTTTTTTGCAAGAAAATCAGATTAACTTATACAAATTGAAAATATTCTGAGTAGGAACAGTTTAGAAATCCAAAGTCACCTTCCCAGTTTAGACACAAAAAAAGATGCCTGTTTACTGAAATCAGTCAAGAAACCAAAGATAAGCATCAAATAATCAGCAGATTATCCATTAATACAATATAAACTCAACAAAAATATCTAGGGCTGCAACATAATTACATCAACTAATTAAAAAATTATGAATAAATCAGCCATAATTAGAGCTGGTTTTATAATTATTACATAGAAAAAAAGACTATATTCATTACACAGTCTGCAAAAATAGTTCAATCTGTGATAATTATTAGACCTACCTGCACTAATCATACTCTAGGTATGCTAGGGGTGTGGGGGTGGTGTTAGTTGTTTGTTAGTTCTTTGAAAATTCCAGTTGCTACATTATTAGTATTATGGTTCCAAGCATTTATGAATTTTAAAGGACCATAATGATCTAGTGTCACCTCCCGTGTAATACAGGCCAAAGATCATCCAAGTAACTCATGGATCAAATCATCACTTTCACCTAGACTCAGCTGTATCTTTACAGTTCTACATCAAAGTTCTGTTTATGGAGCTTTGCACAGCAATGAAAAAAATCTTCTCCAAAAGTCATGTGTTCTGTGAAGGTCACTTCTGGAAATAAGTGGACACTGCAAAAAGCATATGCATGTGGGCTCCTAAGGTTGTCAGTATTAAAACTGATGCCTTAATGGAATGCATGACTAATTTTGCTGCTTTGTTTAAAGACAAGCTATTCTTTTACTTATGAAAAATGCACTGTATGATCATGTATTTAAATTACATATGCTACACTGAAATTGTTCAGAAAACCCCATTTAGTGCATAACCTCAGTGGTCTGGAACGTTGGAACGTTTGCTTTTGTTTCTTTCATTAATTTTTTTTTACCAATGTTCTCTTTAAAATATTCTCCTTAAAACATAAATAATTTGCCTGATTTAAGCTTGAAACATGATTCCTTAATAGAGCCAAAGGCTAAATTTTCTGATGGGGTTCAGTAGTTAAATACCTAATACGGAAAAGTTAACAAAAAGAACTAAAGAAAAAAAAAAGATTTGGTTTTTAAATACACCTCCTTCAGTACGAGACAGGATGGAATTTCATACAATATGGCTTTGTGTCTAAAACATAATAGCATGTTTTGTCTCACAGCAGTTGGGCCATATAGGAACTTGGCATGCATGATATGGCAAGTCTCAATATTCACGCTTCACTTACTGTCACACTAATCACTGAGGAACAGTTACTAGCCATGACAGCATACATACTTTCAGAAAATGTGGTGTACAGCAGAATACAGAGAAACCTTTGGCAATGAGCATTAAATAATATATAGATATTGTTTTGAGAAATATTTTTGGGAATATTTTTACATACCCACTCTGATGACATTCGTGAAACACACTGATTTTCAATTTAATCCCAAATGCTACATACCACCTTAGCTCAAGAAAAACAAACACCATATAAACCTGTTTCACTTGAAACATATATGAATCTGACTAGACTTGAGCAGTTGTAAATCTCAGTGGATTACAACAATTTGATTTAATTTCAGAAAACAGGCTTAAATGTCTTTCTACTGCAGAGGAAGGTCAGTATTTGGTCAAGCAGAACATGACTAAGATCACTGAAGTTTGCTTTAAGCTCTTGAGAAAAAAAAGTTTGGGGCATGTGCAGTGAACTTCTGAACTTGGGGTGATTTGCTTTTAAATGCAATGAAGAAAGCAGCTCAAATTCACATTAATAATTAAGACAAATGGGCATTGAAACAAATGGAGATAATATGTTGTCTATACGGTCTTAACAGCATGGGGTAAATACTTCCCAAAGCAAAAATCATTTACTGTGCATATTTTCTATGTGAAGATATGATGCTCACAATGTATCATTAATTAATTTCTCAACTGGCACTAACAGCATGGCCTAGAGGAGTGAGGCACCTAATTCCCTTTAGAAATCTCAGCTCTGCTTCTTTATTCTGAGCAATTCTTTGCAACCTGAAATGCTGAAAGACAAAACCACAGTTAACTTGAACAATCACACCATTTAGTAGAGTTTAAAGTTTAATGGTATGAAGAGAATAAACAAACTGGTGTAAATCAGGCAGGCCATACAGTAGCCATACACAGCTCGTTTCACAGAGGACACTGTGGTCCCCTCAAAAACAGGGCTCCTGTACAGTTCCTTTGGTACCTCACTACCAACACACTGCCACAATGGTTGTACTCCCCATTTTCACCCAAGTCTGCTTGAGGACAGCAATCTTTCCCCCTTGTCCTTAGCTTTAGCCTCTCCTGGGTTGTGACACTGTACAGCACCATATATTGTAGTTAATGATTTCTTTGCAAATTCATTGCCTTCTGACCAGCAGATACAGACATACCCTCATGTGCCTTGATAGTTCGTCTCTCTGAATATGCACGCCATCCTATTAGCAGTAGCTATGTGGCACACAGAGCAGGGCCTACCTTAAGTAGCATTTCATTTTTACAAAATACAACAGCCTTTTCTGTTGTTACAGCCATGCCGAGAACACCTACCGTCTTCAAAGACCTGACGTGCCAGCTCCAGCATGCGGGAGCTGTTTCCCTAACGTGCCTGATGTGCCTCCATGGAGCTTTTGTAGAGCTTATTTAGCCATTATGAAACCACCATAACAAGTGAACACAAGTTTTGATGCAATGCTTTTAGCTTTTGACACAGATAAAGGCATAAAACGGTACCTCAAGACGAGCATCTAACAGAGTAAAGATGTTACCATTTTTTCAGTGTTTTACACAGAGGGTATCGAGGACTAAAACTGATGAACAAAGAGAGACAAAGCTGTTTGAAGGCTCACTGAAGCAGTGTTTTACTCACTGCTGATCAATCACAAAACACAGAATTTGCTCTACAGCATAGTGTAGAGGTACCTCAAGTCAAACTATACAGTAAATAATACAATCAAACAGAGCCACAAGAATGACATGTCAGTGTTGAGATAGTTGAGATAGATAGATGCAGACACCTGCATCCCAAATTGAGATACTGGCAACAGTTTAGATTCAGAAACACTGAACTCTCTACGCATGCAGAGTAGGAAAATCCAGTCTCCAGGTTCCCTAGGCCATCAGTTTAATTGCACTCTGGTAGCTCAGTACCTCGCTAGAAGCAAGACTGCCATATTAGTGCAACATCTTGCTCAGGCTTCTTGGATGAGCTAGACTGGGGCAAAGTCTGCACTAATGTGGCTATGCTGCTCCCTTGCTCTGTGCTCCTGCACAACACTGCACTCCACAGTCTTCAGACCATCATCATTTCCATGGGGCTGTATGAAACGGTCTCTTTGGAAATTTAAAAATTAATTTGATTTCTTTTAATTATATTACCATATCACAGCAGTCTTACCCACCGAAGTACTGAAAAGGGGGTCAAAATATTTATTATTACAATAAAAGCCATGACAACCAATGATAAATACGCACTGATATGGCACAGAGATAAAAAGAAAAGTATCTGTGTTTGATTCCTTGGTATTGCTGTTAATGTCAATGCAGCAGAGGTCAGAGTCCCATTTGGAAGGCTGTGGAGGTAAGTTCATTCAGAGCATTCCAGGAAGGTAATAATAATCCTGGCCTGTCTGAACTAATTCTCACTTGACAGTTGCACAGATGCCATTAGCTGGAAAGTAGCCAAGATGAATAGCATTTAATGAAAAAAAGTGAATCTAACAAATGAAGGTTCTAACAATATAGGCAAGTAGGTTTTCTTTCTATTTTAATGAATATAGATTTACCTCTAGCTATATATTTTTATACACTTGGTAAATTTTTAAAAGAATCTATCAACCCAGTAGGTAAATCATAATTATAGTTGCAACTCCTGAACTCAGAACAGAGAATTAAGATGCTTACACTGCTCATGAGTCACATTAGGCTTCAGAGACTCAGTCTGGTCACACCTAAGCTAGACAATGAAATGATCCAGTCTCCCAAGGCAATTCACATTTGGCAATGGCCATTAAGCTCAATTACAACTTGATCATAAAATCATTTGTATGTGTCATCACTGAATGCAACTCAAGACAAAAACTTAGATATAAGTATATTTCTCGCTGAACATCTTTCTGCACTATATTTGATGTGGTTTTGTGTCTGTTTCAGAGTATTAAGATATTTCTTCCACACAATACTGCTTGCAAAATCCAGCTTGAAAGGTTTGCTTCATAGAGGAAGCAGAACATTAACACCATTACAGAACACACTACCTTAAAATTGAATTTAGTAGATTTGATGTTTAAATGCTAAGCTTAAAGAGAATCAGACAATATACAACAGACTTAACAGTATCCTGAGTTTTGTTCTTCTGCAGCCTGACATGCACCCGGGCTAGCCCTCACTCTGTTGCCTCAGAATAAATATGCTGAGCTGTGAAACCTTCCAAACAAACCCAGCACCAACTATTGAGAACTTATGGCAGGAAGATAGTTAACACTGTTCATAGACAATACTGCAGATATTTCCCCTCGTAGTTCTATACTATTCTGATACAGAGTAAGGCTTACATTTGATGTAAGGCATCTTTCTGCTGGAGCATCTACATGGCAGACATCAAAGTGAAGAAAAGCTCATTTAAACAGAAAATATACAGTATATGCCAGTGATAACATACTCTAAGCTATTGAGAATGTGGTTTCCTGTTTTAGGATCATGTAACTTCCTCAATTTCTGGGAATTCTGGGATTGTGATATTACAGGCAACATGACTGCTGGGTACCGTGTTTTGCAACTGTTTAAAACCACAACTAACTCATTAAACTAAAAGAAGGCTACTTGAAGTAATTCACGGTATTTTACTCAGTTTTCAGCAGTTTCTCTTAGATACAGGTATTTTCCAGAATAAGTATTTCTGAAAAAATTTTAATTAGAACATGCCTTACTATTTTGTCTGAGAAAGAATTTAGCAATTACTTCTTTTTGATTTTACATGCCACCACCAATCCTAATTCTTTCAGCATCCCAATTAGCCCAGTATTAAAGATACCAATTATGGAAGACATAGCACATTACTTACACCACGGAAGACCACTACTGAATATGCCAGATTTATAATTTACTGGAACATCTTTGTTTGTTGTAAGTGCAATTAATGAAGAACAACACCACAGTGGTGACATCTAATCAGAAGCTTTTGATTATTTGGAAATTCTTTAAAGGGCATGAATCTTCTGATCAAGGTGAATGTTTTTTAAAGGCTGTCAATCTCAGCAAGTTGAACAGAACATCCTTGGAAAATAAACAGAGCTAGAAATAATTACTAACAATCATTTTATGAACTATTATTTCAGCAGAAAATGGAGAAAATATAACTTTAATCCTGAACAAAAACTCTTCAAGGTTTATGTTCTCTATAAACGTTTCACTGAGAACTGAAAATATAAGTTAGTAATGCAATAAATGCCCTAACAAATATATCAGATTTTTCACTTAATGCTTTTTACAGGCTTAAACCAAACTGAGTGAAAGAAAATCACCTTTTACAGTTTGACTCTTAAAGGAAGAATGCCTTTCTGTTATGCTTTTTAAAATAAGGCATGGTGAATTTATATCAACTTCACTGAATCTTGGGGCATGATAAAAGGAAGAAAATACAGCAGTGCAGTTAACATTCCATAGCATTCTTTCTTCTCATATTTATTTCCTCACTGGCTGGACATAAGCCAAAAAAATGGAGGGAATTACCCCCTCAACCCCCAACACAGAAATAGTTGAAATAAACCTTTGGCACACGATGCAGTCAAAGCTCTGTGCTTTTCCTCCTCCTCCACCCTTCATCCATGCAAAAAATATTCCAAAGGAAAAAAAAAAAACAAACTTATTTTCAAATTTGTCAAATAGGTGCACCCATTAGGGTAGTAAATTAAGTTTTCCTTTACTTCCTTTATCCAGCTGTCTTTCTGGACCTATTGCCTTTAGAAAAAAAACCCCAGAACTAAGTGCTAGTAAGTAAACATTAGTCCTACTTTATACAACTCTACCATCTTGTCTGATATTTTATCATCCTGGCTTTGAGAAGTCTTAATTTCATTCCAATGTAAATAAGAACTGGTCTGTTTGCTCAAGAACTCTTCAACAAGGGTTTGCTGCAAGGTTGCAGCATGCAGGCAGTGCCCCGAGAAGGGTGACCTTGCTTTAGTCAGTGAAGCCAAAGATCATTTATCACAGTTAACCTACAAATCTGTCTTGCTGGGGCCTCAGATCCATCAACCATTTGGAAGCAGCTACTCGTCCTGTCCTCCCACAGCTCCCTAAAACATCAGATGGTGTGATCTTTTCTATTACTGTATACCTCCCTGCTAACAAAATATATTTTTATGGATATGAAACCAATAGGAGCACTTTGTATTTATTTATACAGCTCATTAAAAGTGGATAGAGATTTGGAGGCAGAGAGAATGCCCCAAGCCTAGAAAGCTCATGAAGACAGACCCCAGGCATATGCATGTATTTAACTTAGTGTAGATGAGTTGCCTGGCTGAACCCAATGAGACTAAGCAATTATGTAAAAGCAGGCATCCTGAACTTTTTGCAACTATATTCCTAAGCTCAGACATGACAGAGAAATTATGCAGAACTAGTAAACATTGAGAGGAGGAGACTGAGGTGGTTATAATGAGAGCATATGGGCAATATATTCAAGCCATGCAGTCAAAAATACCTTATTATGTATTATTATGCCTCTGCATTTAGACAGACATCATATAGAACTAGTTGCAGCTCCCTGACCCTCAGGTACTTGGTTCAGATGACATCAGAAAAGAACACAGGATGGGACACTACATTCACATCAGCACTGTGGTGCAGAATGTGCTATTCCTTCTCCAGATCCCCTCTGCTGATTTAGCATGCCACTCCTTCTTTACATTAATGGAGACAGATACTATCTAAAGTGAATGTTAGGTTCTCTTCAAGTAGGGAGAAGCTGGCAGACTGAAGATCCAGTGCCTGATACCAACAGCAGTAATACTTTTTGAGAGACAAATACATTTGTGTTAATTTGTTAAAGGAAGTATGAATTCAACTTTGAAGACAGAAAAAAACCCCTAGGTTTCTTAGGCAGCCCACCATAGAAGGAGAAAACAGTGATCTCTCTACTATGCAATTTGGAGAAAACAGAACATGATTTTGCACTGTTTTTTTTAAAAAAGTGAAACATTACACATCCACACATACCTATATTGAAGTTGCTTGAATATAATGCAAGAGTTATGCCTTTTTACCTATAAACAGTTTGGAGGTCAAGCACCAAGCCACAAATTCCATATATTTTAACTACCAATTACTGAAATACGTGGACTTTTAAGTGCCTGTACTCACATATGTGTGGGGATGCAGTGCTGACATTCAGAAATTGGCTTGCAGTAGGGAAGAACTCAACCCTGAACCATTTTTGCAAATCCTATCCTGTCAAAGTATCATGAAAGAGAGACAGCTACACAGGGAGTTACTGCTACTTAGGCATAAATCAGCATAGGTGATTTAAGAACTAAAATCAAAATTGTTATCTATAATAGTGACCGCTAAAGGTCAGATTTCCCAATGAGCCAGCTGTCACTAAAAATTGACTGTCAGCAGAGCTCAGACCACGTCTAATGATCCAAAATAAGCATCTGGATTTTCAAAAGATTTTGCACACATGGAATTGTGGAATCATGGAGCTCTGTGACAGGTCTGGTCATGTGTGCTGTCACTGAATCTGACGGGACGGTAAATAAACATCTAGGTCTTGGTTTAGGGTCCCAAATGGACATTAAGCTTCTGCAAAAGCAGATATTTGAGAATGACAAGTCCTAGAAGCTTCCAAAATGAGAACAAGAAGCCTGGAGAAAAAGACCACAAACAACTGATAAATGCAGTATCTGGGCACAAGGCCCTCTGATTCCCAGAAAGGAAGGCAGCAGTTATGAGTCTGCCTGAGTTATCTAGGGGAGAGGAGAATGCTTAAATAAAAGAAAGGGATCACTGACATAAAAATAGGGAATAGGAGCAAATACATGGCTTTGTGAAGGAAGAGAGGAAGAGGCAAAATTATGGAGATTTTGAAAAGGATAAGGAGCTCAAAACGAGGGAGTGAAATGGCCAGTGTTCGGATAAGAGCTGAACAATACACAAAAATAAACTGAATTTACTGGCCGCTTTTTGTATGATCTGAAGAAGGGTGTTGATCAGGAGTGAACACGAGAATTGTATTACAATAATCAAGATCAGAGTGGCAGAGTTGGTTGGGGAAGACAAAAAAAGTATCTTGGAAAAGCTGGAAATAAAACTATATTGTAAAATGTATATAACATTCTGGATGCATGGGATAGGAAAAGAAAGATAAAAAGCCTCCCTAAGGCTTCAGGCCTAAGTGACAAAGAAGACTAGCATTACAATGAGAGTAGGAAACTTGACTGGGAATATGCTCAGGTGTGCACAGGGAATAGTAAGAATCTCTCTCTTAAAGCCTATATTGCCGAATTAAGCAGGGCTAGGGAGATTGCTCAACCATTGATTGTCCACACTGACCCTGGATTATTTTTGCCTACACCAGCTAGTGTGCTCCAAACCCACTCCTAGACACAGTTTAGGGAATAATTCATGCCAGGCACCATGCCCGAAAGGCGGCAGGTACTAGGCTCCTACAAGGAAGGCATGAAATATATTATGCTAGAAAACACAATTCCTACGGTCTGCAACATGGGTCTTATGTAATTCTGGAAATTTTGATTTAAAAATCTAATGCTGAACAACCCCGAAATAATAACTGCATCTGCAGCTGCCTGGGGACCACATAAAGCCCAGAGGAGATGCACACCCAAGTGTTACTTAGCATAGCTGTAGCCAAGGTCTGCCACATGGCCTCGGGGCCAGAAGATAGTCCCTGGCTCTGCTTTAGTGAGCAGTATAGATGTAGGTTGTAGCTGATAGAAAAATGATATTCACGAAACACTATCTGTCAACATCTCAGGAAAATTTATGCCCTCATGGTTGGCGAAACAAGTTTGACTCAAGGGCACTCTAAGGATCAAATAGGAAAGAAATAAAAGGAATATAACAGTATTCTGCAGAAGTCATAATTCTGAAGGAAGGCCAGTAATAATCGGGAGCATGATTTTTTGATGTCGGGGTGGTGAAATCAAGTTTGAAGCACAATAACAATATACAGTAGTAAACAGAGCTTTAAGACTGCTATAAAAATCTAACCAAAGAAGCAATGCAAAAATGATGGTGAACATGCAATGATGTCAGAGAGAAAACCATAAATTTCATATATTTTTGCAAGATTTCCTTATATTTAGTAATTTTGGATCCAAATAATATCAATATTTTAAAAATATTCTGGATTCTTAAACAATAGGAACAAAAAAAGCAAAAAATAATTTTATGAGAATGTGACAGAAGTAAAAATTTAATTTTTTCAATTTAAATTCTTTGCACTAAGATTTTAAGTTTATAAATCCAACATGAAAAATTAGGTCTTTTATTCATTTGTATTTTCAGCCTTCTTTTGCAGCAGTGATCACAAAACAAACACAGCTGGCATCTTTATTATTTTATTCACTGAAGGATTTAGCTGGACAAACATCACAAAGATGGTGGCTGTTTTCATTGAATTTATGATCAAATATGCACCAGCATAAGATCAACTCTGTTACATCAATTATTATGAGATGTGAATAATTTAACAGAAAGTTGTCTATTTGTAAATCAGATCTTACAGATAGAAATTCAGCTGAGGTAGCAGCCGGTTGATACACACTGTATTATACATTACAGAATTTAAAAGGATTTTTTATCACATTCACTGATAAACGTTGTTTACATTTTGCTATCTTGTGAGCTGCTAATTCAGGCAAACAAGATTTCAAAATTTTATTTTAAACTTTAATTAAATTCATTTTTATCAGAGAAGAATTTAGTGATGTCTTTCAAAATTACAGAATATATTTCCTACAAAGACTTAATTAAAAACAATAGACAAACTACCATCACCACAATATTTTTCATGGTTTTTTCCATAGATTTTCACCAGAGGCTGTTGTTCAGCCTAATATCAGGAGAGTTATAATAATTTTAACGCAGAATGTGTGCCTTAGGATAAGGGATTGACTCAATGCCTGAAAGAAAAAGGTCAGTTCCCTTTGGAACCACTTGCCTCTTTGCCCTCCAGCAATAACAGGTGCACCAGCCCTGTACTGAGGCTTGTTATTCACAATGTGTTGCTGAAGATACATAATCTAACCTCTCTGTTTTATTGCATCAGCAAGGATTATAGTCTCCTATCTTCCTATTTTGACGCAGGTCAAGCAGGCAATGAATGTACATACATGGTGACCTGCTTGCAGCCAGCATCTTTCACAAATTCTCTACCAGTAGCTTAAAATTTTCTAAGCTAGGTCATTTAAAGAAATCACATAATTCAATTATAAAACTGTTTGGCTAGCAAATAATTTCAAATTCTGAAAGAAATCACTGTTTTCATTAGTCTCCTACAATGTTATGTGTTTCTGCATCACTAATTGAAAAAAAAACCCCTCATGAAAAAGCAAAAATTCCTGTTTCTCTGTCCTATGTGGTAGGCAAGAAGTCAGAAATCTGGAGGCAGATACATGAAGCAACACAACCAAAAATGCAGGAAAGGAAGTGATTTTCTTGAATGAATTTTTAGAGATGGTCACAGAAGTTGCTCATAAACGGCAATACTTGAATACCTGTGATCCTACCACAGAAAAGGTGGTGGTCACAATTACGCTGAAACCCCCACATGAGATCATCATAAAAGAAAGTAAAATAAGTATTTACCTAAGATAATTTTGATGTTTGTATCACTACAGAAATCTTAACTGCTGTCTGTAAGTCTCCAGCGGGCAACTGAGCCAAACGACATGGGTTTTGAGACTGGTTTAAACTACCTGCAGTGGTGACAAAACTCAGTAGCATTATTCATATTATTATACTTACTGCCTGCCCGCACCATTTCTCAAAATTATCTACATTTCTGAAATCCTAAGATGATAATCAAAGAAACTATTCCGTTAAAGAAAAATTATCTGTAATACAAGACAAACAGCAGAGGATAATATCAAACCATGGACAACAACAGCAGTTGCTTAGCAGTAAGCACTTTTGAATGCCAACCCAGTTCTCAAGGTGCCTATCATTTTGACTCTCCGTTTAGAAAACTCTTGCCTTTAACAGCTACATACAAATAATGAAAGACCCAGCAGTAAGGTCTACTTCACTTATATTACTGCCTTCACAGTATGTCTTCAATTCCTAAAACAAATATTTTTAAAGCCCATCTCAGAGATTCAATTTTGTGAGCAATGTCATTATCTGGAAAAGAGAGATCTCAGCAGAGAAGCCAACAGTACAGAACTCCAGCAAAAGGGTAGAATTTGGAATGTGACTATATAATGATGCCTGGTGCCTCCAATCAGAAAGTATTAGACTTCAAACCAAGACATGAACACAGACACTATTGCAACATATGAGTAACCAAAAACATAATTCTGAGAAGTTAATAAAACATTGACATGCAGAAATGCATAAGGAGAAAGAAAAACTGGAAACATCTGAAGAGTTGATCAGAAAGTACTCAAAAACATTAATGAAGAACATACATTGAAAAAAATCATACCTGGAAAAACCAAATAAACATGTCTATCTGATATATGTCTCAATATCTTAAGGAATTCTTAAGGAACTAGTGAGGATAGCAAACAAATGTAAGGCACCTTTTAAAAGTCTTTCCAGGAAATCTACACAAGAATACTTAGTTCTCTTTCCTCATTCCTCTTTATATGTTTATTACTGTAGCTAAGTTTCTGTAGCATTATCTAGTTTTGCTCTGCATTCTACAGTATTGTACTAGACTTAAAAATATATAAATGTATACACATAATTCGTTTCTGGTTTTCAAATAATAGAATCTTGGCAAATATTTGTTGGGCATTGACACAGAATATAGAAACAAAATACAGGAGAAACAAAACAGACAGCATGGAAGTAAAATTAGATTTCAGAAAAGAATAAGACAACAATGGCCATAAAAAGAAGAGGTGACTCATGAATAAGACATCAGATAAATTATTTTTTAAAATGGGCATAATCATTGGTGGAGCAACACAAGAAGGGACTTCTTGTTTGATGCCATTTCTATTAAAAAATCTTGCTCTGTGGACAAACTCTGAAGATCTGGGATGTGATACACCATCTCATAGACTGAAAACTGGCTGACAGACCATAAGTAAAGGGTAATGATGAGTGGCAATGTACTGAGTTGGAAGAGAAGTGTCCAGCTGTGTCCCAGAGGGATTAGCGTTAGTCACAGTTTTATTTAACATCTTTATTAATGACCTAGACTAAGGGATACACTGCATACTGATTCAACTTTTGGACGACACTAAATGCTGAAAACAGCATAAAAGAAAAAGAATTTGGTAAAAAGAAGCTAATAGAAATGAGATATGTGGGCAGAAAATCTACAAACAAGATAGAGCATAGAAAGCTACAAATAATTACTTCCAGGGAAAAACCACCCTGAATATGGACAGGTCCAGAGAGAATAATGCCAACAAAATCTAGTCCAATGCCAGATACTGAATTAAATGTTGCAGAAGACAACAAAGACCATCCATGTACATTTGAGCTGTATTTTCATGGCTGTCAAGGATGGGAAAGATACAGGACAGTAACAATGTAATTTTACTAACGAAGCAGCATAGAGCTATTGGTACTCTAAAAAAAAAAAAAAAAAAAAAAAAAAGACAAGGGTTTTTGTTGTTGAGTTTAGGAGACTTACTAGTATTTTTAACTGGGCCAAGAGGATGTAACACAATACTTAAAGCTTAGCAACACAAAAGAGGGGGAATTTAGAATGAAGTAAAAATAAATTAAATGTCAGGATAAATATTCTATCAATGAGGTCTGTTAGTAATAATCTTCTCCCTAAAAGGTGTAACATTTTAGCATTTTACGGTTGCTTCGATTTGAAAGGAAGATTCGAATATAAATCAGAAAGGATTTTTCAGCTTGGCGAGAGGATAGAGAAACTCTGGAGATCTTCCTCGGTCTTTGGCTTCACTCAGTATCCTGTAATTCCTCACCACGGAGCTGACGGAGCCCGCAGCGCGCGTGGGCTCAGCCCCGCCGCCCGCACCGAGCCCCTCGTGGTGCCACGCACACAGAAAACAGAGCTAAGCGGCCACAAAAAAGGGCACTTCAGTGCAAACAGGCGGCTTCCACCACCCTGAAATTAATTTAATAAACCCCAACGAGCAGTGAAATAAACGAAAACCAGCGGTGTCGGGAAACACTCGCGCCCGGCCCGCCCGGCCCTGCCCCCTGGCGCGGGCAGCGGGTCTGCCGCGCACACGGACAGGAGAGACCGGAACGCCTGCTCGTGTTTGCCGCAGGTTAACACAGGTGTTGTCGTGACGTGATCCCTAAGGTCCCTCAGGAAACGAGCTATTTGTGGGAAATAGGAAAAAAAAACCGGGAAATCCAAAATGGTTTTTTTTTTTTCAGTGCAGCAGTATCGCTGCAAACCATCGGGAGCCAGAAGCAGGTTTATAAGCCTCTAAATCACAAATACTTCTAAAAAATCTTCTAATTTTGTGTCCAGTTTCCATCCTTGCTCCCCCAGCGTGATCCCTGATCCCTCCTGGCCGGCAAGTGAGGGGCCAGCCCCCGCACCCCTGCGATGTGCTCACACTGCACACAGGGCATACAGCCAGCCCACCTCTGCTCAGTACTGCTGAAATCCTTATTTGTCGGATTTATCCATCAGAAAGGTTTCTGCAATGACAACACTAAAGCTCTTTGTTTCTACTGTGCTAGAGAGCTCAAGTATTCCTTCAGTGGAATGATAGACTAAGTTACAATGAGTAATACTGGTGAAGGGACAAGAGGTGAAGGGATAAAAGCAACAATTAGAAAAGTGCTTTTTCTTTAGCCAAAATCCCACTAAGGCAAAGATTTTCTTAAAAAAACCCATACAACAGAACCCCAAACCAAAAAGACTTTCCAAGTCTCTGCTTTAAGCAGCTCCATAGTCTGTACCATGCTTGAAACGAAATACAGACTCAAAATGCATGGATTCGTCTCTATTCACTCACTTTGCTTTCTTCAGGAAGTTTTCACTGAGTAACAGTCCCAAAATAGGCCAGTCCATCCTGGAATGCAACTTTTAAACACCCTGGCCTCAGGAAGGGAGGTCTCAAGCACAGAGGCCATCTTGTTAAAGGAAGAAATCCCCAGTAGTGGGACTGGATGTGAGAATAAAGTGATATTTATATAATAAATACAGCCATGTTGGGGAATTATGAAGTAGTAGTCCTATTTATGCAGAGCAGAATTAGTTTTCAACTGCACCTTTTCTTTCCAACCTAATTTCTCACAATAAAACCCATTATGACAGAAGGATCTGAAAAAGCTTTTTATATCCTACCAAATATACACAAGGATAATTAGTTCTCTTTTGTTATTCTTCTGTAAGGGTTTATTATTGTGGAGAAGCTTTTGCAAATTGAAAGAGGTTGCATTGCATTCTGAAGGCAGAGCTGTTCTTGGTTTTTATTGTGTGGAGATAATTGAACAGAAAAGTTCAGGAAAAAAGGTGAAAATATAATTCATTATGGTCTCTATAGGAAGATCAGATTACCACATCTTAGTTCTTTTTAGACCAGCATTTTATAATTACATTCCACAGTATGTTAGGTCATGCTGTGTAGGTGAAGCTTCTTACTAGACAGAAGCAAACGTCAATGCAACTTTTGTTTCCTAACTTTATAAGCATTTCTACAAAATTTGTAGATCCCATCTTATCTAGTAAATACTCTCTATAATCTTTCAGTAATTTGACAACCAGTAAAGGAATTTGGTGTTGAAGTCTCCAAAGAATTTAATTCACTGTGAGAGTGACATTATTTCCTTCAAACACTTCACACAAGTCGCCTCTAATGTTGACCAATTCTATTTTAAGAATTTTAGAGATCTGACTTAAATAATGAGCCTGCTCGGTTTCACTTTGTCATTGCTGTTAAATTCCATACTTTTAGCTAATTACCAGTTAGAGTGGGAATTAAAGAGCTATTGGCTTGTGTCCAATATTGTTCCATTGTCTTGCTTTGCCTTTAAAATTCACATCTTGTAGAAGCTGGCACAGTTGGTCAGGTGCAATTATTTTGCTTCCAGACTACCATTTGTGGCTTTTTCGGAAGTTTGGGGTTGGATTTTTTTTGCCTCTTTTCCATCTACCTTACAGACATGAAGCTGGCTCTGTAGATGTTGAAAGCGTATTATTCTTCCTTCTAGTAACTTCCCCTTATATAAATTGAATTATAACACAAATTTTGAGGTAAAAGCCTCTTTGAAGGCTTCTAAACCCACATTCTCACCCTTCCATGCCAGGACCTCAAAACACACATATATATATATATAAACAAGATAAAGGGCCAGCCTGTGCCTGAAAGATGAAACAGTAGATAGTGAAAGTTTCATTGTGTTTAGAAAATTAAAGATGTACTCTTCCAGTCTGGGAGCATGAAGTTCAATGTTGTGCTCTGTGGTACAGTTCCTATGGCAATTTCTGTGTGAAAAATTCTTAAATTTCTTTCTATCTCAACCCCTCCCCTATAAATTGCAGTAACAGGACTTCACCTCAAGAACATCTTAAGCATACACATAAATCCTTCCAAAAAAGGTATGTCTTTCTAAGGTACTAAGATGTTGAGAGGAAGTAACTCTGTAACAAAACCAATACATATTTAAAAATAAAAGGCTGTATGTTTTTCTCCACAAGGGTCTCATGTTTATTGCCAACTACCCTTAAAACAATTCTAAATGAAACATATTTTGTGTCATCAACAATCTTCAACAAATTAAATCAGGAAGCTAAAAAGGATTTTTTTTTTTAAGAGATTGCTGCTTTTTGAAACACCATAAGAAAGAAAGAAAATTTCTAGAATGAATCGGTCTATCCATGTGTTAAGTTTACAGCTGAATTATAAACTCTTGGGAATATGATGTCTTAAACAGAAATGTTTATGCATCCTTAACCACAGCTGTGCAAGCAACAGCGCTCTAATACAGCACACAGATAAAGATTTACACTAGAAAAAGAGAAAATCCTTTACATTTCAAATGTAAATCATAAGTAATTTTGAGGCACTGAATATTTCCTATTATAGTAGAACTACACAAATGAAGCACTAAACTCAACGTATTGTCATTGCTTTCAGTCTTTCAATCCCTTCATTTATGCTGAAAAATTGGAAATCCTTTATGCACAGAGCATAGAAAATGTATAAATATTTTTGAAGAGGTTTCTTAGAATTTAAGAAATTATGGTTTTATTTGAGTCAGTCTGTGATGTGATCACAACTTGTGTCAATTAGGAAATCTGAGTAACTGAGACTTTGTTTTAAGCAAACTGGTTGTTTTTCTTTTTTTTTTAATCTATTATATGAAACCAGAAATTTCCTGTAATGTTCTTGAAGGAAATACAAGACAGCAACTTTTCAAATTCAAACCCATTATTGTACTTATTAATACATAACTGTATATTTTAACAGTTTAACTGCTGGTAAAACATAGAAATGCTCAGTCCAGGCCTGCAGGATGGATAGAATAGCATGCCAGTATCTATTCACATTACTTAGGCAAATATATGCCCCCAAGGAAACACATTCACATCAATATTAGTTTCCTTGTCCTTTCCCAATCCAGATCTAATTGCCTATGTTGTAATATAATTGCTTCTTCCAAGGTTTTGGATTTCATTAACTACTTTCAAATTAAAAATGAACTTGCAAGTTTGTTGATTTTTAAGGGACAGAATACAGACAATTATAGTGACTTCATTTTTAAAAGGAAAGTTGTGACTTTCAGGAAATTGCATTATTCCAAGCAGTAAGATTGAGGTAGAGTCAAACATTGTAAGATGCCTGCAAGGATCACAACAACTGGCAAAATGTTTAGAGATATTCACAAAAACCAAATATAAGTGAAGTTAATCTTCCTGTTGCTCCATCTACAGTAAATCGGAGATGGATTTACCCACAAAACCCACCAAATTAGGCTCCTAGTCTGAACTGCACAAGCCAGGAACTTTTCTATAGACTGTTAAAAGTCAATTAATGCAAGCCAGTGACACTTGCCCTTTGTGAAGGCCTGCACTGAAGCCAGTGTCAGCTTTATGCCTCATTGCAGGAATTAGGAAGTTACTGCTAACCATGGAGGATCCAGTAGTACTGCAAAGTGAGGTACAAGGTCATGAAAGATCCCTGGCACTGCAGAAATACAAGTTTAGACTCAAAGGATGAACATCAATGGTATCACATCCAACAACTAACACCTAATTTTAACAATAATCTTGCTACCTTAAGAGATTTCTCCTTGTTCAGTCAACCACAATTTCAAAAGTCATTGGGGCTTTTTTTAAATGAAAAATACCTTCGTGTTTCAGTCAGAATTGATTTGGGAAGGAGCAGATAGAGAAAAAATAACAGAATGGCAAAGTGAGTATAAACCTAAACACACCTTGTACAAATGACCATGCTATGGATTTTGCATTTGTAGACATACTTCATTGCTAATAAGTTAATATATAGAAAAAGGATTTGGATTTCTACTCATATCAATAAATTTCTTTCTTTATAGCAAGGAAGCTCCTTCACCAAAACATTTTGTATCTTCAATTTCAGTGGTGAACTTGGAGATCTTTTAGTTTACTGCTGATTCATCTCTTGAACTCCCTGGTAGACTACCAACAAGACAGTCAGTTAGAGGCAAAAATAAAATTTTGAATTAGAACCAGAAAGAAAACAGCAATGCTGGTGCAGCAAAGGTTTAGCCTTTTTGCAAAAAATTTTGGTCAAAAGAGAGTAGAAAATTTCTAACAATTTTTCTGGCATGACAAATTGTTGATATAGCTGTCATCCTGCTCATCCAACTCAAACTCTGTATGCTTTCTCAAAATATAAAAGATGTTAGTTGTTCAAGACAGTGAGGTCCAAATATCCTGTTTACAAAATTCTACATATGCTGAGAAATTTTCTAGTAGTAACCTTTATACAGATGATTGGATAGGCATCCCTGGTTTATCTGTATTTTGAACATAAAACCTGTGTATCAATGCCCATCTAATGTAAATGTGAAAAAATAAGGAAACATTGAAAGAAAAAAAAAAAAGCATGGTGAATTCACATTACCTTTTTTCATTCATGATAATTAAGACATAACACAGTATGACCAGATGGACCTGGTGACAGGGCATGATTATGTGGAAACAACACTCAAAAGTTGATTAGCAATATATTCTTTAAAAGTTTCTTAATTGTTATAGATGAACAGAGAAAAAAAGATTCAAAAGTGAAACCCCACAGCAATAACACAGCATCTCTCCATGAGCTCAATACACTTGTCAACTAACATCCCCAAGAAGAAAATACAATGCTATGCAGTTTCTCCCTATTTACAGGTAATTGGCAATACAAATCTGTTTTATTTGAAAAGAATAGAACCATTTTAAGTTAGCTATGATAACTTCAACTTGTCATGAATTGTATCCTTGAAGAGTCAAAAATGCAATTAAAAAAAATACTTACTTATTCCAGGCTTGTCTAAGGTTTTTAGGGCCATACTGTGTAAACCGTTCTGTAAGAAAAAGAAGAGGCACATTCAATTACTTACACTAAAACCAGGATTTAGTTTTTGAAAATATTTATTTACCATCAATTTTCATCATTCCATAATTTCTATATGTCTACTGTAGCTGAAGTCCTAAGACAAGGGAAGAAAACTAGCCTACGAGCAACTGCCAAACAAACAGGGAGAAAAAAACACCAAAACCCCAAAACCCAAAAAAGACCCTAACTTGTTAAAACAAATCAAACCAGCATGACCTAAAGCTCATTTACTGTGGCATCACCAGAAATGTAAATTTTTACAATTATTTCTGAAGTAGTTTTTGACTGCTAGGGGAAAAAAAGAAGCCTGAAATCTAGTATGGTTTTTTATTTTTCTTCATGGCAAATACAATTCTCTATGACCTCGCTGTCATGTTTTTATGCTTCTCAGACGGTACAGGAGTAAGTGTGGGTCTGTGTGACACACAGAGACACAAAGAACATGATGGCCACATGAGAGTCCATTTTCTAAAGAATATGTACAGATAATGAGCAGAAGTAACAAGTACAATGACAGCTTATTTGCTCAAACATCAAGTTCTTAAGTTTAGATGTAAGTACTTTCCCTCTCATACCCAAGAAGATGCTTGATCTGCAGTAGGACTCTAGCTGGAAGAGGAAGATGCTATGAGAGCTGCTGCAGAAATGATGAGCAGTACTTCATTAACCTTTGCAACAGGAATTAAATGCCTCTCGGGAAGAAACAAATGCAGTTGTGTTCATTCAAATTCAGCTGGAGAATATAATAACATTTTCCATAAAGACTCCTTGCACTGAAATTCTACTATGTAAACTGGTACTCACCATCACCAACTACCCTAGTGTGGTTGCATTAATTGCTGTGAAGGAGTCCTAAACTTACAAAATACTCCATAAACTAAAAAAAATAAAATAAAAAAAATATATATACATATAAAATTTTGCTTTCTCTTCATCTACGAGCATGACATTTAATAGACCCACTGTACAGTTGCAGCAATATTTTTTATATATATATGCACATAGCTATGTATGTGTCTTATTGTGAAAAACAGCTGTAAATGTAACTTGGAAGGGGTTGTGTTCAAATTCCTGTATTTCTGTACTTTGCTTATCTGAGTTTTAAAGCTGTCATGTACACTTCATGCGCAATCAGTTCTGAAGGTGCCAAAACCAAGGCACATGCAAAATCCTAGCATCAATGTAGATGCTTTGATTTTCTTTCTTATACCTACTTCTTTCTCTTTTTTTCTCTTTAGCTAAAAAAAAAACAAATGCAGAAGCTTCAACTCTCATTGACGTCACTACTGGAAGTTTTTGGTAAGCAGCAGACCTGTAAACTGTGTCTGAGGGCCACTTCAAGCTTACAAATTTTGTTGCTTTAACCATAATGATGCAGTTAAAGAAATTATATCACTCTCTTTTAGATATGTGTGACAAGTGTACTGGAAAGTCAAAGCTACATGACTACAAATAGTTCCAGCACCAATATAAATTATAAATATCACTTATGTAATGTTGTATCTAAATTTACTCAAATAACTTTCTTAGCAAATAACACCAAATGCTAACTACATAGTCATACTGCTAAAGGCTTTTAGACAAAGATGAGTGTATAAAACAAAAATCTGAAAGGTTTTTTGTGGGGTTTTTGTTTCATTTTGTTTTTATTACCAACAAAGTTTCTACATTTGGAAAATATTTGACTGTAGATGACCATTAGCTGACTTCTCTAACATTATCCTAAATTTTGTAAATTAGAAACTACAGTACTTTCCAATTACTGATAAAGTCAATCCCAGGCACTTAGCAGCTTGGGTACTATAAAAAGGAAAAACAATTTAAACCATTGTGTATTTTCTCTTAAGTCTTGATACCACAATGAATGCAGACCATAATGGTTAAAGAGGGGAAAACAAGAAGTTACTGCGTATGTTCTTACTGAGAGGAGCAAGTGAAGATATTTCCTTACAATTTTATGTGTGCACACATTACAACAAAATAACTTACACACCTGAGGCATCCAGGTTAAAATTATAGGAAGTACCAATTTCTTTTTATCTCTATTATACGTGGCATGCAATGCATCTACTGCAGAGGTGCCAGTACCCTGAGGCAGGTCTTTAAATCAAGTGGACAAAGTAGTCAGGATCATTATTAGATATAGCCATGGCTCAGTATAGGTAAAATGCCACTGGAATCACTGCCTCTTATTATGTTTTAATATCCAATAGTACAAATAAAAGCTCAGTACTGAAACACATGTTCTGTTGTAAGTAGTTCAACGATTGTACTGGCATTGAGAGCATGATCCAAACTTACAAGGGAGAAGAACATTACAATTCAAATTGTACCAGTTTTTTACTAATTCTGCTCTCCAGAGGAAAAGTCTGAGCTCTGGTGAGATTAACAGCCAAGTTGCATAGGCCTCAGCAGGAGCTAAGCTAATTTTTTAATTTTAGTTTGCAAATGGGAGTTAAAAGTGTATATGCAAATGGATACTTATCCATAAAAACTATAAAAACATAGACTTTCTATACATCATAGGTAAGTAGTCCAACCACAACTGTCCATTTATTTATGACAAAGGGCTGAAAAATAAGATGCAGCTAGACAGTGCCATGTAACAAGAAGTCTGAAATACACATTCAGCTAATAAACTGCAAATTTGCAGATTAATCTGTTTTGGTGCAGAAAAATGCTGGGTGAAAAGAGAATTGAACTGACTTGAAGCACTGCTGAAAAGCTAATCTAGACCTGGAGACAGAAAGATTTTGATTTTATCTGTCATTCTGCAATATGTTTTGGTCAGATACTGAGTTGGCTCAAATTGACTTCAACAGAGTTACATCCACTGAAAACATTTGAGAAGTATCATATACAATGTATTTCCTTGACTGGACTATCAGAGGTTTACTTGAATCAGTTTAAGCTATTTTTACTGTGGGAGGAAAACCCCAGAGTCACCCAGTTGGCTAAACTGCCTTTTGACCATAATGTCAAAAGGTTTGTTTCAGTTCTGCAAAAAATCTGAAAAACTATTGCTATGCCAGATGAGATTTTACTGAAAAAGTGATACTGGAACCAGTTATGTAAATGCTATAAGGGACAGGCATGAGTAAAACGAACAAACAGCTCAAAGGGATCTTCATTCTTCAGTGTCTACGGCTCTCGTCTAAACATCTTCTTAAGTAATGAGAGTAACATCTTCTACCTGCATTTATCAGGCAAGGAGAGGGAAAACTAGGGGGAAGACATGGAGAGGAAGAAACCCTGTCTATAGAGGGGCACATGTTAATCCATAGTTCTTAATTCCAAACTCTATGAACATGCTGTGTGACTGCAGATCATGCTTCTCCTAACTAGTGGTGTCAACTCTTTCCTCTCTACTCTGACCAGATTAGAGGCTCTGTACTTAAAATGCTTGGTACAGAAAGAAGCCACACATTGATGAAATACAGCTCATGTTTTTGTACATTATTTTGTGGTCATAGCTCCAACCAGAGTCCTGTTAACTTTCATGGACAGTACAGTTAGATGGGACTACTGTGTTAACTAAGCCAAGCCTTGTGTACATGTCAGTTCTTAGTATTTTCCTGAATTCATCCTTTAGAGAATAAAAAACCCAGCAGATTTTTGTTCCAGAGTTGCCAGAACAGAGCAGTTACAATAATCTTGTCCTTGAACTCCTCCATCATGGACCAGTTTTTTAGGTCCTGAACTGTGAAAGCACAGTATTACATACCTAAACCCACCAATCTTGCAGTCCTACCTAACATAGGCAAAAAAGAGAGTAACTTATCTTCTCAACTTTTATCTGAGCATGTCCTGCATTTGTTCAATTAATGACAGAACTGGAATTCAATCTCAGAATTACATCCCCAAGTTGGCTTCTGAGTCACTGTTCAGAGTGAACGGCTCCCACATACCTGTATGAATGCTTCCGTCCTTTAGTGCTCGATGGATTTAATAAACCCAAATCTAAAGCTTTACATATCTGACTGTGACCAACTGCAAGAAATCACATTTTATGATACTTTCAAGCATATGGTATTTGTTTTTCAGATGCTCCCATTGATTTGATAATAAAGAACAGTAATATCAGTCAGTAGATCTTGACTGTAATGTGAGATCCTGGGAATACTGCACAATTACCATGAATGTTCCCCCCAAAAGAAATCTTTGCCTGATGTACATTATGAGAGGCAACACTACTGGCGATCCAAATCTCGGTCCAACCTTGTGGAAGAAAACCTGTACAGCAAACACTTAATGCCTCTCCCTCAGAACTGAAAAGCAAACAGGCAGATGCAAGAGTTTAATGCAGACATTCACATCATCACCACCCACACAGCCATCCTCCAGAACTCACAAGCCACTGTCAAGAACACAGGGCACGCTATTTTGCTGAGGCAGCTGCTCATTCTCATGAGGCTGATATTTAAGAAACTGAAAAACTTTATGTTTACAGATCAGGATTTGATCTCAGATGTATTTTGAATTTTTATAGTTCCAAATTGTGAGTATATATACTAGAGTTCAAATACTTTTAGGTTATTTTTATTAAATGTGTTTATTATTAATAAAAACACTGGAATATCAACACAGTAAGCTCATCTGAAATTTAAAGTAAAAAGTATGATTTTAATTTCCTTTATGTAAGCACTTAAATATTTGCTAATCTTTTGGGAACAAATTCAGGAAACAAAATTTCATCCTCTGCATTTTAATCCCAAATATACAATCATCCTCACTAGAACCATGTCTCACTGTTACAGAGCTGGCTTTTGACATGGGTGTTGTATTTCACTAGTCAAAGGTGATTTTTTGCTTATGTGAGACAAAAGAAAAAAGAAATTTTTAGTTTTGTTTAAATCCCACAGCACCTAAAAGTGTTTATCATTTGCTGCATAGAAAACCAAATTAGCCAAATCTTGACTAAGTGGCATGTTCATAAGCAAATGCATTGTAAAGAGATCCCTATATAGGACTGCAGAAACAAGAGCAAACATACAGTATTCATATTCTTTACTGGAAAGAAGTAGCAACATCTTCCTGTAGTGTGCCTTTTAGGATGTTAGAGGAGTATACAAAAGGACTAGTCTAACATATTACATCCACAGCCTCAGAAGCCCAGTCTCAGAACCAAGACTCACAGTTCTGCTCAGCACAACACACAACCCACTCACCGATGCCAGGTGGTGCAGTTACACAAATGCTCTGGCAGTACATGGATCTGAGCTGTTCTTTGCTTCAGACCTTGCAGCACAGCTAACTCAATGCCTCATGTGCCTAGGAAGATTTTAGGACTGTGCCCCACAAGCAATAGCAAAGCTATTAGAACAACAACAGCAAAATGGAAGCAGAAATGAGCAACCAGAGGAAGAGGAGGAAATTTCTCAAGTTGGTTGATTTGACAAACCCGATGCATCAAAAAAATTATGTTCTTAAAACAAATGCTCCCAAATTCTAGCCACTTTGAAGGCCTAGACGAAAAAAGCCTGGCCAGAGAGCTCATCCAGCACACTGTATTAAGTGGTCTTAGAAACAACAGTATTTCTTTCTGTCTGTTTCTTATTTCCTTTAGACAACCACTCTACAGCAACATTAATACATATGCATACTCACTTGTGTGCCCACATATATACTTACATGTTCTCCACTGCAAACATCATTATCTGCCTCATAAACACGCTCCATCTGACAGCCCAGCATCAAGGGCAGGTTCAAACAGAAGCGAATTTCAGCAGAACTCACTAGTGAGCTTATTAGCAGACCACTGCAGGAATACTGGTCTGCTGTGAGAATTGAAAAAATAGCACTTGCATTTTAAGTAACATAAAACAAGATGAGGGTTTTTTCTCCTTCATCAGTCAGAAAAACACATGAACTATTATATCTTTGCCACATTTGCCTTGAAAGGACCTAGGACAGGCAAGAAAAGCTACATAAGGAATTAGAGGCAGAATATATTTTGATTTTTAGCTTCTTTTTAGTGTTATTGATAATCAGCTTCTAGACTAAACCAAAGAACTTAAAATGCAGTTTGACTTCAAGGCATTTTTTATGTTGTTAATCAAAACATGATGGCTAATATGCATTCCTTGATTAATGTTCTCTATTTAAAACCAAATGTGATTAGCTTAAATGCAAATATTTAAACATCACCATAATTAATATTTTGAAAAGTCTAATTCATTATTTCTTTAAAAGGGTTTTCTTTACATTTAAATTAAGTCTAATGTGACTAACACTGTATTGTGATATGTAAGACTCATATGCTATTTTTATTAAAGATTCAATGCTAAAAATATTTAAATTATGTTAGTAAAGATACAAAGACAAGCATCCATGTTGACAAGCAAATTTTCAAGCACTATAATATTTGCAGCACTAACGTGAAATTAGAGTTTTCACTGAAGTTTGTTCACAACTGCAGTTTTACATACACACGAACTAAACTTTGGGGCTTTGTATGTCAAAGGCCTTGAGAAAAATTACTTCAGCTCCCCCCTCTCCATCCCATCCCATCCCATCCCATCCCATCCCATCCCATCCCATCCCATCCCATCCCATCCCATCCCATCCCATCCCATCCCATCCCATCCCCTCTCTTCTTCTCCCTTCCAAAAGCACCTGCTTTAGAAGTGCACAGGTTGTGTAAAGAGGAAGGATAGATGCTGTTTTCTAAACTTCTTACTGAGCACAAGTAGAAAATGTAATTTTAATAGCTAGCATTGTCTGACGCACTGGACTTCTACATTAGATGGTTCTGCCTTTCAGCAGTGCTCGCACTGGCTCCCCTGCATATGTAATAGGTTACTTTAACTTTTCAGGTTAATATAATTTTTTTAAATGGTGAAAACAAAGACAATTCTACTTCTCTTAGGTTGTGGATACCACAAACTTGAGAAAACACCAAACAATACAATTTAGTTTTGGTAAAAAAAAAAAGGGGAGAAATTTGAAATTAATTCTCCTTTACAGGTCCCTCTCCTTTCCTCAAATACTCGAATTTTTGAAGACTACATCTATATCAGTAATTTAAATGTGCTCGAGACTGCTGTCTGGCTGAGACACCATCACTGTCCTGTAGTACTACTGCAGCACACTTCCATCCTCCAATATAAGAGATGGGAACTTCCTTCTTATGGAGAACAGTCCCTGGCCTACATTAACTCCCTAAACATGCCCAGGAATTAATTATTGGTAAGTGCTAATTGTCATGAGGTAAGGTAGGCCAGAGGCTGCTCTAACAGTTTAACAGCAGACTCCCACATCACCTGAGAACATTTGCTGGCATCAGTGTAGATGTAAATAAACAAGATACTGATTCAGCGTATAATAAATTGTTGACAGGCTTTGGTGAAACTCTATAGGAAAAACTGCTATGCAAGTTTGAAAAGCCATATGTTCTCATATACAGTATGTTCGTGTGTTTGTGCCAAAGGAGTTTAGTCTCACGGCCCAACCCTACTCTAAATGAAGACTAAGTCCTTTGAAAACAACTTGCTATCAATCAGCTGTTAAGATGTAAGTAGGCAGATCATATTTCTAAACCAAATCTATATTTATTGATCATCTGAGAAGCAAAGTAGAATTCCTGAGTCAGAATACCAGTTCTACAGTGGTTTTGTCAGTCATAGACTTGTGATTTTTTTAATAAATCCATCAAGTACCTGTCAGTCTCTGGCAAATTCTGTCTTATACAGTATTTCCCATGAAAACTGTTTTCTCGCTGTTTCTTTTTGTATTTTCCTTTCTTCTTAAGGAGAGACTCTTACTTTAGGGATTCTCTTTTAAAAATCATTGCTCAGCAGTTGCTTTCATTGCCCCATAAAGGCACCTTTCAGGTATATTACTCTCTATTGTATCCGATTGTCTGTTGAGCATTGTGAGGTTCAGGCTCCTACACCATCAGCCCAAGATTAAATATTTAACCTTCTTTCACCTAAAAACAGTATTGTAAGGAACTGATGCACATGACATAGCATTCTCATGTTTTCTCCACAATCCTAACAAGTTCTCCTTGATCATCACCATCTCTTCATGGCCATGGTCATTTAATTTATCTTCTGTTGTGACCATATCTTACCTTCTCCCACTTTACTCACTGACAGTACCTTCTGATAAATTCTATTTAACTTCCCAGGATGGAGGTTACACAACATCAGTCCCAAACAGTAACTGAGAATGTAGGAAAAGTGAAAACTTGACTTAAGCATAGATGTTGATCCAAAGACTTATCTTGCTCACTTATTTGGGTAGGACTCTGAATCCAGGACAAATCACTGCAGATGAAAAGTTGGCAAGACTACAGACTAAGAAAAATGGGAGATTTAACAACACACAAAAATCAGGAAGACTTGGACACAAGGCAGGTAAGGAAGCAGCTTGTTTTGGAATACTGCTTCATCTCTACTCATATAGATAAGACATAGCAAATGACCACAAATTTTTTTCTTCGAGATACAGATCCAGTGATATGATTGGTGGTTGGATCTGCTTTAGTGCAGCAAATTTACACATTTCTGAAAGTATTGTAACAAAAGAATAAATAGTGAAAACATATTCTTCCAGTCCTGTGTCAGGTGGTCATGTTCATCATTTGCAGTGTCTCTGTCCAGTAACGTGGGGTTTCTATTCCAGATGAAAAGTCAAGATTTTCTTGAAACAGCAACTAACACTTTTTCATAATTTCCTCAAACTTTTTTCCTATTTGAGGCAAATAATTTACTTTCAGACTGATCCAGAATTGCTGGGTTTCTTTGGTGACACCTGAGTACCTGAAGACCCTCTCAAGATTATAGCATCCTTAACAGTATCAAAGTGAATCACAGAGGTAACCCAAAGTTACCGAAACATTTCTGAAGTATTTCAGAACTTTCAGATGCATCATTTAGACTATGCTTAAGTAATTTACTAAGCAGGACATGTGTGTACATGTGCCGGTGTGCACAGGTACAAGCTGAGAGGACCAAGGCGGAGGCCCAGAAAAAGCTTAAAGACCAGGTCAACTTTTACCTTTGAATATCTTCCATAATATTTGGAATATTTGTTACATAGAAAGTAATCAGAAATCTCAAAGCGGGAAGATAAAATACAAGTTGTTTTCTGACTTTTTAAATAGCAAACAAAATTATGACCATTTTATTTTCAATATTATAGTCTGTTAGGGGTTTAGATGACATAGATCCACCCACAGTTAGCCTTAGGAACACATTTCTTATTCAAGCTCAGCAATGTTCCTGCATATTAAGATGTCAGAGATCATCATTGTTTATGCACTGGCTGCTTTCCATAATAATCAGGCCCTTGTTCACTGTAGTAGAGATGAGACTAATGCCATGTTTTTCAGACATGTTCCTCCTCACAAACTGTGATTAGCTCTCCACAGCACAAGACCATGCCCTATCAAATCACAGCATGAAAATTAGTTATTGAAGTCTGTATACAAACAAGAAATACAATGAAATTTTGTTTCTACTCTCAATAGTCTTTCCAACTCCACAGACATTTAATGTGCCTAGCATTTTTTAAACTATACTATTTTTCACTGATACTTTCTGCTCAAATCCTTTTGGTTTATACTTACACAACTCAGTTTATAGCACCAAAGCCTTACCTGAGTGGATGTCGATATCCTCATCACCAGTGCTCTCTGCACTTCTCAATTTATCACACTTACTGTTAGCAGCTATCAGTCTTAAATTCACAAACACATGCAAAACGCGAGAGTTACTTAATCCCATATCACTTATATTTAAACAGCCATTTCACAAATCCTGAAGAATAATGGAATTGTTTCAGACTTGGAAAGAAATGTCAGGGTCCTTCCTGCATTGTTCGGCTAAGAAAAGGAAAAGATTAAGTCATCTTAAGTGTATTATTAAAGCTTTAATCTCCATTTTTTCTCCAAAGAAGTCAGTTATGAAAGTTAAAGTGTAACAACAATTTCAGACCATCAGGGAGGGCAGCATATTTGGTTGAGCATCTGTGGAAGGGGATAATGCAGCCTTGCCATAGCTAGAAAGCTTTTGTGCACAGAATGGCACGAAGGAAGGCATATTTTTAAAAAGCAACAGAGAATCCAGTATCCATGACCAAACATCTCCAACGGCCTTAATGGCCTGAGCAAATAGTTTTAATTCCAGCCTAGCCCATAGGTTAGAGATTTTTGTCCAACGCATACCTGGTATACCAGTATGATACCAGAGGTGATGTGTTTTGCTGCTCTAACCATTCCATACCTTACCAGGATAAAATCTAACTACTCCATTTTGGGGTACGTGAGCCAGTTTTGGTTGTCCAGTTAGATGGTGCTTTCTATTGCTGTAGTTTCTAAAATCAGCAAATGAGGAACCATAAAACAAACAAAAAAATCCTTTTACCAAGGTCATCAAGGATATAGGGAGTAAAGAACACAGTATGTGTACAGAAATACTCCCTTTACTCCAAAGGGAGTAAAGAACACAGTATTTGTACAGAGAGGGATTTTATTTTTTGAATGCTCTCAGACCTCTACAGTGCAAGAGAATTAAGGAGCTCAGCACTTTGCATTAACAGGCCCTAAAACGAATAAATAGTTGCCAGCAAGAATAATAATAGTAACTTACAAACGTACATATTTCATAGATGTGGAAAGGATCCGAGAGAACAAAGACCACACCATGCAGAAATGGTGAAAATACTGAGTGACCACTTTCTGTCTTGGAGGCATCTTTCTTCTTGCCCCCCCCCGTTGCATTTGTATAAATATTATGTATTCATAGCTGAAAAAATCCATAGTCTGGGATGGAGAAAATAAGAGCAAGTCTAACACAATGCCTGTATAAAAATTAGATTTAATGAAGTACCTAGAGTGGATTTATTTCCTGATATTCTTCTGTGGTAATAAACCCATCTTCCTTAATACACTTGGAAACCAAACTGAAAAATGAAACCAGGAAATTTCTTGGCTGCCATCTACTGTTCAAAACTTTGTTGTATCACACAGAAGAATAAAAACAAACCAACCCAAACAGCACTCACTGACTCCTCCAGACTTTCTTCTCTTCACTATTCTTGCTAAAACCAATGTCTTTGGACTACTGTTACAGACCACTATATTTCTGTAAGGATCCTGTGTATATGCTCACCTTTTAATTAGTATCAGGAAGAGGAAACATAAAAGCTGTTTTAGGGAAGAACACTGTAGTATTTTTAGTATTTCAGTGAAAAACTGTACTTGTTAAAGAAGTTTCTACTAATTCACTAGAGTTCACTGAAGTGTTATTTCACTAAACAGCAGTAAGTCTAGGACAGAGACTCAAAACAAAGTGCAAGAAGGCTGTCTGCATTCCTGTTTCTCCAGGCTTTGTCTTCCTATCAGGGTAAACCCTACAATGTATTTGTTTCTCTCTGTCTCTTGAGAGCTACCTAGATCCCTTTGTCCTTTACAGCTCCTCTGCCTTATCTCCTGACTCTTTACTGCCCAAAAAAAGCTACTATGATTCTGCAGATCTGATGTATGACAGGCTGAAATGAAAATGGAATGCTTTTCTTTATGGCCGACCTATGAGATGACTTGAAAATTAGGTTTAAAAGATGTAGGATGATAGAGATTGTCACAGTTTATCACTAAAGCTGAAGGGACTATCATCACAAAAAAGGAGAACCAAGAGTTTACTGAGAGACCTTAGGTCTGCAAGGGCAAAAATATCTGAAAGTGGATTCCTGGGTCAATTTCTGTTACTTACTTCCAGACTTCAGTCATATGGTTACAAATAGATGACTCATCCTAGCAAAATATACTGTGAGCCACTTAAGTCCTTCATCCAAGAGCATCTAGTAACCTTCTCTTTACCATTTAGTCCAAACCCACCCACAGGAGGTCCAACAAATTCAGGCTGTTCAGGTCCTGTCCTGTCAGGGTTTGAACAGAATGAAGATGGCAAACCTCTTCCGGACAACCAATTCCAGTATTTTACCACCCCCAAGAGCCAACACATCTCCTACTCATTCACCTGCTTTGCTGTGTTTAAAAATTAATTTCTAAGATCCCCACTCAAAAATTCACAATACTATGTATATTACATGTATAAACATGCATACATATATAGCATAATGAAGCTGACCACATCCATCTAGTTTCTAGGGAACAAACTGTTCCCTCTCACAAAAAGGTATCAGATGGTGAAATGGCTTCTCAAGGATGGTTGTAGAATATGACAACTTCAAATATAACATGTATTAAAAAATTGAACCTTTGCAGAAAGGTGCTAAGAGATGATCTAGTTAATCACTTCAGCTTTCACAATGTCTTTTCTCTACTCTTTGGTTTCCTTTAGTGTTTGTCAAAGTTTGGTGTGCTCTGCAAGGAGAGTAATACTGACTAGGAATCACCCTACTAGCAATCTGAAAGGAACGATACTCGGTGGCTGAGGAATGCAAGCAGGTCAGGGCTCATACTGTAATAAACAGAAGAAAATTAAAAAGAAGGAAAAGAAATTAAACAAAAGAACCCCCCCACACACCCTGAGCACAATAAAAAGCAGCAACAGAAGTCCATTATTGTTCACGCACTGCACACCAAGTCATTTTGAAGCTTGTGGGTAGGGATGCAGCTATCTCTGTTCTGTAATTCCAGGCAGAGAATTTGGATGAAGTTGGTATTTCAGCCTACCTGGTTTAAAATGGGGTAAAGAGTGGACTCCAGGCCACGTATCTTCATTTGGTGTTCCAAGTACCTGTGCACAAAAGAAGAAAAAAACCACACTTTGCTTTAATGGAAAAGACCTAACAAGTCATAGCACTATAGAAAGCTACTTCTCATTGTATGCTCAATGTACCTTACAGTCTAAACTTTAAACAGGCTTCATAGTTGGGGGATGAGGAGGAGGAGTATGGTACAAAATGTTAAAATATCATAATAGTTTCAATGTACCAGTGCAGTAAAGTAAGTCAGTAAACTAGATAGGAGTGCTGTGTTCCTGTCAGATTGCCTATTTAGCCAATAGATAAGTATCAAGCTATCTCAGAGCACTGGTGTTACAGAGGCTAGATAACTTAGTTCAGAAATAATTTCAATCCCTATAAACCTAAATAAGGTGAACAGATAACTAATAGATGCCAGGACAGAAGATTTACAAGACGGTGAAGGGAATAATCAAGAGTGTGGCATAACAAAAACGCACAGTAAACAGTTGTCATTTTAAAATGCCTATAGTATACATAAAACCAGGAAATTCTCAGGAGATACAGACTTTATTGACTCATATGTTATGCATTGTTTCTACTCACTTCTACTGTCTTCCTTCTTGTAATGTTAGTCAGACCAACTCACAGCAGCAAAATACTAAACACTTCTCATATATGTCTTATATCCTCTGCTCACATGAAAAGTTCACCCTCAGTGTCTTTGGAACAAATAATAAGTAAGTTGAGAGAATTGCTACAATTGCTACAGGTTCTCCCAAACCTGGTTTTGCTTCATAACACATAACTGTCAATGCTTGCTTAAGCCAAGAGGAACACCTAAATTAGCACTTCTAGTAAAAAATTTCTGAATGAGCTCTGGGATTTGATATTTCACTAGTAAGATCTTTCTTTTCAGAATTTACACTCAATTTTGAACATGAATGAAAATGTTAGAAACTTCTTTGAATATTTGTTATAAACTCAGGCCCCGGAATAAAAGGGCCTGATTTTCTAAAGTGAAAGCTATTCACATCAGTCTGATGCTTGTTTTGCATTGTCATCAATGTACAAAAGCCAGTCCCAGCCCTGCCCCTACTTGCACTGCAGGTCTTCTGCATAAATCTTGAATCCCTGTGACATTCTGTGGTCACTTACTTCAGCATAAAGCAAGCCCAAAATTATCATGATGGTCTTTGGTCCAAAAATGTGAAAAACAGCATCTACTCGAAATCATTGGAGCTGAAGAGATTTTTTTTTTTAAACTATGTCAGCTGCAATATACATATGAATTAACAATATTAGAGAAAGGAACATTCTAGAACTTGTTTCACTTCTTAAGCTATGCAAACATTTGTTCATGTTGATAAATTCAAGCTGAAAAGAATTCTTAGAAGCAAGACTGGGAAGGTAAAACACAAAAAAATTCTTCTTCAACTCTGCCACAAATTTACTTCATAAATTTAGAAATGGACTTTAAAACTTGAGGCAAAACTAAGTGACCTCTAAAATAGATAAAATTTTTACCTATGAGGTGTGCTTTATGACTCTAAACTCTAAATTTTTTTCAAGCAATTTACAATACTAATATGTTTATAATCTAAGAATATTAATACAAAGGTGTCACAGAAACAAAGATGAAGTATCAGTGCATCTAGAGAGTATATGTTCACGAAGTTATTTCTATGTGCAAATTCACTGGTTTTATTTGTAAATACTTTTGTAGCACATTGCTTTCTGTCCGTGTGATATGTCTTAATTGGCATTTGAATAAGATAAACCTGACGCTGCAACCCTCATTCATCATAATGTTAATTTCATTACTGCTATTAGAGAGAGCACAGTTCGGTCATTAAACATGGAAGAAGTTAAGAGACACCGTCAACATCACGTCCCTAAATCAATACACAAATAACTTCCACTTACCTTCTGCATTGATCAGGCTCCTGGTGCCAAGCACCTCCCAGACCAGGAGAGGGAGCCCGTGGATCAAAAACAGACATTCATTCTTGAATCAATTTAAATCTAGAAATAAGGTCCTCAACTTTGCAACATAGCAAATCAAAGGAATATTCTCTCATGAATATAAGAAAATTAGCCACATCCTTCTAAATGTGTGTTCTTATTCGCCTCTAGTTTTAGATGAGATAGAGGCAGCTAAGGAACTGTACAGATGAATATTAAAACCAGCTAACAAAATCTGAAACTTCCAGTGCAAGGTAGAATATTTATCAAGACCAATTTAACACAGAACTTGGAGCTAAGAAATAGATTATTCTGATTTTAAAAGTAACATCAGGTCCAGTAACAGGGAGTTTGATGGAAATAACTTCTTAAATGAACCGTATGTGACTCACATTTTTTTGTCTAACTGGTTTTCCAATCCATTTCTTTAATAATATTCCAGCACAATTGCTGCTATAGTGTTTAAGAGCCAGCTACAAACAAGTTCTGTGCCTTGGAGTACTCAAACCATCTACAATATTTATACATTCTCTCAAGCGTAGAAGTCAGGCCAAAAAGAACTAGGGGTCTTCTATTACCTAAATGCCAACCATTTTTAAGGCAGGGGCACTTGGTAGTTCAGGCAAGGATCCAAACACTATTTTAATGCATACCACAAACACTATAAAAATCATCCTTCTTCCACGTAATTTTTAACACACACAATGCAGAAATTCGCAATATGTGGCTATCAATCAACAGGAGGAGAGGGCAGCACTGAAACAACTGTGATTTTGGATAAGATGAAACAGTCACTGCTCACAGGTATGTCAACATAAAGAGATTTGTAAGCGTTGCCTTGTAAGTGATGCTTCTAAGCAGCAATCAATTCCCTTTTGATGAGGTGGGATTAAGCAATCCAAAGCAATGAGTTTTGACACCTGCTATAAACAAAGCAAAGCAGAGTTCACGCATAACAGAATGGTGGAAAAAGATTTGTGGCTTACAAAAGAGAATTAAGGAACCAATATGGAAAAGGGGAAGTGGAGGAGAAAGGGAGAACCCAAGAGTCTTCTGGTTTTACTCAAAAACACTGTCACTTAGCAGTGAAGACTAGTTACCCAGACCAAACCACTGGCAACATCTTAGCATCTAACTGATCAAATGAGGGAGCAAACCACTGTGTACCCTGCCAGTGCTGGAGAGCAAGTGTGATCTTACCAGTGGAAGTGGAAGATACAGGAGGCACAGCAGCCAGGGACAACAACTGAACTGCAGGAGCTGGTATTTCACGGGTGACCTTCTAGCCCTGACTATCTTAGCCCTGACTATCTTATCATGGTCCACCACTTCTCATTCCAAGCCTGGCGGCATGAGTTCTGCCTCTTCTACATTTTAACACTTTTTCTTTCCATTTTATGTTCCAAACCCTAAAAATAACCACCACTGTCATGGCAATCAAGCCCCAACTTAATATTGGAAATAAGCTTTTATTTAGCACTGAGGATGATTTGAAAAAACAAGACTAACTTTGCTTTCTCTACTGATAATTTGCTTCTCAGTGAGGTAACCATTCAACTTGCATGGTTTAACATCCTATTTTTTAAAAATTGAGTTCCTAACACAAGAATAATCTACAATTCTTAAATTTGGAATGGATTCAGTGTTTTCCAGGGATCAATGTGGTTATGGTTTCTTCAAAGAAAATTCCAAAACCTAACGGGATTCTGCTGTTCCACGCTGCAGCCCACTCTGGGCTCTTTTATTCTCTTACAAACAAGATAAAATGACCTTCTCATTTGAAACTTGCTATTCAAAATCAGGATCAGATTCTAATTTCATTTGTAGGGTAAGAAGTCTATTTATATAAAAATAACAGATTTACAATACATCAGGGTACTGAGGGCCAAATACCTGTACTGCCAGTTGATATGGTTACAATTTGACAGAAAGATATGAAAACACAACATGCTGTTCAAATCTCCATACCCAAGCATGATGTAGAAAACTTCCCAGCAAATGCAACACGAATGCACTGTGGGGTATTGCATTGCCTTAATTTTTTAATAGAAGAAAAAAGTTCATGTTCTGCATCTGATTTTGCAAAGACTCATCATTCTCTGGTGTGCAAGGGAATAATTACTTTACGGTGAGCTTTGCGCCACTTTACCAACACAATTAGTCATGTTGTCCCGTATTCTGCTTTGAAAGCAAAAACATCCCACATTACTGCCATGTCTTAGATGAGCAGCAGTGCAAATCTTTCCTAGCAGCTCTTTCCCAGTTGCTGACATAATTAATGAAGAACAGCATTCCCCTTTACACTACAAGTTTTGAATATACAAAGCTGCATATTACTGAAATAATGCTTTAACCCTTGTTAGATCTGATGATCCTCAAGAAAGGCGATGTTTCGGAGTTCAACAAGACAAAGAACATGCAGCCCATGGTATTATTCAGAGCAGAATGAAAAACAAGACCAGCATGCAAATGACCTGCCTTTCCTTAGACAAGGTTTATGGAAATCAGGCTAAGCAATATGCAGAATTTTCAATTTTTTTAATGTTAGGTCAACTTGATGAGCAAACAAAGTTTAATGAAAAAGTGTCAGGAGAATGCATTTTTTTTTTACAATAGCTGTCTCAGGAACTGAACTTAATCAAGAGGAAGAGAATAATCACTGCAGAGTCATTTCCAAATCAGCAATCTCTTTCTGTTGAGTGAGATTTGGAGGTTTCAAATGTTCAGTTTTTCAAGAAAAATCTGTTCCATTCTTGCAAAGCACACATATCTAATGACTTAGTCAAAAACCTAGGAGTTCTTTTCCTTTTCATTAGAGGAAAGTACATTACTGCTTTAGAAATGGCTCTTGAGAAGCAATGTAAGTTCCAGGGTTTTTCTGTGGCAGCTCCACCACTCTCAGAGCCACCTCTGAACACAGAATTTCCCATCTAGTCTGGAAGAGGAGAAGCTTATGTGGTCCCTCTGTGGCAGTCTGTCCTGCTGCTAAGCCATTTGTCCAGATGATCCACCTTCAGCCACATTTCTCTCCAGGAGTCACTGTTAGGTAGATCTTAACCACATCTTCCACAAGCAGGGAAAGTGCTGTATTACGACCCAATAATCTCAGTGAGCATAAAGTACATGTAGTAGTGAAGACCAAGGGATGAACTTCATCCTTCAACTTAGTATTTGGGTTTAGTACAACAGGTTAAAAAAAATCAGCAACTATTTGTGTATTATGCATGCTGACTCAGAGTCTGCTGACTGACAACTGCAGCGAGGCTTCCTTCAACTCTCTGCTGGGCACGATAGGTGACAGCTGAGTGTCAAGTTTAATATCCAACAGATAAGAGTCAGAAATGGAATTGCCTCAAAACCAGTAATTTCTTCACATCAGGACCTCATCCGTTTGGTTTTGCAGTTTGCTTACCATAAGGGCCAGTAAACCTATTTGTTTGTGTAATGCATGTACATGTTTGTTAGATTGAGGCTGAACATATTTTACCTTTGAGAAAGCTGTGGATGTTCCAGGGTTCACAGCTGCAATGAAAAAGCCACCTAATTTTTCACTAAAGAAACAATGTCTATCAGCTAAGATGGCAACATTATTTGGATTCATGAAAAATAAAGACTACATGCCTGTTCATCACCTTGAGATTTAAAATATTGAAGCCTTACTTTATTAAATGAATAGCAAAAATCACATATCATTCCTAAACAAGGAATCCATGTCAATTCAAAGTTAAAACAACTCAAGTGAAATTGTGTGATCAAGGCAGTCTCTTCCCATGTGGAAGGCACTAAAAGGCTCGTTCAGAACCTAAAAACTGTATTTTAGCAAAATTATTTGTCTTTCATAGCAAAATTTCCATGTTTTTTTAGCCAACTGTCATCAAAACATCTCTTCATTATTTCCACCCAGGTAAGAAAGACAATACCAGTGAAATAAATAAAGCATACAGAAAATATAAGTTGTATGATTCCTCTTCAGAACAGAAGTGTTAAACAAGAACCCATAATTCTTTACAGACAAAATCAAGCTTTCAAATTCTTGTTCTAAGTTTTATGTATAAAATGGGTTGCAATTTTTTTTGCTTCCTTCTGTGCCTGTAAATGTTAGGAAAGTCATAAAAAAATCCTTGCAGTGATGGTACGTGGTATAATGGAAAAGAAACTCAAAAGCCACCATTTTATATGCACAATGGTAATGTGCAGAAGAGTATGTTTAATCTGATCTGCATTCATTCAGGAAATTAAATCAGAATTATGGACTTAAGAGAAAACAAGGGTGATTAGAAAACAAACTGATTGGAGTATGTCTTTTGCAAGTTATTTTGCGAATGATCTAAACATTGTCTTAACAAAAAAAAAAGGGTAATCAATTCTTTCAAGAGTCATATGAAGTATCTGCTACACAGATAATGAGGTCAAGACACAACAGGAACAAAAAAGAGGGAAGGCACCTCCTCACAAACCCCATAAACTTGTTTCTGCTGTACAAAAGTGATGCTGTTTTTTGAAAAAAATGGAAGCTATTGAGGTTTATTCTTTAAGGTGAAAAAAGAAGTAGCAAGAATAGAATGAGGTTCAAAAAAAAGCTGACTCTTTCAAGCATCAAGTGGAAGTGGAATATCATCACTCCATTATACATGGGTAATAAAACCACTTGCTTTGAGCATAAGAAGTGATTTATCATGAAGTTGTCTTCTAAAACATTGAGGTAATGTGCCAGTATGGATGAGGGAAGCAAAACATTACCACAAAATTTTAACAACACACATTGATTTTAAAAAAAGTCAAGCTCAACTAATATTTGCACTTTAACTCTGTCAAGGATGAAAAATGAGGTCCTTGAAACAGTAGAGGACCCAATTGTTCTTAACTCTGTTTCCCCATAGAGGCAGAATACAATGAAGTCTTGCCAGGAAACATATTTAATATGTGATTTCTTCCAACCTTACTTTGTATATCTAAGTGATATTTGAGTAGCTGCCTGCATTGCAAAGTTAAATTTATCCCAACACTGTTTCCACGCTGTTTGCAGCACAAGTAAACTCATCACTCTGTTCATACCCATGGTAACCACAGCTACCTTTCTGAGGGACCCTGACAGAGTCACCACTGCAACTGTGCTACCACGAGGAAATCAACGGGGACTGAAGACTTCATAAAGATTCCTGTCTGCCTTCACAGAGCCAGGCTCTACCTACTCTCTCTGCATGATCTGGGAGCGACAGCTGGGAGGAGGAGGAGGAGGAACTGACAGGCATCACCGCAGACCCAGCACTGCAGACCATCAGGGCAGATTAAATGAAATCCCCAGCCTTACAACAAAGCACTACGGAGGTTTGATGTGCCAGTGTCCTTAAATGCTCAGTCAGGGAAGAGTTTTGTTTATTCCAAAAAGTACCTACTAAACACTTTGACAGAGCTGTTTCCATGATTCAGTGAGATGACTTTTAGAAACTAATTCTGTCCATAATCCAAACTGGAGTGAGAGCAAAACCAGAGTATTTAATCTAAATTTCACAACAAGAAAAAAGCAAGTGTAAAACAACTTGTACAGGACTATGACATCCTCTTCCTACAGGGAGTCAGCACATTTCATCATAAGGCCCTATTTTAGTAACTTACAACATTCATAAAAGTTCACTTGGTGGAAAAAACTGGTTTTTTATTTAGTGATTCTTCCTAAAACATTTATGCGAATGAGATGAATTCTAAAAAAAATATAAGAAAACAGGATTTGGCAACGTATTTTGAAAACAGAGGGGTCTGTGCTGTAGAGACAGAGTGTGAAATAAGCAGCAAAAGGGAAAAAATGAAACTCCTGATAGAGATTGCACTTTCCCTCAACCAGTGCAACCAGGCAGCAATATTGCCAAATCAAAAGTTAATTAAAAACTGATGTACACACTAAAAGGAGACACTGTTCAGCTCCAAAGTGAAAAGATGGTTCCTCTATGAGGGATGCTTCATATTGAAGCGGCTAAAGGAGCAGAACAGAAAACATGTTCCTTCTGCTCTCCCAGACACCTGTGCTGAGCAGTCTCTTTCCATTGACAAACAATCTCATAATCAGAATAAAAAAATTCTGACATTAAACTAGATTTAATGTCTCTGATATCTGCTTTAGAGCTGCAAAAACTATGGATGAAACTGACCCTTAGTAAGAAGAGAAGAGAATTTGAAAGTTTTGTGGACCTCAAAGCTGTGAACCAGGAAAAGACTGGGAAGAAAATTAATGCAGAAGACTCAAGCTGACCTCAACAGATTTCTCTGCCCCTCCTCCAAGGAGAAAAGTTTGCTCTTCTGGCATTGAAAGAACTTGTGAGCTCTCCAGTAAAGTTACACAGAGGGAATGATTTCATCGAGAAATTGGTGTTAATACATGCAAAGAAGCAGCTGCTCCCAATATCTGTGCTGGAAGACCCCTTCCCTACATTTGGGAAGAAACAGAATGGTTTTCTTTACTGCAAAAGAAGACAGCAATTTTCTGTTGGAAGGACCCCATGGCTCACAAGTCATGCTTGTTTATATATCCTTTAAAATCTGCTCTGATTTACTCTATACAGAAAGGTATATACTCTGCGTTTCACATTTGCTATCCTGTTTATGTTGCAGAGCCCTCTCCTAAACATGCTCTTTAAAGATTTATTTCTAATTTTTTTACTTTTTTCATTAAACTGAAAAAAAAAAAAAAAAAGACAAAACTCTGTGGGAGGCTTTTATGAAATGTACTTCCAGAAGCCCTGCTGTGCTGGCTCAGCAGCTGGCTCATTTGAATTCCAGGTATGCACTACACAGGATTTTCTTTTTTTGGAAACGCTGGCTTATCGGAAAAGTAATGCTGCCTTTGGATCATAAAGCTGGGTTTATGGTCTTTTTGAAGACCATAAAACTGGCTCAGTTAACACACATGAATTCCTACCTAGTATTGCAGTGTCCAATCTCATTGGCACAAGCAAAGCTATGCCACTGCATGAGGATAATTAAGGGCTTAAAGCTGCCATTCAGCTGGAGAGCTTATTTAAATAATTATCAGACTATATTTATGTATCTTCCCATGAATCATCATAAAAATAATTGTTTCTTCACTACAGTGTCATTTAACTACAACTGTTTGAACAAACTAGAACATTTGGGATCACATCCATTCACCGTAATGACTATCACCGCACCAGGACCTGACCCAACGGTTTTCACAGCAACCAACCAACATTTTCCCAGAACAAACCCCCATTCTGAAGCAGTGAAGTGCACACTGTCCTTCTCTGATACTGGAAACCTTTTGTCTTTGGCCTGGTGCCCAGTCACAACACATTGGAGGAATGTGTGCCTCGTTATGACAACACAACAAGACTCACCATTCCTTATGCACAAGGAACAGCATATGCACTGCACAATAGAAGCTCATGACATGTGCTGCTTATGTGGTAGAAATATATTTGCACCAGAGAGAAAAGCTGTTGTGCTAAGGTAGATAGAATATTATAGCTGGGTTGACTGAGCTGCTTGAGCTCACTGTCTGGAAAAAAAAAAAAGAGTACTATCATGAAAAAATTTTTTTCACCTGAAAAAAACAGGGCAGGTAACATATACCAAGACACATATATGAAGCCTGATGCTCAGCATCACAGAACAGCATGAGACTAGAATCTGATCAGATCATCCAGAAGTTTGCCAACTCCTTATTTTGCCAACTACAATCTTGATCTTGTAATAATCTCAATTTTGAATAGATTTGTGCAGCCACATGGAGCTCAGTGATGCAATGAGTATATTGTCAAGTTTTTTTATGCGACAATCTGTAGAAAATGAAGGCAGCCAGTCATACTGCCATTTGAAGAATGTGCAGGTCCAGGTGTTACAATATTTCTGAAACAGTGGGGCATTAATAATGAGCTCCACTTCTGATAGGTATATCAGAAGGACTCCTCTTGGATGTCTAAATATCCAGCTGATTCCTATATGGAACCTTATCAGAATTCCCAAATCAAATCTCTTTTAAAAATGTCTAACATTATCACTTAAAATCCATGACAAGTGATACAGCTTCAGGTGTTTTTCCTACAACAAAACATAGCATGATGCTTGGTGTATTCATTCCAAACAGTAGCATTTTGCTGCTACAATAGCAAGAATTTTATACTATCTTTCTGAATCACAGGGACAGAGCAAGCAAGCAGAATGAAAAATCAAAGCAGAGAAATATTTATTTTCTAAAATGGGGGAAATGTTAGCCTACATCTGATGGAAAGACACTAGCTATAAAAACAGCTGAGACATTTTAAGTGGGATCAGGGCAGAATCCCAGGGAGTTACTCATTCTCATCCAGAGGCCAGTAAGATCCATGGGAAGACTGGCTGAACAGAACCTGTATCACTGCAGCAGAGTGAGCTAGCACTCTTCACTCCAGAGCACTTTAGAAATTTCCAGTGAATTCTTCACTGGAATATCTATCCATTTTCATGACACCTGCTTTGCCTATTTCCTTGCAAATCCATTAAGAGGGATGGGTTCATTGTCCAGACACCACGAGGTACACACCCAACTGTTGAAATCAGAAGGGGGTTTTGAAAGAATAAGAAATGTCGAGACGGTAAAATTTTTGAAAACTGGAAACTGTGATTTAACCATTTATTTCTCATGTAGCAGCTGTGGCTTTAACAATCAGCAGGCAGGTGGCCTAAGAGTTTTCATTTTGCTTATTTAAAAGAAGGTAAAAGCAGGTGTCACTTAATTGGAAGAGGCAGCAGCACTCTCAGCTTCAGTGAACCCACTTGTTTGCTTCGACATTAGTGCACTCGGTAACTTTGTCCATGAGTTCTGAGCTCTCAAAAACACAAGGCAGGAGGGATTAGGGTGTAGTCATCTCCTGTCTCTAATTAAAACTTTAAACCACATGTAGGGCAGCTGTAGTGGCAGGTCTTACTCTTGGCAGTGTTACTTTTGGGCAAAAGGGAACTATTTCCCCGGAGCTGCTGGAACCAATCCTCTCTATTCAGTGGAGAAGGGAGCTATGAGACCTGGGCAGAATTTGGAGAACATAGTGCTTACGGCTCCAAAAGGAACTGAGAGGGCTTACATTGAAACAATCCACGATGAAGTGTGCATGAATTTTTGGAATATTGGAGCTATTTAACACCTGCATATCATGGTCCACTCTTTTTCTAAAAAAACAAAATAAAAACAAGCCAGAGGGGGAAATGAGTAACTAAATAAACAGGATATGCAAACAAAGGAAAATTTGCACAAACATATGACAATGAGCTTTAGTACCACTAGCAGTCAATAATGATAGAGAGGAAGAGAAAGACTGGAGTTACAATTTCTTATCCCCCACCCCTGATACACTAAGGTCTACAGAAACACATGGTCTGAAACACTGATGACACAAAGGCTGAATAATGATGAGGCATCAGATACAACAACAGTCAAATGACAACTTTAATTCTTTAACGTGAGCAACTCAGCTATTACAAGGCAAATCATAACATTTCAGAGATAAATTTTGAAGATCTGACCACATTAAAAGAAAGGTAGATGTTACACCAATGAAACATGGACAATCAACTACACCAGTTATCAGAAAGAAAAATCAACCTCTCAACACTGTAGGCACAGCTGATCTCTTAGACTATGTGAGGAATGCAGATGAGCAGCACAATGTTATTATTAAGCTAGTTAAAAGGCAACAAAAGAAACAAAACCATGAAAACATTAGCAAAAATAAATGAAGAGATGACTTTAGTAAGAAACAGATGTTTCACTATCCTTAGTTTTCAGCAACATTCACTGGTCTGACTATTGTTTTATGGAATAGGGTATTGCACAGATTTCATGAAAAGACCCATTAAACAAACAAAAGAGGATTTTTCCCTGGCTACAGTTATTACCCTGCCTTGAACAGCTGAGCAGCTGATAAAGCAATATGATATCAGCAGGACCTCATCCCTACCCCTCCCTTTCCAGGAGGAAGAAGCAATACTAGCACACTCTAACAAGCTGGTTCAGCAGCATAGCAATGTCATTAACCACGTCTCATCAGGCCAGAGCAGATTATACCGAAAAGTGCAGGATCTCCCACATTCAAATTATTAAGGCCTCTTTTGAAGTAAGTAGAGCAACATGTTGTATGGATGCACACCAAAATGAGACATGAAGGATACCTAAAGGATTGATAAAATCCCTGGCTGTTTTCCCTCTGATTTTCCTGAAAAGCCAGTTCAGTGATATAAAATTTATACAACTTTTGATTCTCTTATGCAAAAAGCTCAATTTCCAGCTATTGTAAAACAATTACATTCAGCATACTCTGGGGAAAAAACCCACAAATACAATACGTTCTAAGATGAAAAGAGTTATAATGCAAATAATGCCATTTTGAAAAAGATAAGTAAATTCAGAATATTTTTAAATAACTGTAAAAGGAATTAAGCAGGCACTATTCTAAAACAATAAGTCCCTCTTTATGACAGAGTAAAGTTTAATCAAATTGAAAATTCACAAGTTCAACTGATTTCTCACCCATCAAAAGATACAGAAATTCAACCATAAAATTTCAGTGTTTTTAAGTAGATGGCTAAAAATTTTCTTTGATTTATCCTCATCAGGGCAAGCATTTCTTTTAGGAATTTACTTATGCTGTTCTGCTCCATCACTGGAGGGTTTGAGAGTTTGCACCACATTTGGACCATGTTCTGCCCTGAAAAAGCTCTGTGAAGAATTCTCATTATGGTCTTACAATACATATTATTAACTTTCTCTGATGTACTCAAAAACAGAGCTCAATTGCCAGAAATGCAGCTACACAGTGATATACATGCACATTATAAAGATAAACAGTGAACACAGGACATTTTTCTTCCCATAACTGACAGCAAGAGAATCCAGTTCTGCTTTGCCCTCCAAGTTATTTTAAATGGAGCACTCAGAAGACTGAGGAAGGAAGAACTAAAGCACAAGAATAAAACATAATACTGCATATGTCAGAACCTGCTCCATTTATTTCACCCTAAAACAGCTGAGAATGCCTACTGCATTAGGATTCAAGTCAGGTAATTCTCCTATTCTCAAACTCTTATGAGGCTTCTTTTCTGACATTTTCTTATGAAGTAGAATACATTTCATTTCTATAGCGTTTTTGCATTCCTTTTCCTACTTTCTAATACTAATTTTGTCTAGTACTTTTCAAATCAGTTTGAAACTAATGCAGCTTCTTTTTCCTGTTGGCTAATTTTCTCTTAAAATGAAAAGCAACCTAGACAAGGTTATACAAATTTTTAAACATATGAAAATTAAATGCCTAAATTATTTAACCATAGCCATTTAATGAACTAGAAAAACAGCTGTTCTAATCAAAGTGTATTAATGCTTGCCCTTGAAAATTGAAGCCTGTTGAAATCACTAAGCCTATCTCAAAATTTACATTTAGTTATAGAAAGATACTGAGGATTAGCAGCTTGTGTAAATGGCAGTGATAGTTGAAGACAATCTTATGGCAAGTGCTTAGCATCTTGTCAAATTAATACATAGTCTAAGGTACTGATTACTGAAACACTGAAACAGGTATTAAAGTCTACCTTTATGCAAATTAGGCCGACTGCAAATGGTACCTCAGGCATGTGCATGGGCTGAAGGAGATGTTTCCCCCAGACAACAGAAAAAGCTATTTACTTTTACCAGTTCTTAAGAGGGCAGAAGAAATCAGCTATTATTCTTGAAGTCTTTTAAGAAACGTGTGTAGACAGGCAAGACGTATCAATCTTAGATTCTCATACCCCATCTCTAAAATCATCATCTAAAACTGCTTCACATTGATTTTTAGAGATTTTCAACCTTAAGGATGTTTCAACTTGAGCTACAGATTATAAACAAAAATTTTGGCCATCAAGATGCTCTTCAGAAAACCCACTTTTGGCATGCAATGTGAAATCAGACACAAGTAAAAGAAGAAAGGCAAAAAAGAAGATTCAAGTGCATTAAATATTGTTCCTTTCTTTACAAAAGAGAAAGCAATGAGACTATTTGATGCCTGATTGTTATCTTCCCTAGTAAATAAAGCCAGCATATCAGAGCAGGTTGATGAATATGCCTGTGTTTTTTTTACAGTACAATATTGTCTTGCAAGATAAGTTTTTGGATAACAGACCAACATTTTTGTTTAAAATGGGCTTCAGCTGCTTTAGTAATATGCACAAATTGCTTGCAACTGCTTTTCTGTTCAGTGTCACCTGCATGCAAATATGTTTGCAATTACAGCTCCACAACACTTGTGGACACAACCTGCACAGAGAGGGATTTTACATGGTAAATAAGTATGGTGTACGGGGCCAAGAAGTAAGGTGCCTGCAAAGATGTGCATCAGTGTAAGCAAACAGAGCTGCACTGGTTTACATCAATTACTGATTTACACCAGCTGAGTCTCAGCATATTTTTTTTCAAGGTATTGACTGTAACTACCTGCTCAAAGATGAGAGGCGAGTCTAGAAAAGAAACAATGCTTCTGTAGTGAGTTTCTGTGGCTGGGTTTTGGTAGTGGGGTGGGGAGGCTACAGGGACGGCTTCTGTTAGAAGCTGCTAGAAGCTTCCCCTCCAATGTCAGCTGGCTCCAGGGTGGGCTTCCTGCTGCTGGCCAAGGTCAAGCCAATCAGGAGTGATAGTAATGTCTCTGTGATAACATATTTAAGAACAGAAAGTTATTGTGCAGTGAAAATTCCCTCCAGGGAAGAGCAGAGTGAGAACATGTGAACAACAATGCAGACACCAAAGTCAGTGTAGAAGGAGAAAGAGGAGGATCTCCACATGCTGGAGCTGAGGCCCCTGCAGCCCGTGGTGAAGGCCATGCTGGAGCAGGTGGATGCATGAAGGAGCCTGTGATCCCTTGGAGAGGCCCAAGATGGAGCAGGCTTCTGCCCGGGACCTGCAGCCCATGGAGAGGGAAGCCCACGCTGGAGCAGGTTTTTTCCCAGGTAGTATTTGTGGCCCCTGTGGGGGACCCACACAGGAGCAGCTCACTCGTGAAGGACTGCACCCCATGGAGAAGTGACTCACGGGACAGCAGTTTATGAGGAACTGTTGCGTGAGGGATGGACTGACGTCAGAGAGGTCTCTGGTGGGAGGGACCTCATGGGAAGCAGGGGAAGGACTCCTTTCTCTGAGCAGCAGCAGCAGCAGAAACAACAGACCATAACCCCCATTCCCCACCCCCTGTACCACTGTGGGGACGGAGGTAGAGTTTGGAAGGAAGGAAGAGTGGGGGGAAGGTGTTTTTAAGATTATTTTACTTCTCACTCTTTTGCTCTAATCCTGTCCATAATAAATTTAATTAGTATCCCCACTATGAGTCTGTTTTGCCTGTGATAGCTATCAGTAAGTGACCTCTCCAGGCTCTTAACTCATGAATCCCTCACGTTTTTTTTCTCTCCTCTGTCCAGTTGCAGAGGGGAGGGAAAGAGTGGCTTTAGTGGGTACCTGGCATCCAGCCAGGGTCAACTCACTACAGCTTCCTTACAATTATAGCTCTTTTCTAATGACAGATAGTAAAGAAACATTCCAATTCCAAAGTAAACCACAAAGCCATTGTTTTCCATTGAACCACGTCTAAATTTGTTTTCTTTTCCTGATAGCCAATTACTCCTCATGTTTTGCACTACCAAGCTGACAATAAGCCAAGCTCTTCGATGCCAGCCCAGCCACGCTCAGGGTTTTGCTTAGAATTAGCAGGCTGGACAGGAGCATCTTGCAAGCAGATGACACCCATGTGCATCAGGTTGTGTGACTGGCTGGCCTAAAACCCAGCCAGCCCTTGAAAGACAAAGATGGGGTTACATATTCATTAATTACTTCCTCTCTTCCTCTTCCCTCCTGCTACCAGCTGGTAGATCCCTTGGCAAGTGTCCATAAGACACTGGTCAGTATTTTTATGACTTTAAACATGGATGAATGGGAGGTTATGTGTCCCCTTTTCCAAAAGAAATGTTAACAGAGTGTGGGATACATATGCCTTCTTTCCTGACACACATAGGCAATATTCCTCTAGAAAATGTCCTACATTTTTACAAGATTGCTATTTTTAAATCCTAGGCCTAGTTTGTTTGCCCAGTACCATATGGGTTTAATGATATCAGGCAAAGAACAGCACAGACTATCTCTACTCAGACATGGTGAAAATGGGAGTTCTTTATGAAAAGTAAACACAAATCAGCTCACATACCTTGATCCGTGTTATATGGGGAAAAGACTACCCATGCAGTGATACAGAAAACAATATAGTGCAGTAGGAGAGCAAAAATTGAGCTAAAACTCCTTAAAAAGAACTCTTAAAAAATTACCAAAATCCTTTACAAAGCATGAACATATAGAAGATTTAGTTTGTTTTTTAAAGTTAATTTTAAAGGTTAATTTTACTCATACTTTCCTAGTTTAGAATTACCTTCATTTGAAGTTTGGCATAAGACATAAAGCCCAGAAAGGAACCTTATAAAAGCAGTATCAGTGCAAAACCTGCAGGCAACTACAGTAAAATACTGAACAAGTGCTAACAACTTCAAAGAGAAGACCCACAGGTAGAGAAGCCTGTTATTTATTAAATTAATTTCAGTGATGCTGAAGAGAAGTGAAATATTTAGCATATTGTTATTATAAAGCAAAGGAGAGGTAGATTTATTAGCAGGATTGCACTTCTCTTATTCTCCCTACATGCTGAGTTATAGAAGATAGAACTCAGCAGTCAGGTTTCCATTTAATTAGTTTCAAACAAACCCCTTCATTTTCCTCATGAAGTCATTGGTGGGAAGAAAATGGAGAGAGATGAGAAGAAAACAGAAAGTTCTCCCTCTAAGCAAGTACTATCCATATAACAAAGATGAAGACTCTTTCTCCAACCAGATTCATCATCTTCACCATATATGGCACCATAGATGCCATGCCTACACAAAATAAATTTCATCTCGGGTCCAGCCTCACAAATACATCTGTTCCATCAGAGATAAATGAGTTGTTTTTCAGAGCGAAAGTATTTACTGAGTGACAGAAAAACTTTTTTTAAATAATGAAACAGAAATAAAAGAACAGTAAATTTGATTAAGTACTTGATTACACAGAAAAACTTTAAAACTCAATGGTTTAATGTACTCCTCCCTTGGATTTAACATTGCTAGCTTCCCAAAAGATGCAATTAATACAATGTACCAGAAAGCACGTTTTCTTTGGGTCTGTCACAAGCTTAAACGCTCTTAAACAATATTATTTCAGGACATCAGTGACACTAAGCAAACCTCCAGATACAGAATAACAGGGAGAAAGCTCTGCAGCTTCACAAATGCCTGTTAACATCAGAGTCATGGAGGAAACACTACTAGCCTGCATTGCAATAAACAAGACACTTTGGGCTTATCATATATACCTGGATGTGTATACATAGGTGAAAAAATAATATTGCTAGCCTTCTAAATCTTCAATAACAAAAATAACACTTACATTGCCAGTGAAAAGGAAAACGTCATTTTTCATAGCTATCTGAAATAGCAAACCCTTGTGAGTCTTTGCTGAACAGTTCCGTGTAGAAAGCTCACATTTCTGGTGTCCCCCTTTGGCATATCAGGCTGCTGGGCTCAACAAATGGATATTGTTCTCTTTTAATTACTTTTTAATACTGTGTGTTATGATACCCAACAGAGCAATAGCATCCAATACCAGAAAGGAGTCCTCAGCTTGTTTGATAGGCACCTCAGGAAAGACAGAAGCTTCTGGCTGCAAATTTCCACTCCTGCTGTGACATGTTACCTGCAGCGTGATGCTCCTGCGGTGCGCATGCTTCCCGGAATGATGTTTGCAGAGTGAATGCCCATTTACAGATAAAACAGCATCTAAATGCCATTGGCCTGCCTGTGCAGAGGTCTACAAAGTATCAGAACTCTTTGTGCATTATTCTTGCAGTGAAATCTAATTTGCAGTGTAGTTGGCACCAAGACTAAAGTTCAGCCAATGCACAGATTATTCCCTTATCGGGAAGGCGTCAGAGCCTGGGAGGAAAATTCACTTTGATCTATAGCGGCTCTCAGAAATCTCACATAAAATGGAAAAGACAGAAATATCTCCCACTTAAAAAAAAAATCTCTGCAGAAGAAAAATTGAGCTAACATAAGAAATTCAACTCTGATCTGGTTTGAATCTTTAAGAACAGCAAGTATAAAAATACATCCTTATATAAGAATGAGAGCTGTAACCAAGTTGCTACGTCCAGTGTGGTTCAGCATAAGGCATGCACAGGCATACTGCAGGCTGCTCAGTGTAATCAGCTTTAACACTCAACTAATTCATGCTGATCACCACCAGATCCAAGGAGCTGTCAATTCTCCCCAGTACAGGGCTAACTTGAAGGCATTTGGTGCAGCTTTTACTTCTAGACATAATTAAATTTTATATTTACAATGGCAGGTTCTCCTTGATCAGAAAACCTCAAAGGTTGCATATAGAGTATGCTAACAAATGATCAACAGAAATAAACTACTGATAAAGATCTTAGCTATTCCATATCAGAATTGCTATTTCCCAATTTTCTGTAGTATTAATTTGATTCAACAGATTGCCTCACATATTTTTCCTGTTCTCATGGTTTAACTGCTCAACATGTACTTGATCATTGAAGCTTCATTCTTGTCTTGTGCACATATTACAAGACTAAACAGAAATGCTGAGACTACTGCATCACATTATCAGTCCATCAGACTTAGCACCTTGCAACAAAACCTCAAGCTGCTTGTCTCAGAGAATGGTAAAGCAAAGAGTTTGCTGGAAATGATGATGATACATTATTAGTATGATACTTAGAGGCAAAAGACTTGTTAGGTCTTACAGGCTGTAATTACAACAACTAGCCACAGAACAAGAGGAAATGGCCTCAAGCTGTGCCAGGGGATGTTCAGGTTGGACATCAGGAAGAATTTCTTCACTGAAAGGGTTGTCAGGCTTTGAAACTCAGGGAGGTTGTGGAATCACCATCCCTGGAAGTGTTCAGGAAACAACTGGACATGGCATTTAATGCTATTGTTTAGGTGACAAGGTGGTGTTCAGTCAAAGGATGGACTCATTGATCTTGGAGGTCTTTTCCAACCTTTATGATTTTATGATTTAATTTTATGATTTTACACTTTACTCTCTCATTTTCTATGATGCATTTCTATCCAGAAAGTAACCTGAGTTTCAATATGTAGGAAAAAAGCAGGAGTAAAGATGTAAAAGTACACTGATAAATCAAAACATCTCTGCATTAAGGCATTTAATTCACCACTAAACTTCTTTGAGAAAGCAACCTACTTATATGTGTGATTCCCATTTTATTTGATAAGTATAGTTTTCTTAAAAGAGGTTATCAACACTTTTAAGTATAGGCGGAGAAAAGAATTCATATTATCAGATCCCAAGTATGACAATAAAAACTTGCAACCTGCTTATTCATTAACATGTCTAAGTGCTGCTCCAATTCTGAGAAGAGATTTTGTATATAAACCCTTGCTATTTTATTGAGACCTATGGCTGTAATGGAACCTGAGAATGCTTTCTATAAACAGCTGCTGTAACAGAAATAATCAGTGTATATTATCATTTAAAAACCCACAAATTGAAACAATAGAAGTCAGGAGAGACAAGTTTAAAGAGAAAAGTCCTTAAACAAAACTGAAAGATCAACCTCTGTTCTTAATGTATTATATACAATCACTTAATTAAGCCATTATGAAACATAAATAAACATCAATCAGAATGAGGAAGAAACATATGTGGTATGTTGGGTTGCATCTACTTTTGCTATGTAGATATGTGAAGAAGGCCAGGGGCAGAGATACACAAAAACATTTAGAGACACTCTCTGACTTCATAATCGCTAAAACAGCATACACACAATGTATTTTAATTTCATTTACATAATAATGGGCACTATACAGTAGGAAATCAAACAGATTTTTAAACTGTTATTCACGTTAAGTTTTATTTACTTTTCCTTGCTACTATTTCTTAGCATTTTGTGACTTTCCTACTACAGCACAACCACTTCCCTAAAAGCCTCCAGCTGCAACCTGACCTTTTACATACTATGGACATGTAGCTGTGACTAATAACAATTAGCAACAGATATGACACAGATTAATATACCTTTTGTTGCAAGTTATGTATTTCAGAAGAAGAAAAGGATTACTGGATTAGTGTGAAGGTGCACTGTACCTTACGCCATTTTTAGAAGACAACCCTCTGTTTCAAGAAAACCAACACTGGAGAATGTTGAAAACATGAACTATGGGAAGAGTTTGTGGAAAAGTCTTTTACTGGTTGATCTGTTTCTTTCCCAGCTGTGTAAGTACTCACTGTGTGGGAGTTAATTGTATTAGTTATCTGGTAAAACAACCTGATTAATTTTGTACTTCAGTGCTATTAACTACCACACTATACATGATTCATTGGGGAATTAATGAATTTAATCCTTCTGTTCAAATACAAAACCAAACAAGAATAATCCTTTGTTTTATAACTTTTAATAGATAACTTAAATTCTTAATGATGCTTAGAGTACATTAGGAAGGCACTCACTGAAACTATTTAGCTAAGAGTAACTAGACACTTCCATTAGAAAGCCTAATTAATTGGGATTTAAAAATTAACTCTGATTTGCAATGGACCATAAAACTATCCAGTCCAAAATTTTATCTATTTATTTGAAGGTTTGCAACAGATCAAATTAAAGAAACATTATCAATAAATTATCCCTTGTTATTTCAGCGCTGTTCTCAGTATTTGCAGCTGCAGTTTTAAAACAGAATTTTAAAAAATGGCAGGCTTCAAAACGCATCCTAGATTATATTTATCTTGGCATTTTAACACACAAATAATTGTGAGGAGAGAGAAGAAAATGGAAATATACAAAAGGTTTACAAAAGGCTTACAAAAATAGGTTTATATGATATATCTATTACTATCACTTTACTGCACTGTATCATGCAATCTCATATAATACAGTGCAAAAAAAGGCCCTCTTGAAGGAAGGGATTTCTGCTGTTAGAAGTGCCCTTAATTTCCACAGCAAAAACAGTCACTGAGATTTTACCGCAACAAATGAGATGAAGTCCCAAAGAGGAATTTATTAGTTACAAAATTTCACATTCTATAAATAAGGAGAAAATTTCAGATGAATAAATGAGAAGCATAATAAGTTAAGAAAGCAAAAGATGGAAACTGGCTCAGAAGTTGCTAAGCTTAAAATACACCAGCTGGCAAACAAACAAAGCAATGAGACACGTCACAGGAACTTCTCGGAAGTGCTGCTCCCGGTCTATGTTGTAGCACAGCCATTTTTCCATAGCACAGAATTTTCAGGGTATTAGCCAAGAGGGCAGAATAACAGAAGATTTTACAGAAAATTGGTTATTTTTATATCACAATCAAATAAGGTCTTGTTTTAGAGAAGTACTTTTTATGAGTCATTCATAAAAGCAGTTGCTAAATTCCCTGATGTCCCAACAAAAGAGATATAGTACAAGCAACTTTGAGTAAAATGAAAATGTAAATTTTTTAAACAGGTTATGAAAGACTTTCTTTATCTCCCCGTGGGCCAAAAATGAATACCAAATAAATCCTCTGCACTTAAAATAAATCACTACTTATAAAATCACCTTTGAAAGCAACGGTATGATTCTTTTCTAAATTTGTGGTTAGAAGCAATCCAGAGATTACCATGTTGAGGGAAGATGCTGCTTTTGCAATATTTTCCCTGATGGCCACCCCACAGCACCAGGAGCCACTCTGGCTCATCTGGGTGAGAAGTGGCTTCCCTGAATAAACTCACTCCACAACAGCAATGCTCCCAGGAGGCACTGGAGTAAATACAGACCTTGACAGGGAGTCAAGAAAAGTTATTCCTGAGCCTTTTGTAAGGGAATTGCCAAACCCCGAGCACAATGGAAGAAAGAGCAAATGAAAATAAAACCCCAAGCAAACAAACAAAACCCAAAATCCACAACCCTGGGAAGAAAAATGTGTAAGTGATGACTACGCTTGAGACAAATTAGCTCTTCTTTCACTCCTAATGTGGATGTATTATCAGTGCCTATGAGCAACCCACATACCTTATTAATGGCCCAGCCAGAGCCATTTACTACTGTAGAAGGAGTAGGCAAGGACTCCTGCTGAACTTTTACAGTGTAATTTCAGATTTCCCTTTCCGTTTCTCATTTTGTCTCCTACCTTATTTTTCCTTCATATATCTGTCTCACAACAAATACTTTCCATTGACACTACAATATTAGTAGAATATTAATAAACCACCATCCAGAGTTGTTTCCAATAACTTGCAAAGTGAGGATGACAAACCAGCTGGATTTCCACTACCTTACATTTAGAAAACTTCTTCCACAATTGAATAAAAACCTTTATTTTTTTAAAAAAAATATTGATTGAAAAAAATTAGAAACTGAACTTTTAACACAAAATATGTCAAGTAAGCTTGTGGACTAGGCTTCTGATCCTTGGATCTATTCATAATTTAATTCCTGACACAAAGAAATATGCGAACATTTATGAATCTATAATTTGTTTCATTTCTTAGGTACATTACTTCAGCAATAAAGAACTCACCAGAAATATCCTTTCAAGTTGATCCTGAATATCTTTCATTCCCGGAAAAGCAGCGACCCCTTGAATCATTTCTACAAAGATACAACCCACTCCCCTACAGAAGAAAAAAAAGAAGTATGCAATGTTAGAAAGATTTCTTATAGACCAAGTAGCTAGCAACAGCACTTTTGCATCCTTTACCAGCATTTAAATAATATACAATTTTTTTAATTGATGGCAGGCTGAAGGACAAACCTGCATTTAATAAAACCAGTGAATACAAATGAACACTTCTCAGGTGCTTGAAGGCAAGTGTAGAGGTAGCAGGAATCTGATTCACAGATGTTGAGACCAATAAAGGCACAGCTGTTATCTCCATATTAGTGCTTCCCAGCAGCACAGTCATGCTCCCAAATTATTTCTGAAGATGTGTGAGAGTGCGCTCTTGGAAGAAGCTGAATGGGGACAGGATAATGACAAGGAAGCACACTGGAAGGGCTTGGCATAGGAGGAGAACCTGGAAAAAGGTGAGCAAAAAGGAAAAGGGCATGTGGCTGCTCAATCACGGAACTAAGTTAAGCCCAAATGCTGATAACTTCAGGGATGGGCTTGCTTGGACTTTCTTCTCCCCTCTGACAGCATAAACAAAAGTAGTTCAAAGCCCATAGCTCTGGGAGGCTGCTGACCCCATTCCCCACAACCTCTGGCTGAGAGGTGCTGCAATGGGCTGAGAAGACACGGACTCCCTCCTCTCCCCGTCATGACAGTCATCTCCTTACAGGTCCTGTACTTGGTTTGTCACAAAAAGTACTTCACACAAGTTTCCCTCATCCCACTGAGTTAAGTCAGTGGTAGAAGTACTGAGAAATCAGAGGGAAAAAATATCTGAGACACACTAACTAGAGCACAAAAGAATAGATTCTCTAAAGTGGAGGAGAGCTTCTGTGACTCTAACTCAAATTCCAGATAACCTGTGAACTTCCTGCATCTCAAAAGGAAAACAAATTATAAACATTTGCACCTTTTCTGGATGAAAACAGCTCAAGAGTTTCTTGTTCCCTCAGCAAAAATAATCTTAAGAGAAAACATCCCTCTTAGCTACCAACATGATGGAGAATTTTATTATATACTTTAGCTTGTTCAATTACGTTTTTCTGCATATATTTTTTCCACAACTTCCATGTGCAAATACCTACATATACTGTACCATATCTGTGTAAGCAACCACCCAAAATCCCTCTTCATTCAAAACAATAACAGGTTCAGACCCCTAAACCATGTATCAAAATGAACTAAGAATTTGTGAAACTAACTATGGTACCACCCCCCTAAAATTGAAAGTTGTGTTTCTGTGTCAGAAAGTCTCAGCCATAACCTCTAACTTAACTTTGGTTTTAGAAGTAAATTATTTGGAATGTACTAATTACATACCTTTTCATTGCTTAGGCATCATGATGATGGATTCAGAAAGCCGCATTTACTTTTAGGAATATGTGTACATATATTGATGAGGAAGTGGTTCTAGAACAACTTAATGAAAACAAGTTGCATATTTTCATTAAGGCTGGGGTTGAGCATTTACAAATGCCACTGAACTAAGATTATCAGCAGATTACCTATGCTTTATCCATTTCTGAAGGCTTTGAATAGTACCAACCAATGAAATAATTTTACATTCTAGGACAACGAGAGCTGGTAATCAAATTTCTTGAAGAAGAAAATGAAATATACATCACTATTTTCTAATTCTACATCCCCAAGGCAGATCTATATTAAGTAAAGTTTCTCTTCAGGCATTGATAAGTAGAAGAAAACTTTGAAAAGCACAGTTGTGGTCAAATTTTAGAATAAATTAGGTTTTTACAAAAGAGAGGTTAAAATTTATGTTCCATATGCTTCTGCTGGTTACCAAATGAACTGAATTGATTAAACTGCCATTCATCATTTAGTCTGGTTAGTGCTTCATTAGGCACAGATAGGCACAATATATCTTAGTCAAATACTTACAAACATGATCAGCATCTCAGGCAAGGAAAAATTCAAGATTTCAGCCAGAAGCCATTTATTCAAGATGAGCAATAAAACAATTGAATTTAGACCAAAGAAAAGAGGATTAGAGTTCTATTCTTGCAACCAGAAAACAGGCTTTTGATTAAACCAGTTGTATCATTTGAGAGTACGTACAAATCTGCAGAGAATCTTCATCTAGCTGTTTGAACAGAAATGCTATAAAGGCAGCAGGAAGATTTTGCCAAATTTTGTATTGTTTTACATTATTTATAAATTTTTCCACTTTTAGTGGTTCTGATACAAGTATGAGCCAAAAACCAAGTAAGAACTGCAAAAAACACTGAAGAAAAATTTCCTGCTTGGAAAGAAGAATCCTATTATGTGTTTTGGACTCTTGTGCATCCTAGTATATCATTTAGTCCCAAGCTGAAATGAAAGGGTACTGCAGTTAAATAAACCCTAATACAAAAATCCAGAGGTTATTAAAATCATTCAGGAGAGAAACACAGACATTCAAGATTTGAGCTGGAAGATTGCTGATCCCTTCAGCCCACTTGAAAGTTAAACTTATCCTTGGTTTCAAAGGTTATGGTGTTTGGCACTTTGATGAATAAGCCAACAGAAAGGGAAGCTTAAATGAATAGAAACAAAAAAATATAATAATAATAATACAAAAAAAGTAGGACACTGAACTAGGAAATGGACAGAAAATACCCAGAAAGCCATTAGAGCACATGAAGGCTTCAAGATGGCTGGATGGCATTTTTGATGTCCCAGTGGTATCCGTGAATTTCAGGCTCACAGTAAGTAGAAACCTGAGTCTATAGTAGGATCCCTGCATCACAAACCATAAGGGCACACACTTTAAATGAGAAAAGAGATAAAGCATCTACAAGGCCTTGAAATTTTGTCTTGTTTTTGTAGACCTCACAGACTTTTAAACAGGTTAGAGATATTTCTGAGCAAAGCAAAAACTATTTTCATGCCAGAAGAGCTGGTTTGTGAGGAAAAATTAGGAAAATGATGTCATTCTTGGCTACAAGAAAACCCAAGGGACAGGGAGAACATGGTGACTCTGTACTTAAAATTATGCAAAAGGAAGAACAGGGACAACTGATTAGGATTTTAATGGTTCCCAGAACTGTAGGTAGATCCAAGGTAGTATAACCAGAAATAGCAGAATGTGTTTAGGAAATAAAAATTTTAGGGTGAGTGATAGGGAAATGCAATTAACAATTGTGCTATACCTCAGCCTCCCAATGGACTTGAAGCACAGTTACAGTTGTGTAAAACTAGACAAGCTAAAATACTTCAGAATATTCTTCAGGAAACAGACTTGCAATAAAGAGTAGGGTGGATAAGATGATCTCACACACCAGTCCCATCTCTAGTTTTGATGACGCAAAAATTCTTGAAATATGAAATACAGGCTTTGATGTGCATCCATCTCCAAGGCCGTGTTATTTAGGTGTAATGTGTGCATGCTCAGCATACAAAAATATTTTCATGCAGCACTTGAAAAATAATTTTTGACAAAAGAACATTACCCTAACATATTTCAATGTATTCAGTTCAGATTTTCCTACTCTCTTTATAGGACTTCTGAGTTTGGATAAATAAGCCAAATGCTGCAAATTTGTTCATAGATCTTTCCAATGCAATGGCACAGGATAACCTTGCAAAGTAAAAGTGGCAGCCATTTAATGTTGAAATGGGTGGTTTACTCTCTGATGACAAAAAGCATAACTAAACCCATTGAAGTATTGATGAGACCATATGTGGCCATACCATATAATATCGATCTTCTATTGTCCTGCTTAATTTCCTTGGACTCTGGCTGTCACATACAGAGTAAGAATTACTAGCACAGCTAAATGAGTTACTCTTGCATTTGAATTGACATAGTAAATGAGCCTGTAAAAATGAAGCTGAATGCCTCAGGAACCTGCTTTTATTTTTTTTTTCCCTGCACAGCTTTTATAGTTCAAGAGGGTACTCCTTTAAAATTAACTAACTTACTGGTGGGTTGGTTTTCTATGTTTGGCTTAAGAGTTCACATTCCTGTCTCTGTGTAACAAAGATCCCTATTGCTACAAGAGTTTCCAGCCTATATGTAATTGAATACTGTAAAAAAAAGCATAACAGCTCTGGTAAGGCATAATATATAAGAGATTATAAGGGTTGTTTCCTTCAGTTAATATTATGATTTTTCTTGATGGAGCCATAAAAGAGACTACAGACACACTCCAAAATGAGGAGCTGTTTCCAACCCAAGTTTTAGTTTATACTTGAATTGAGAGTATAGAAACGCTATATTCTTACTTTGTATGTTTTAAACTGTTGAACTTTCTGCCCTGAACATATCTGCCTTCTAGCAGGCTCAGCACAGCTGATAACATTCAGCATGGCCTTCACGGTGAAGACCTGTGCTGGATCTTCACATATTGTTTCTATCTGGTCATTAAACCTGCATTCCATGTGCAGCATTTGGAAGGCATTTTATGAAAACCAAGTAACTGCTTTCAGCAATCCCCCTGGTGAGATTTCTGAAATTCAAAGGAACAGTCGAGTTTTCATTCAAGTTTCACAAAGTACACAGAGTTTGTACTGTTGAATATATCAAAATTTTAAAAAAACAAAACCAATAAATAAAACAAAACAAAACACAAAGCCCACACACATTCCCACTCCAAAACCAGCTGATTTATTTTTTTATATAATTGTCACCAAGATGTAGTACTGCAGCCTCTTCCATAAAATCCTAGTAATATATAACATATTGGAAGCGTACAGAGACTTTTATTTTGTCTGATTTATTCAGAAAAAAAAAATCATGTTCCTATATGATCCTGCTTATAAACAGAACGAAGAAAACAAATTTTGGGGGGCAGGAATGAAAAGCAAGGGACTTTTGTCTCCTTAGCTGACAAAAATCTGATTTAATTCTAGAGTGGCACACTGCCAGAATACCCACAAATGCTGAATTTGGTTGGAATTTGTCTTTCATGACCATTTCTCTTTGATAAGTGAAAAATAACGTGATGGACTATACAGTCTGATAAAAATACAGCAGCAATACGACAAACAGATTGCAGTTCTCACATGAGAAGCAATGAGTGAATCAGAATTTCTCTTCTGTGATGACAAAAACCATTAAAATTTCTGCAGGAAACAGATGCAATGAATGAAAACTGATTTACTTGAAAGCATGATAGCTCAAGGTATCTCTTTACAGTCAGACTTCAAGTAATTGTAATTACAAGTGACTAGAGTGCTCATGTTCTTGCCTGTGTCACAGAGCTACCTAGAATTAAAAGTTCCAGAAATTTGTTTTGCATTGTAGCAATGCTCAGTTTCGACATTAAGAAATACTATGTTCATGAAGGATAGAAATCTACATGATCACTTTTTGCAAGAATTTTTCTGTTGAACTCACTTGTTCAGTAAAAGCAGAGTGCAAAATAACCTCAAGAAAATACTCCACAAACTTGAGCAACTTGAGATACTGTCCTGTTGAATGCGTTCTTTCTGGTTTTCTTTTTGCATCCAGATACCTTTATAAGATAATTTCCTTACACACACGAAACATATTTCTAGCAGTGAAAAAGTAACAGTAAATCTGATGTTCCCAAAGGATAAAAGTAGGTTTCAGATAGGAACTGAAATGCTCTTTCCATAACTACAGACCCAGACAGTTTCCTCCCAAACAGCATTTCTATGAATTTGATCCTACAGAATTTTCCAGTCAAAAGCTAATTCAGCTTATACAACTTTTGAAGAGCTTACTGACAGCGAGAGAAGTTTAATTAACAATAGCTTGATAGTTATTGCTATATCACCTTAATACCATAATCCTACACATCAGGATTTCTTAGGAGTGGAAGTCACAATCCTGAAGAACATCGAGGGCAAAAGAGCTAATTTTCCTTATGCTCTTTTCTTTCTCAGGCCCCAAGAAGTATTTCTTAAGGGCGTACTGGGACTCCTGCTCTCATATTTCTCCCACTGCAAACTGTTTACAGGAGAAACAGGATAAAGATGCCTTTGTAAGATCCCCTGTGTAAAAAACATAATTTGGTGCACCTGTGTCTATGACAAGATCCATTTTTATGTAATGAATATCTTAGTTACTGTGGCAGGTCTTCATTGGTCAAATATTCATGAAAGCAAGTACAGAATTACAGTAAGCACTCAAATCCACACTCATAGCAGCCTATGTGTGAAAAGCGGTGTGTTCTTGAAAAACACAATTTATTTTTCTAATAATGCGATAGAAAAATTCCATATGAAGAAGTTTCCCTGAACTAAGATCAGATTTGAAATCATGTATAAAAAACAATGTTACAAAGTTACATAACAGTGACTTAAGAAGCACTTTTGTAACATTTGACTGGCCTAAGTTTAATTTATTTCTTCCGCAGCAATAAACATAGCTGATGTTAGTTAATGAAAATGAATTTAAAATATATCCCAGCCCATAACTGCTTAGGTTACCTGTAATGTGACTAAGAGTGTATTTTTTTTAAAAAGTGAAACAAGGGAATATGCAAAAAAAATTGCCAGCTGTTAGAAAACACAGTTTAAAGCCAGCTGCACTTCAAAATAAAATATCCCTAGTGACTTCTTGATGTAAGCAACCCAGATGTAGCAGCAGCACATGCATTACCAGAATCAAATGGATATAATAACCTGTTTAAATTGCTTCATTTACTAATACTATACTCTTCCTGTAAGGAACAAATAGAATAGGTTCATTTGGGGATTTTTTTCCCTATGTTTCTGTGTTACTTATGTATGGGTTTTAGTAATCCCTAAACCCTTTATGTGTTGAAGCCTATTTTCCTTGCATTGACTTTCAAAGGACTGTAAAATTCAAGGATTAGGGCAAGTTACACCAGAGGCAATGCAAAGCCATTTTCCTAGCTACTAGTAAGTCCTCATCAAGAGGGAAAAAAAAAAAAGCAAGCTATATCAAAGGTTATCACAACTCTTTGATGCAGTCATGGGTAGTATAATACAGTCACATAATGCCGCTGTATCAAACGCTGTCAGCAGTAAATCACAAAGCCCACCATTGATTTCCATCAGCAGCCTGACACCACTAATGCATGTACGTCTTCATTAATATTATTTTATTGCCAGTGGCTATTTAAAAAAAAAGAATGCTGGAGAATGTAACATTGCATGTGGATCATTAGCTTTTAGTTACTATTCTAATTCTCTACACCAGCAAATGAAGTGTAAAAATAGCCTGCAGCCTCTGCCACCTGCTTCCCAGCCACTGTCCAGGGGTTAATATTTGGACTCTTTCTTTATGCAGCTGGTCTTCTACTCAGTGGGAGCCCCACTTTCTGTTCCTGGGGAACAACCATGAAATGTTATTTATCATGGCTATAGCAAAGGCCCTGTGTCTTTTTTTTTCCCCTCTAAATAGAGGAAACAGCTGTGCTTTCTACCTCAGCATTATTTAAATATTTAGTGAAGTGGCTTCCTAGTTTAGTCATCATGTAGATCATCAATAATGACACAAGAGTGCACACACTATCTGCCATAAGGACATAATGCCAGTAATTGCATAAAAATGCTAATGCTACAAACACACTTTTTGTAACAAATTACCAGATTATCTTGGAATCTGATGGTGGGCAGGTTTCTCTGTGTCTCCCTTCCTCCCACTCTGGGAAGCCACCAAGTGGTTTTAATATAATTATGGCTCAGCTATGTACAACCATTGTGTAAGTACAGCCCCAAGCCTCTCTGGGTTCCAGCAGAGCTCACTATTGAATGTGCCAAGTAAGCATAAGTGACCTTAACATGCAACTACACCTCTCACAATCAAACTGGAAGTGCTGTCTCAGATAACCCAGAAAAGCATAGAAGTAAAAACCTAAACCTCTTCTGTCAAATACAATACACATTTGCCCTAATCTGATTTCTGATGTGGCAGTAGCTGAGCCTCTACACAAATTGCTGCCATGTGAAAGAAACTGTATTGCTGGGGCTTTTTTCCCAAGCTTTTCGTAGTTCTTCAGTTTGCACAGGGCAGCAAAAATATTGTAAGGGCTACAAATCAAGTACAAGAGGAATAGGACATCATTTTTCATTTGAACCAAACAAACCACCTCTGTCCCTAAGTACTTGGATCTTTTTTAGGCCTATATGAAATGCTCCGTGCAAGAGGACATCATTTATGGATATCACAGAAGATGTAATTATCGTATTTTTCCCCAATATTCTTGTGTCATTTTCTCAGGAAAAAAAAATAATAACCTGGATTGCTGAAGTACAATTTTGAGTCCTTCCTCAATCAAACTGCCAATCCTCAAATCAAACTGCCCTTCCAAACCTTCAAGTCTAAATAAAATCTGTAGCTTTGTAAAAAAACTATTCAGTGATGTGTCACACTGATTTACTGCTAACAAATACAGCAGATTAAGAACTGAGGCTATATGGTCACATCCAGAGAATTCAGGTTTTCTCCTTGCTACAGGAGGCCATGGTGAAAGTTTATCTACTGCAAAACAAGTGTCATATCACATGAAAATACTGCACTAAGACTACAAAAGTCAAGCAATAACTCAGTGTCTTGCAAAGCACCAATAGGTCTTCTAGTGTCATACCAACAGCAGGTACCAGCTGCGAATAGGTGGGGTGGCAGGAGGGGATTCCTTCAGGGAGATGCTGGGTGAACCACATGTGTTACTACACACACGTTCTTTAACCTCTATCACTAATCTCACTACATATTTGCTTTATATGCCCAAAAAACCCAAGAGCTAAAGCATCTACATCATCATCATCTACACTTACCACATGTCAAGGCAGGTGGAATATTCTGTTGATCCCAGAAGGACATCTGGAGGCCTGTACCATAGGGTTACCACTTCATTAGAATATGTATGACTGGGGACTGATTTAGCTCTTGCAAGACCTGTGGGGTAAACACAAATAAATAAACGTAAACAAAACAAAGAAAGAATTTGCTGTATAGTTACAATCCTAAAAGGATATCTGAGCACACGTAATGTGACGGCATGTTGCAAGCGTACTTTTCTTCTACTACTGGAGTAAGTTACTTAATGAAAAAACATGGTAGCATCTATCATTTGGTACCTGGCTAAACAAAGCTGTGAATATTATGAAGGGACAATAAAATATGCTTTTCATAATGACAACCACAGGCCCAGGAGAGATGCAAAGATACATGGTGGTATACCTAAACAAATAAGCAGGTATACCTAGACAAATAAATAAAGATTTTAATTGTCATTAACTGTTCATCCTCAGGCATTGATATCCTTTGATTGCAGAGTTTTTTAGAAAAAGGAAATTATAAGGAAACTCCCATACAAATGATGCCACAGACGAGATTTGGCTTTTTAGGGAATCCTGAGGAAACCTTCCACAACTTACACTGCAAACCCTAGCTTGCTTATTCAAGTTTATGTTTGAAAGCTGTAGACACACTTACACATTACCATTCAAATAAATATTAATATTGTAGTAATACACCAGAAAATGGTATGTGAAAAATTCTTCTCTCTCGACGAATGTGTATTGGTAGTGCACCAATTTCAGAAATCATTTCAGCGAAGTCTGTGGCCTACTGAAGATATACTATTTACAATAATTGTCTTTTAAGCTTGTCAGTCATTTAAAATAATTCACATTACTACACAACCATAATCTACCTCATGTAAAAGAGAGATCATCATATGCTAAAACCAGCAGTAGAGAGCACACTTTTGTAACAATGTTTCTCCTGCAGAAGATGCTCTCCTCCAGAAAATGGAAAAACATTTTCAGGGCTAGAGGTGACTGTTCCCATTACAGGCCTGCAAATGCCTTTTCAAATTATCGGCTCCTAGCTACTGTCTTGAGACCCTCCACTCCCTTGCTGGGAACACTGGACATGCACAAGTAATGGAAATCAGGAGAATGCACTACTGGGTGCTTTTTCGTGTCTTCTTGAACTACTGATTTTCCTTTCACAAAACAAATGAAATTACTAAAACAAAAGGTCATGTTTTATACCTTACAGAAACAAGGAAACGAAGTCATACACTCAGAAAGAAATAACCAACATGAGAATTCTCAAAAGAGTGCAGATGAAGAGTGCTTTGCCCCTTTATTCTTAATACACTGGAAAGGCTATTTAAGAACAGTTAGTGAATATATCTCCATAGTAATGATGGCAAATCCTGCCAGCAGATTGCATTATCAGCTGATTATAGCAGTTAGACCACTGTAGAGGAATAATTTGAATTGTATGCCATGATTTCTTCTTTAAAAAATCACATTTGAAACAAGAAAACTCATTTTTAAAAATGTTCAGACCTCCATTTCTTTTACATTTGTGCATCTGGCCACCAGCTTGATGAATAAGTTGGCTCACAAATACAGCCCAAGGTTGGCCAGGTACAGCCCCAAAGAGGTCATATCATGTGCTCCACAGTGCCTCTGCCTCTAGATTAATGTTTTTGCTAGTGAACAGTTCTTATTCCTAGCACACAGAACTATTAACAAGCCTGAGTTTCTGAGCATCTATATTCCATGTGACTAAACTGAAACACTATTCCCTGAATTTGTGGATATGGACCTAGTATTATTAAGCAATATAAAAATTATGAAAGGATTTGAGAATTCTGGATATTGAATGACTCCATCCTTCTTTGCCTGCCTGAGCCCTCCCTGTTAGTCTTGTTTGAGGAAGACTGAAATTGGTTGCAAACAAATTCCTCTCTAATCTTCTACCTAGCTCTGATAAGAGAAGAGATGTAAGCAGGCAGGGGAAAGGCATTTTTAAGAAGTCAGCAACATCATGTGTTTTGGGGAAAACTGTCAAAAAACTTTAGAGCTTGTGGGATGAAAAATGAACTCAAATTTCCATAATACAAAGCTGATGATTCACACATTCCAGAAATCTCCCATGTGGAGATAAAGGAGTCCTCAACTTGCCATACCAGAAGTCACACTGCAAATAATACAATATCCAAGCTTGCCAGCCAGTTTCTGCCACTTTGATGGCCAGGACGGAGCTTTGCAAGTGTTATAGTCAGCCCAAGCACTCCTTTCCTCCTCTTCTGTGACTGTTCAGCACGGAACCAGTCCTCCCATCCTGCTGGGAATGCCATCCATGCTGTTTCCTCAGCATACTGCTTGCTTCTAGATCTCCTCCAACTCTAAACCATTCCAGGTTAAGTAAAATCTATCTGATTTTCAAAGGATGGCCCTTTTGGGCTAATCCCAGCCTATTGTTTTTCTTTAATACATTCTTCACTCCCAAAACACAATGAAAGTCTCACTTGAGGTTCGCTGCTGCATCTGGTTTCTCGGTTATACAAGGATCATCACCGAAAAGGAGAAAATTATAAACAAAACCTTCATTTGTAAAAGCGAGTTGAGGCCCTACATTGGCTTTAGACATCATCACAGGGTTTAAGAGGTGTGCTGGTTTGTGGGGAGGCTTATGGGTACAAGCCATATGTTTTCAGTTGTGGCCAATTGGTTTCCTAGTTGGGCACATACTGCTTTGGAAACTATATGGCCCAGTGGAAAGCAAGAGTGAACAACCAAGGGAAACACTCACAAAAACTAAGATTAGGAAGGGGAAAATTTGGCACAGTCCCACTGTTCAGTCAGTTACTACCCCTGTGCAGGACTCAAAGGACCTGAATTAGGCAAATGCCTTGGAGAAACTGCTTTCTTAGGAAGCAACCTTTGCTTTTTCTGAATAACGCTCTGTATAAAGAAGGTATTTGCAATTTTAAACACTTTCACTCAAAGACTCAAAATTAATGCAAATGTCTCTCATCACACTTGAGAAGTGAAAAAATACTCTCATCTTTCAGATATATTTACAGTATAGAAAAGAATGCTACGAAAATATATATGTGAAACACCAACATGATACTACATTTCTTGTTTTGATGCTCCAGATGCAAATAGATGACAGTTACCAGGGTTTTCTCAGATATCCTTCTGCAAGAAAATTTGCTACATATTTTATACCCCTTTTCACATCTAAATATGCTTACTCATGCAAAATTTATTTAACCACATCCTTCAACTGAAAAAAAAATGAAGGGTAGGATTAATTAGCACAGCATGTTCGATCACTTTCTTTAAGGGTTCCCTGTCTGTTTCCATGGTTACACTACAGGAAGAGCGACAATCTCATTTTAAAAAGACAGAGCTTACAGGGGATCATCAAAACTTCAAACCTTAATGGCCAGTGTACATAAAAGCGAAAAGGTAAATGAAGGATCACCAGGTGAGTACTCAAGATTTACATATTGCTGCTCAAGCACTTTTTTGCCTGGAAAGGTGGAGGAAGGACCTCCTGACAAGCAGTGAACTCCCCTCCGCTTCCTGTGTCGCCTGAAAGATAAAAGATCAACACATGTCCTGCTGTTGCAGCCTATTTTGAGAGAAGGAATCCAAGCATAAGGCCCACTTATTAAAATTAAGGTCGTATCAGACCCACTGGGGAACTTCCATGTAATTACAGGACGGACAGACACTGTTCCATGTTCTCCAGGGACTGTGACCATTATTTATCCAAAATGAAAAAAGAAACTGTTCTGATGCATTACCAAGTGCAAGACAACATCATCTATCTGCACTGTAACACAAACCATAACTTTATTTTAACTCATTCATTAAGCAAGAGCTCACGGTACCTTGTAAAGCCCTGTATTTAAAATACAGAGTGAACGATCTACACCTATGTGTATATATGTCTTTAACACAAAAAATCCCCTGCTGCCTCTTACTCTGAACTTAAAAAAAAAAAAAAGTAAGAATACATTTTCTTCCTTCGTAAACCCAATTGTCTCTGGTTCATCTGACTTTATCTTAGGCTCAGAGGATGTATCTGATTTTTGTCTAGGATCAATTATTGACAAAACACACTGCACTGATTTATTATCACTGTAATTTTTAAATTGTATTTGGTTTTTATAAGAGGCTATAGCTATATCCAGACTCAAGATCTATCTAATACACGCACCTTTGACTACATGAGCACAAATATTAATATTTGATATCTCTCTAGCTGCAGAATAGCTTTCTAGTCAAGTTGATATGACAATCAGGAAGCCTTTGTTCACAGCAAATATGATTCTGCAAATGAGAAAACCAGTCACACCTGCAAAAAAAAGGGCTTACCAACCATGTGGATGGTTTCCCTTTCTATTCTACCTTAAATGTGTTGGGAAGTTTGTTATTTTGATTCAGATATATTTAAAATGGCTCTAGCAAGCATACTAAAAACTGCTGCTTTTCCTTGATTCAGATTCTTGTATTGCTTATTTAATAATTACCTAGAGTTTGAGACAAATGGCTTATCGAACCATAACTATGACTCAGTACCAATATTTAAATTTTGTTAATGTAGTCTATTGTAGATCATGAACTGTCCACTTAACCTATTTACTCAGCTACTCGTTTTCCAACAGAAGCACATTTATTCAGTGAATACCTGAATAACAACAAATTGAAGTAAAATGGGTGGAAACACTGACACTGCTTCAAAGAAACAGTCAGTGCTCTAACCCAGAAGCCAGTTCTTGGCAATCAAAAGTGTCCTGCAGCCTTTAGGTCCCTCTACAGTTTACCTGAATGCATGTCTCCAACATGCAGCTTTACTAGAGCACCTGAGTTAAATTCCTCTCAAATAAGATGAATTAACTACAATATCCTATGTCCTGGTCCTAATACAGCCATTAGCTTATGGTAGTGCTGTTCATTTATAAAAGTTACTCACTAACAGGGAGAGTCTAATGAGGATCCAAAATTAGAATTCCCAAAATGCACTAATGGCTAGTCTTCCACCCTGGAGTGCAGGAATCAGTTTCCAAGAGACAGAGAGCAGTAAGGCAAAAGGCATGCCTGCCTCTCAGCCTGTCTGGTTTTCCCAGCTGTTATCAGTTGCTCTAATAAAAGATTATTTTTTGGCACAAATCTTATCTCATGTATGACTGTAGACAATCACAGTAACACAGGTAATAATTATTCTAGTCTGTGAATGGGACTCAATTGTCAATTCACAGACATAAGTTACAGAATGGGGAGATGTAGAAATTCTTTTCCTTCTACCAGAAAGAACAACTCTAGCACTCATGAAAAGCGTTTTTCTCTTTCCAACAAGTCCAATGTAATATTTTTCACCATCATCTCTTTCCTCTGCCACCTGTGCCACCCAAAGGATCATAGGGAATAGAAAAGAGGGATACAAGAGCTCAGCTATTGGTGGTATATTATAAGATCACACTGGTTAATTTGACTGAAAGCCATCCTAGCCACAAAGCTGTCTATTTCCTTGCTTTAAAATCCTTATAAAGAATTTCTGATACATTTTTAAAAAAGCAAACCGATGTTAAACATGTACCACGACCCCCAATTTATTTCATTGTCTGTAAGCAGAAAGAAACACACTAAAAACTGGGAACTAAGCAAAAAGTTGTATGGAAATGTAAAAGAAATATACACTCCACTTTTGACATAAGGAAAATGTATCTATTCCCATGGCCTTCTGGGTCAGGATGAATAGGTTCAAATTGCTTCTACTAGACTGGAAGCAGAAAAATAACAGTGTGAGCAGGAAAATAAAAAGGAAAACAAACTGTACAACATTGTGAACATTCACACAGATGCAAAAGCTAACAGGATCTTCTTCACTACAAAAAAGACCTGGATTCATTATGGACATGGTATACATGCCCACAATAGCCTTAACAGCTGATTTATTTAAATCTGGATTTCAGATTCTGGATTTTTACTTAACAATCTGTTGTTTCACAAAAAAATCTGCAAGAAGGTGATGCCCTTGACTCCTAAAACCATCCCAGCAGGAACACACAACTTTGCTAATAAGGCTCCACACGAAAATGTCAGAATTACTCATTTCGCAGTGAAGTTATTAGGCAAAGAGTTAACAATGACTGAGCAGATGGTTTTAAACTGGGAAGATCTGCAGAGTGCAGGGAAGAAATTCTAGAAAGGACAAACAGGCAGAAAATAATTTGTCACTGAAAATGAGAGCTAATGCATCTTAGGATATTTTAATATTCCTTGAGAAAAAAGAGAAAACTATGAAGCATCTATAAATGAATGAGCCCTATCAGTACTGGGCAATTACTTGAGTAATAATAATAATAATAATTTATATGTGGAATTTTAAGACATAAGCAATGAACTTGCTGAAGGTAAGAAAGGTAACAGAATGCTTTCAGACAGTATTGAGGTATAGATGTTTCACTGCCTTTACGATTTTCCCCTAAAAAGTCAAAGGGACCCAGAGAAGGAAAAAAAAGTGATGCAGGAGAAAAGTGTTGTATAGAGACAAAATGAGAGCTACGGATATCCAATTCGGTGAAGTATCATCAAGCACTGACCACAGAAGTTACCAGCTTACTGCAGGCTATTGCGTAAAAAGCGAAAAATTTATCACGATCCTTACCTGCACAACTAAAAGCAGGACTGCAAGAGTCATTTCTGGATGACTCCATCTGGGGTTCAAGTAAAAATGAACCAACCCTTATCAACCGGTACCTTGACAACTTATGATTTGATAAAAGTGCAGTAACTACTTGATTTATTGCATGAGACAGGTTGAATACAACACACCAATAAAGAAATAAATATGATTGCTCCGTGTTCTTCAAGACTTATCTTTCTTAGAAAATCATCATGTAGACAAATTGCCACCCAATCCATTTGGGTGCAAAGAGGACTGAACACAAATCAGATTCAAGTCAATAGCATACGGGGCAGCAGTACCATTTAAATCCTTCTGGTTTCATGATATAATAAATTTGACAGCTGAAGAACTATTTATTAAGCACAATTTGGTGCTACTGTAGTGATTCACAGTCATCCAAATAGAAACACAAAAGCTAAGTTTCACCAGTAGTTTTATATTCAAACATCTAATCCCTGTTGTTTACACTCAGGTGATTTTGTTTCTCAACTGATCACACAACACTGGCAGTGACGAGGTGATGCACATACTATGCTCTCCACCTATTGAAGGATTCCACAGCTCTGTGCAGTAAATCCATGCAGTGCTGGAAGAAAGGCAACAATAGTAGCATGGCCACTGGGATGTTACTCTACTGAGTGATTTAGCCCAGGAGGACACTACAATTTTGCTGATCCATCATTTCCCATCTGGAGGTAAAATATTTGGAGAACTCCGATGAAGAGAATACCTCAAGTTATGGTCAGCTACTAAAAGCCTAATCAAGTAACTGCAAATTTATTTGAACTTGTCTAGGATAAGTAGTTTAACAAGAACAGGGCTACATGGAGTAACAAGTATTTGAATAACACTAACATTTACAGACAAATAGTACTTTTGAAAAGTAGATCTAACAACTATTTTATTTATAAGTCCAACAACACTGCCATTTGACATTACCTCCCAGGAGTGGAATTTGTGAATTTGAAAAACTGTCTCCACATGGGTACTGAAACCATCAATCCTTATAGTACAAGGCCTGACTTAGGTATAAATGGCACAACTCTATAGCTAGCAGTTCCTGTACTGCACAGCCAATGCAAGTGGGTTTGAGGTGCCTCCTTTTCCAGCTATGGTGTCACCTGAGCACACATACCTACACTGCAGAATGCAGCTGCATTTGTTCCACCATCCAGCCTTGCTCACAAACCATGGCTGCCCTGTCTGGCACAAAAAGTTCTCTTGTGATCGCTGCTGCCAGTACCTGAGCCAGAGTATTTATAGATAAGACAAATATTCATCTGATTTTTCTCATGGCTACAATGTTATACTCCACATCTTAAGTACTTCCTTAGTGGGTAAAACACTCTTGGATTTCTACTGAAGAACTCCAGTATGTTTTGCATGTGCTATCACATTAGTACATACATTCACATACCAGGTAACGCCCACAGCATCTAAACCCACATTTGACTGCACTGGTTTAAGCCAGAGAAAAATTATCTGAAAACAGGCATTGGTGTAAAACTAACAAAACTAAAAAAAAAAAAAATCTCAGTTATATAAAAGTTTTTTGAAATACATTGGAGAACAAAATAACTACAGGAAACTTAAAGATTTCACTAATTTTTAAAATTGTTTTCACTTTGCTTTCAAGAGAGAAGCCATTAAGAAAACCTATATTAGTACTGTTGCTTCTGTAAAGCAATATTATAAAGCATCATTTAACGACAGAAATCTCTGGAGTATCAGATTCACCTGTTCAATTGAATTGCTCCTCAAAACTCATTTAATGTATATGTTATCTTAAATTAGCTGAATCACAAATCTTAGAAGAATAGTTTGATGTGAGAGACATTCCAATATGCTTAGGTCTAAATGATTATTTGATTTGGCATCAGTAATCAGGCATCTATATTCCTGTAAAGCCACCTAATCAGTTCTTAATACAGTTTTGTCAAAGAAAAAGAAGAAACGAAAAAAGACAATTTCATTTTCAAAAAAGTTACATTAGAAGGACATTAAAGCTGTGCCTTAACAGTATGATTGTGGAAATATGTAGTTAAAAAGCACATGTTCCCAATGCAGCATCTTTCTCTAAAGTGATAATGAACACTAAAATACCACTGCCAGAATGGCAAAACCAGAGCTATACAACCAAATCTAGTCCATTACGTACAGATATAAGCCTACCAAGTCAGTAGAACAGCAGAACCCTATACTGTAACTACTAGAACAAGTGAAAATTCATCAGTGTATTTGGTCTGGCTGAGATGGAGTTCATTTCCCCTTAGTGGCCCTCACAGTGCTGTGCTTTGTAGCTAGCAGGTTGTTGATAACACACGGGTGTTTCGGCTACTGCCGAGCACACCATCAGCACTGTAACATTCCTTCCTCAGTTGAGGGCAAGATCCTGGGAGGGGACACAAGTAGGCCAGCTGACCCAAACTGACCAAAGGGATATTCCAGACCACATGACATCAGCTCAGATATAAAAGCTAAGGTAAGGAGCAGGAAGGCAGGCATTCATTGTCTCCACTGCCTCCTGCTGAGGAACCATCACACGTGCTGGAGCCCTGCTTAGCCAAAGTGGCAGCCCATTGCTGCTGATGGGAAGTAGAGAATGAACCATCTTATCTTTTGCTTTGCTTTTGGGTGCACAAGCTTTCACCTGGCTTCTGCTTTAATAAACTGCCTTATCCATACCCACGAGTTCTTTTCCATCTTACTCTCACCTCTGTCCGGCTGGGAAGGGGAGTGATAGAGCAGTTGGATGGGCACCTGGCATCCAGCCAAGGTCAACCCACCAGTCAGTAATGAAACCACACCATTCTTTTCTCTATTTTTCATTTAATTTAAAGATGATGGATGTACTTCTGAATGCAATGCTCAATAAAAACTACTTGTAGATTGAAATCAAAGGATCCCTAATAGTATTTTGACCACCGACAAAATACTACTGTCATACTATTATTAAAACATTCCATTTTTTATTTAAATAATTTACTATTTCAAGTTTGTGTACACGAAAGCATGTTTCATTTAGTATCACATTCTGCAACCTGTGTAGCAAAGATGGTGATCATCCTGAGCACTGTAAGACAGAATGGGCAAAGATTTGTCAAAATTTCAAGAAGTTAACATTAGGCATTTGTGTTTATGAAGTACATTTCAGTGATCTGTTGCCTTTTTTCTTATTCCTCTCCCTCCTCCACCTACGATTTTTTTTTAGTTAGTTATTTTTTTCCAAGGTCTACAGACAGTTCTGTGTGGAACCAAATTTCCAGTGGCTCAGAGTACAGAACTAACTTAAAACTATTGCAATGAAATTTCCTTAAAAGCAAATATAGTCACAGGATCAAATAAATTTGATGTCTGAGACTTAAAATTTGCTGCAATAAGAAGGATATGAATATGTTCATGGCTGTGGGCGGGAATGAAAGAGATTACATCTGAAAATCTTCTTTTACCTTTTTCCAATGACCACACAAAAAAAATTGCTGTATGATCTGAACTGTTTTAAGCCATAAAAACCAAAGGTGGTAAAAGCTGAACTGTCTTTGGAGAAGAGCTTGAGGATCTTCAACAAGGTGAAGATCTTCCCAGCCATTCTCCCTACTATGTAACTCAAGTCACTCAGCACCATTTTCTCCCCATGCAAAGTGGTTGTTAATGTTCCCACATCACCCAGACAAAAAGCTGCTGATTCCTGATCTCCCACTTATAAGTTTGTTAATTTTGGGTCTTTCAAATTACAAGAATGAGAAGTCAAGCAAAGTTTAGTTATTTGTAATATACACACCTGGAGTTACCATTTACCTGTATAGTTTTTGGAAATGGAAATCACTGGAGAAGTATTGCTAAGACAAGCACTGTCTGACTTCTTCTGGCTATCATCAAGGCCAATTGATGCAGGGGCAACTTTTATCTTAATGCAGGTAGACCTGCAAGCATAATTTTCATTTACAGCAGGACAAATGGTGCATCTAAGACAATATATTAATACAACCAGTACTGTATCTTTCAGAGGAATGAAAAAATTAATGCATAAATTATTAAAAATTACCTAGATAAAAAGTGACTGTGCTACAGAAAGGTAAGGTTTTAAACTGTCTGGGACAAAACAAATGATGTTATAAATTACAGAGCCATCACTTCTTTAAAATGCAATCTCAATTATGGTATTATTTCAGACGGTGTTAAATGGCACATTTCTCTTAATGAACTGTCAGTTCTGCTCACATTAATCTTTTTCTTTGCATATCAGTATTTTTGTTCTGACTGATGATAAATTCTTTCATCTTTAATCCACACCTTTTCCAGTTGACCTTTAATATCTACATAGCTGATTATTTCCTGTAAAATAAATATGCATAACCATTAACACACTAATGACATTCAAATTATTTTAAAATTTGGCATAATTTTCTCACTACATAATACAGTATGGAAATAATAAATAAGGAAACATTAAACCAAATCATCATCAGACCAAGAAAGTAAAGATGGAGAGTACTATGGGAGGTAACTGGATGCCTATATTCAAAAGCTTTACCATGCGTAGTACTTTTTCCTGTAGTACTTTTTTCCCTGCAACTGTTGTATCAGAAACAAGTAAAGAAGCCTCAGAACAATGAAGTTTTAAAGAAAGTTTGGTATTTTAAATACAGGGGTTTGTAGACACAGTAATCAAAAGGGTATGGACTAAGGCTATGACAGAAGCAAGATATGTGGGAAGAAAAATGTTCTCATATAAAACTGATAGAACACCATCACATGACTGAACAAGGTTTTTTTTTTCCAATTAAAACCATGTTTGTTTTAAATACATCTACAGATTCATTTGGATGGATGGATCTCTCCTGTACAGACAGCAGATCATAGTTCTTAATGTCCTTTGTGCAACTGTCACGTAAGAGCCTAGTTGACATTTAGGTAGGGAATACAAGAAAAAAAAATCATGATTCTGATAATAACACAGTCAGCACTAACTTAGATGCAGTACAGATGACATCTTAATCCCATGTTCTTCTTAAGTACAAAACACTGAAACAGATTTTTCATCACATTTGTTTTAATGGTGTCATAACCAACTTCTTTTATTGCCTTTAATGGATGATTAAGATACTTTCCTCCTATTTAAAAGCTCAATATAACTCTAACTTGTAACAGTGGAAAACTGGATGTAACCCTAAGTAATCTGAGATGCATTTAACAAGGGATACATTTAGTGAATCACACCAAACTCCAGCTCCTTCATGCTTTTTAAAAAAAAAAAATATTCCTTTTCAGTCAATAATCCTACACAGTGTTTCTCAGTGTGAAGAACTTAAGTTACAGCATCTACTTTAGTAATAGCTGAAAATATTGGTATGATACATTTAAAGAATTTTAATTTCAATTATTAAAAAACAATCAGTGAAGACCAACATGAACAAAAATTCAGTATGTGGCTCTGCTTTGTATTTACTATTAGCAGAGAGTAGATGAAGTCTTAACTGAAAAGAGAACCTCACAGTTTTTGCAAATTGCTGTCTCCAGATAATAAACATGTCAAATTTACTCTCTCTCTATAGACTATGAAACCAAACTTCTGTCCATAAGATATTCTTCCTGCATTGACTCTCACAATGGTAATGTTTTTTATTTAGATTTAACTCATACCTCAATAAAACCATCAGATCTATGAAGCAATTTAGATGGAGATCCATGACTGGAATGGCAAATTGAATAGATATGAGCAGGCACAAGTATCTGAAGCAGCACTAGATTATACACTCTCTTGCATCTTCACTTCTAAAACAATTCTTTAGCCCAAATGCCAGAAATCAGATCTACCCCTTTGCACTGCTGTTGTTTGAAATTTTCTGCCACTTACACATCTCCTCTCTTTACCACAGATCTGAGCATGATAAGAGAAGGTCACAAGCACAGCACATGAAGTCCTTGTTCCTGGGAGGGAAGGAGAAGGAGGCAGCTTTAGCTACTCCCTGACAGCAGCTAGCTATACCATTAGAAACTGAGAAAGAAGGTCTGGGGATGGAGGAAAAGCCTGTCATCAGGGGAAAGCAAAATAAATAACAGAAGCCTGCTACAGGTCTGGGTGCACAGTACCCACAGCTTTTGCAGCCTATAACTTTAATCTGCCCTCCAAGAGAAAAGATTTAAAAGTCCTACCTTCAAACAGGTAGCTGATAGCTACCTATCAACTCTGCTCCTAAGTTCTGGCCTCACTATCCCTGGATCTAGAGACCAACATGGATAGCAAGGGCTTTTTTCACTGACTGAGTAACAAACATTCAAAGCTACACCAGGACAAATACAGAGTCTGTTCTGCTGCTTCAGGCCCTCAGCCCAACTGCCACCATGAACAGCATTATAAGCTCTTACTTTAATTACAGAAATAACTGTGTTTTATAAAGACCTCCAAGCTGACTCAAGTTTGCCAGTTTGGGTTTCACTTTCCAGCTTCCCATTTCCTGTTTTTTCAACTTACAACATTGTCACTGAAATCATCTTTATTTCTTGATATTTAATACAAATAGAGCCTGCAAAGAAGCCCATCACTGTCCTTCCTGGGGGTACGAGAACCAATTCTTCAGATTTTAAAGACTGTTATCAGAGGGGAACAGCTGCACCTGGGGTAACAGCAGTCTTTATTTTTATCCTGTTCAATTCAGGTAGGGTGTTAGAGGGGTCTGTTGACCTATGTTTGGGGTAAACTGGTTCTTTTTACCAGCACCGGCCTCTGATAACAAATACAAAGACAGCTGCCACCATTCCCCTGGTCCCTGCAGAAGGGCTGCTGTGGAGGGCAGGAGCTGCTGTGGGCCAGGTGCCTCAGAGGTCACCCAGGCTGCTCCTACAGCTCTCTCTGAATGCCAGGTGGCTGCAGCCTCACAGCCTGCTTTTTCTCAGGCTCACTTGAAGCCAGGCAACCAGAGGGAGCCAGCCTACATAACTAGAGATGCTCTCAGAGGAGTTTTGCAAACAATTTCATCAAGCTTTCCTGACAATATATAATACCAGCTCTTCAGGCATTGTGGCAACTCCTTATATCAGCATCTTCAAGAACGGATACTCTGTGGAGCATTTACACAGGAAACACATAGCAGTTATCCACGCAAGCAATCTTTTATGCTATCCAACCTTTCATATGAATTTTATACAGTACATTATAAAGAAACTCCTTACGGGATTCTTACTGCGAAAAAAAAGAACTAATTTTTTTCAAGTTGTCAACATAGCTTTAATAATTTTAACAGTAAACTATACAGCAATAACATTCTCCCTCATGACATGCCCCTGACATGCTCCCCACAGAAAAATCTATATGGAAATATATGGAAACATCCTCTCTGATACTCAGCTGCAGTTTTAAACTGCAACTCCATTGAGTATAATTCCCTTTATTATTCTCCTCAAGTCTCCTTGCTTCTGCTATCTATTATTAATCACGTTATGTATCTAGAAGGATGCATGGTTGAATCACACTTACTTCATTCTTTCTTTTACTACATCACAGGGCTTTATATTAACAAAACTCCAAAACCTTAAGGCAGGGCTTCCACCATAATGCAGGCTGCCTGCAGCTTCTTGCTCATCCAAAGGGATCCCCAAAGACAACCAAAAGCTGCCAGGAAAACCTTCAGGGTCAGTGTTATTTGAAAGAGTAAATGAAAGACATTTTCATGAAAATTGTCATGCTGGTTTTTTTCTCCAAAGCCCATTCCTACAGACGAGAAAGAGCAACTCGCTTACTGCAGGAACAAGCAGTAAAGCATTAAAATACTAAGTTCCTGATGCTCTTTCTCATTCACCTTGCAACACTAGAATTTGTTGTAGCATTACCACAGTTTGAAGATTATTTTCAAAAGGACTAAAACTAACAAAAATTGGGGCAGGGAGTGGATGGGAGGGGAGACACATATTCAAGTCTTAAAAAAATATTTTAAAATCATCAATCTTCAAGTTTTCCTATTCTTTCAAACTATTGCCAAGCTAGCAAACCTGCTGTTCCATACTTTGAAATCGCACTTTGCATTTCTGTCTCTCAGGTGCCTGCATAGTTTATACACCGCATCTTAGAGCCATGGCATAGAGAAAAAGTCAGTAAACATACTAAAAAGAATGGCACCCCAATTAAAATATATGATTACACAGAAGTTCCTTGCAATTACAATAACTGCACAATCCAAAACAGAGACCAAACAGGTCTTCAAACTTCTTATCCACCCACCTCACGAAGTTCACTTCCGCTGCAGGCTTAACATAAAAGATGAAAGTGAGAGGCAGTTGTAGAGAAGATTCACAAACAAGCAATCCTCTGAAAAACAAACCCCAGCAGCACGTTGATCAGCTCACAGATGAAGCAGGTCAAGGGCCCTACTAGCAACTTGGCCAGTTTCTCTCACAGCCTCAGAAGAGTTTTACTGCCTCATACACTAGTCAAGCCTAAGTGTTTTGTTCTTGACACACGTGCCCTGATGACTTTCTCAGTGCATCAAAAGGTGAAAGCTACAAAAATTTTTTAACTGAAAATATCTAATAACAAGTATAACTAGGAAGGTTTCAACCCAGGAAGCAAAAAATTATTTTAACTAAAGAATATGTAAGAGTAATCAGATTAAAGGTCCACACTGTCCCTGGAAGAGTCAGAATATTAGGTTGTTAGTGGCTGTTATAGAATAAAGAACAAGGCACAAAAAGAGTAAATCCATCCTGGAAAGTCCCACACAGATAGTGGGATGCACCTCCTACCTGATTATCATCAGCTGTTTAGGGACTTGGTGCTGAAGTTTATTAAGCATGCAAACATAACTGATTAGCCAATCTTGATTTATATCAGCATATACAGTAGCTAAATGACAATACCCAATCATTAAAAAAAACAAAACAAAACAAGCATGGTATTTACTGAGCCACAGAACCACATAAGAGGGAAAATTTGCCTATTTCAATCTGCCTGATTGCTCAAAGCTTAGTCCAGTCAGTGAAGCAAACAGAGATTTCACCTCATCTCTGGGCTGAAGTGCTCTCATATTGAACATTTCCATCCTTATGCTCAGTTCTCATTCCACTTATTACCATTATCCCTCATTCTCCCACTGTGCACCTTGGTAAAGAGCACCTTCATGCTACACATCACCACCTTCTTGGTAACCAACTCTTTAGGTACTGGGAGACTGCAGAACTAGTCATTTCATTACAGAAGGCAATCCCATGGATCAAACATGATTTACCTTGACTAAAGCTGGCAAACACTTTCTTCACATGTACAGAAATTACTTTCAAGCAGCCTCACTCCATTATTTTCTCAGCGATAGCCGTTGACCAACCTGCAATACCCCAGACCTTCCTTCTTGCCCTTCTTGAAAATGGGTACATTAACTTTTCTTTAGTTATTGGACACCTCCCTCATCTTTCAAAGATGATAGAGAGAAGCCTGAAAATGACATCATTCTGCTTTCCCAGTACTCTCAGGCACATGGTGTGATTCCTGGGTTTGTCCTCTGCAGGGTCAGGAGCTGGACTCTGTGATACTTGTGGGTGCCCTCCAACTCAGGAGATTTTATAATTCAATGAACTCACACAGGTCAAGAGTTCTCAGAAATCCCCAATTCAGTTATTTTCCACTCTCCCTTTCCTCCCTGAATCACATCTCTGAGAACAAAGGCCCATGAGATCTTATTTGTGAAGACCAAGACAAGGAAGGGACAGAGCACTTCAGCCTTATCAGAGTCTCTCTTGCCAACTAAACCCCAGCACTAAATGCCACGTACAGTCATTTCTTGAACACTTCCAGGGATGGCGACTCCACCACTTCCCTCGACAGCCCGTTCCAATGCTTAACTACCCTTTCAGTGAAGAAATTCTTCCTAATGTCCAACTTGAACTTTCCCTGGTGCAGACTGAGACCATTTCCTCTTGTCCTGTTGTTAGCTGCCTGGAAGAAGAGAATGACCTCCACCTGGTTACAACTTCCTTTCAGGTAGCTGTAGAGAGCAATAAGGTCCCCCTTCAGCCTCCAAGCGAAACAACCCCAGTCCCCTCAGCTGCTCCTCACATGACTTTCTAGACCCTTCACCAGCTTTGTCACCCTTCTCTGGATATGTTCCAGTATGTCAATGTCTTTCTTGGAGTGAGGGGCCAAAAACTGGATACAGTTCTCAAGGTGCGGCCTCACCAGTGCTGAGTATGGAGGGACAATCATTGACCTAGTCCTGCTGGCCAGGATGGTATTAGCCTTTTTGACCACCTGGGCACATTGCTGACTCATGTTCAGCTGGCTGTTGACCAGCACCCCCAAGGCCTTTTCCACTGGGCTGCATTCCAGCCACTCATTCCCAAGCCTGTAGCACTGCATGGGGTTGTTGTGACCCAAGTGCAGGACTGGGCATTTGGTCTTCTTGAACATCATAAAGTTGGCCTCAGCCCACCAATACAGCCTGTCCAGATCCCTCTGCAGAGCCTTCCCAGCTTCCACCAGATCAGGACTGGTCCCAGTAATGAGCCTTGGGAAACCCCACCAGTGACTGAACACCAACTGGACATAACTCCATTCATCAGCATTCTCTCGGCGCAGACATCAAGACAGTTTATAACCTAGCAAAGAGTGCACCTGTCCAAGCCATGGGCTGCCAGCTTCTCCAGGAAAATTCTGTGGGAAGCAGTATCAAAGGCTTTATTGAAGTCCAGGTACACACATCTACAGCCTTCCCTCATCCACCAGGTGGGTCACCTGGTCATAAAAGGACATCAGATTGGTCAAGCAGGACCTGCCTTTCCTAAACCCACGCCGGCTAGGCCTGATCCCCTGGTTTCCTGGACATGCCAGGTGATCACACTCAAGGTACTCTGTTCCATAACTTTCCCTGGAACCAAGGTCAGACTGACAGGCCTGTAGTTCCCTCGATCCTCCTTTCAACCCTTCTTGTAGATGGGTATCACACCATCCAACCTCCTGTCACCTAGGACCTTCCCAGTTAACCAGGACTGATGATAAATGATGGAGAGTGGCTTGATGGGCTCTTCTGCCAGCTCCCTCAGCACCCTTGTGTGAATATCATCTGGACCCACAGACTGTGAGTGTCTAAGCGGCACAGGTCTCTAACTACTTCCTCCTGGACTGCAGGGGATCTATTTTGCTCCCTGTCCTTATCTACCAGCTCAGGGGGATGGTGGACCTGAGGATAACTGGACTTCCTGTTGAAGACTGAGGCAAATTGCTTATGGCGTTACTCATTAAAGGTTTAAAATACTTTATTTCTACTTAAGACAGACATATGTGTAGGGGAAAATAAACAAACCAGTAGACAGCTAAATTCACACCATAGGATTGAAAATAATTCTTACACTTCATTTCACAAGGAGAAATCCTCATATACTTTAATTTCCTCTGGAATTTTAACTAGATTGAAAAAAAGAATGCAGGTATGGCCTTCAAGGACTATTTTTCATAGCAACAATTATTCAAGATGTAGTCTCCCCTATTATATCTTCTCAAGAAAGTCATTTTTTATAGCTCATCCATTTTTAATTTGATAAAGCCTCTGTATTCTGTTCTCCCTTTTCATTTGACCGCTGAGACTTCTCATAAATGTTCATTTCCTAGCAGCTAGAGCACAATGGACAGAAAAGCAAACTGCTGTTCGTCTGAACAAAGGCACTCCCACACAGTGGAGTATCTGTGTCTGGGAGCCCTGCTATAGAAAAACACATGCCCACAGTTATTCAAAGATTCCACTTCAGCCACAGTGCAATGCACTGGCAGACATGAATAGCCTTTCTTTTACCTTGTTTATTCAAGAACTATGATCCACCACAGCCTGCTTTTAAGTATTTGATATCCTACAGTGAAGAGATTAAATAAGCCTGACGCCAAATGAAAAACTTCAGACATGATGTTGATTTTTTTGTAAACTTATGAAACCAAAATCTGAAGGTCTTGTCCTTAGAGACTAAAAGGCCTTTGCTCTAGGATTTTATATTTATTGTGCTAACAAAGTCAATCCTATCTCTGTCAGAAACTGATTTCTTGATAGGTTTTCTCCTGCCTTGAGTGCATTTGAAAGAAAAGCAACCATCTTTCTAATTTCCATACTGCTCCTCATGTAATTAATCAAATACATAATATAAGCCGACTTCCTTTCCAAGCACATTATTGCAAATTAGTCATTTGTGGCAGAAAAACATAAAGAGAAACGGGACTGTATTTTACATCTTGTTTAAGAAAAGTCTCATAATGGGAACGTGGAAGACGAGCTATAATCATACAGTGTTTCAATAAGTAAATATGCACAGGGAGGCACATAGACAGCACACGGGTGTGCTCTCATTTCTCATGTTTCCAGTGAAAGAGGTCATGACCTTTCAGACTTTAACCTCATCACTTCTAATTTTTCATCTTGGTTCTCAGAAGAGAAGTCTAACCCATCTGGTTTTCAATTTTATGAGGTCATGAGCCATGAAAGAAAATCTAGCTTTAAAAAAAAAAAACGTGATATATAGTTTTCTCTCTGTGTATAAGAGTAGATTATGCAGATGTTTCTGTTAGGTCAAAACAAACTTACAAGAGAAAAAGTATCCTTTGCACAATATTACACATTCACATGTCTACAACTGTGTACTTCATTTTGGTTGTACTCACACATTTCTAGTCTATCAAAATAATTCATAACGGCAACCTTAAACTCTTACCAAGACGAAGCTGTGAAAAGCCTGCCTTTGATGTCCTTACTGGGATATTTAGCCTGGTGCCACAAAGAGGCAATAATTTCATCAGAACTGATAGTTACATTTCCTACTACAGCAGGGCACAAACAAGCATCCCATCCTTTCCTCTGCTCTGTGGCAACATCAGGCAATACAAGAGGCAGGTCAACTCATGTCTGATTTGGACATTTCATTGATCAGTTCACACCTCCAGCAATGCATTTAATAGTGTTCGTGAAAGATGGGTTGTTTTCTTTTTAATTTAACAGCTGAAAAGTGCACAGCCTTCCTCTCTCCAGCCACACAAGCCAGAGCTTCAGCAACCCACCCCCACACTATAGGAAACATTTTACATACAAAAGGGTTTGTGAGATCTTTTACATGGTTTTCAGCATCCACAAAAGCCAGAGAACCATTATTACAATCTCCTGAAAGATTTATAATATGGGGATAGTTGTAATCACATTAGTTCAGAGTGTTTTATACATATAAATGAAATAATGAAACTGTCAAACAGCACAGCACCTTTAACAGAGGACTATCTCATATTTCACTACAGGAACACTTAATGATTCACCTGTTTCATGTACTTAAGAGATGAAAGCTCACAGTAAAATGCAACATGCAGGAATGGGGTTTTAAAGCATATATTTGAAAAAACAGCAAGTTTTGAAAAATAGCAACAGAAAATGGTGTGTAAAACCAGATAATAATTGCTTCTAATACTATTTCTCTAACTGCCTTGCAATCCGAAGGCCAATCGAGTTCTTGTGGACTATGTCCACCTGAAGTCCTATTCCCTTCTTCAGCATTGCAAATAAACACTGAGCTGTTAATTGCAGTAATGCTAATTAAAAGACAAAAAACCATTACTACATTAACAGTGAAATTGGCAATTAGCACATAAGGTTTCCTCATTACTGGTGCTGCATGAAATGTGAAGCGTGATGTGGATAGCAGTCATAAAAATAAAAGACATTTAAAAAAGCCAATAGGTCACATTTTCATCTTACTTCAGAAGCTCTGCTGGAATCAGTAACTGAGAAGCTGACCTACAGGAAAGAAATTCCTACAATCTTTTGTAAAAACCACTAAAGAAAAATATTGCCATTTTCCACATCTGCATTCACAATGGTTTTCAGAGGAAAGAGTACTTGCCCTGGTGTAGCCACTAGAAAATGGCTTAAAAAATTAAAAATAGGCAAAAGGCTAACATTTCATCCTGACTTTAAACTCTGCGTAAGGCTTCCCCATGACAGACTAAGGGATACTGAAAGCAGTCCAAGTGATCCTATGTACTTTATTCTTTAGAATGAACACTTACTGTTGTGTCCTTCAGTCACTTTCAACAACATTTAATGAAAGTTAATACAGATCCCCACAACCCTAGAGCTGCTTCCATAAAGTGATTGTGCCCTTCATATAGCCTGTATTTCCTCAGGTCTCTCTCTAATTTTTTTCTTTTCTTTTAAAGGTTTTCAAATCTAATTCAGAGGTCTCATGGTAAATAAAATGCAAATACTTTCAGCATTTTCTTCCTTGAGAGAACTGGAGTATGTATTTGTTTTTCACTTGCTTCCTTTTAATCAAGCATTTTGTTGACCATAATCAATTTCTTCACTCAGGAGAAAAATGTGCAATTATCTACAATGAAGAAGGTGTGTCTAAGGAATAGGGTGGGGGGAAGAGAAATCAATGGAACCATCTGTCTGACATTCCTACAACATTATAAGAGACTTGTAATTAACTGCTTGCCTACCAAAGTCTGCCAGCTTTAACTCCCCCGTGTCACTGATCAGAAGATTCTGTGGTTTCAGGTCCCTGTGCAAAATGTAACGCTGGTGGATGTAAGACAGTCCTCGCAGCAACTGAAATAAAAATAACTGAAAAAGAGGGGGACAAAAAATGACCTCTGTTAATATTTTGCATATAACCACAGGTGATTTCTTCACTATATGCAGGGTGCTTGCATATTGCAGTAACATTTTGTCAGAATTCCTCCCAAACTGGTGTAATTCCCACCCAAATTTAACACAATGAAATTCTCATCTGAAAAATATTTATTTTGCAAGGACTAAATCCAGCCTCCAAGCCCTACTGTATCATAGATTCAATTTGCCTGCTTAAAAAGGAACAAGAGCAATACAACCATGCACAGAAGGCTCGATGTCTACCAAATTATAATTATATTCCATTTACCCATATGGCCTTAGAGATTAGGTGGTAGCCTGAAGACAGATGTGTATCTTCACTAATTATAGGAAACAACAGTACAGGGTTGATAGGGATGGGGAAATCAGGCTGGGGGATGGGACACTGAAGCTAAAACAAAGAAGAAATTAATAGATAACAATAATGCCTGTGTACCCAAGGAAATCTGCAAATATGATAGGTTTTTCCCTTCAAAGTTTATTTTAATGGGAGTTTCTTATGTGTTTTTCATTAGGAAATAATAACTCTCACTAAACCTAAAGATGACTTTTGAAACCAACTTGTAATAGTCTTTAAGGTAAATTTACATAAGAACTTAATTCACTCTTCATGCTTCTTTGCATCAGTCACTGAACTCTACAAATGCTTACCCCTAAAACTAAGCATTACTATTGTGTATTTTCTAATTTACAACTATGAGCAAAGAGCTGGATGATGAAGATCTTTTGTCTTCCCCTTTTCACCTCCCGCATGCATCATAGTCCTGCATTCTTACTGGCACTTGCTGTGAAAGGCTGTGTTAACCATCATGGATTTTGTCAATACAAAGGGTGAATAAACTCCCAGAAGTTTTCTTTGCAGTTATGAAAAACCTATCCTAAGATACAGACCCTTCCTCTTGCCTGAAATATTTTAAGAAATACTTCAGTTTCCAAAAGGGAACACAAAATTCCCTTGCAAACCTATAAACATGGAGGATTCAAGTGTGGATATGGAACTCGTGCCTCACAGCTCAGTGGAGAGTGAAACATGCTGTCTCATAAGATGTGGAAACTACACCAAGGATTTGGGAAAAGTCAACTCAGGCACACAAAAATTTCTAATTAACTTGCAACACAAGCATCCTATTTAGTGATTACTGAAGTGAAGAGACATAATAAAAAGGGTTACGAAATCTGATTATAGAAAAGAATAAAGCCTGACATGAAAGAAACAGAAATGTCATGTTACTGAAGTTGAAATGAATTTAATTGCATTTCATTTTTTCCCTGAACACAAGCACAATACACTCTATGTTTAGCTATTTAGCCAGGGCACAAAGAGCCATATCAATCACCTTCTTGCTAGGGTTGGGTCTAACAATGTGCTGAGGAAACCTAAGAGCAAAATATAGAAACAAAGAATAGCAGGAAAGTCATAAGTAACATGCACATTCCTTTTTGAATTGTGGTTAAAATGGAATGCATGGTACATAAAAACTATTTTAATAAGGGCGAGAAGTAGAAATGGCTTTCCTTACATCCTGAAAATATAAATCAAATTCTATTACATTAATTCAGTATAATATATTTTTTAAAATAAAAAGACAGAGAAAATAACCAGTTTGCTAGGCTAAATCAATGATATTTAACTTAAACATTATTTTTAAATGTGGAAAGAAATTTCAATTATCATAGTATCTTACAGCACTGTAACCTTTATAATAACTCAAAATATATTTATTAATGTGGTCTTTCATTTGGCTTTAGTGCAATGAGTCAAGTGATTTGACATCACGTGTTAAAAAAAAAAGCCCAACAACTTCACAGCTAAACAGAACCAATATCTACTCTTGAGGCCACCTTTGGAAAGAAGCTTTATTCCAAACTTGTAGACATGCTGTACTCATCAGGTAGTTCCACAAAAGTTAATTAATTCACTCACACCTCTTTGGAGGAAGATCATGAAAGAGAAAAAATCTTCCTGAATTTGTTACAGGGTTAACTCAGATATTGTTTTGTTGCTTTCTCTTTTCATCTTCACCTTGGTTATTTGGCAATATGAAATGTGAAGAGATTTAAGTGAAAACACAAGCCTAATGCCTGGCAGCAGACCATTCTGCAAACCAGAGGCCCTTTGGGATTGCTCAGAAAGAGGAAACACTAAGAGATACTCTTCGTTCCCAACGGTTCCTAGCTCCACAAAAACAGAAGTTGAATTGGAAAGAATTGTTTCTGATGCCTCACAAAACACTTCTGCCCTCTCACAGTCAAGTTCCTTCCCTTGATTCTGAGGAAAGCCTTCTCCAAGAAACCCATTCCCCTTCCAGACTATCTGCATTACTTTCATAAGTATCAAAATGAATGCTAGGTGAGGTACCATCAACTCTTACTTATGTACCCAATCTGAAATCAACATACCATCTTATCATGGTTATACTCTCAACTTACTCACTGTTTCTTCCACCTCACTCAATTCTGATCACTATGAAACCTCAGCCTTGGGCTTCTGCCACAGGTTTTGAACAAGCAACTGAACTGCCATCTCCCCAAGGCCATAGGATGGGACCCCTGTAGACCAGAGGACAACTCTAAAAGGAGTCAATGGCAAATTCAATATGCATTTTAATGGATTAGATGTGAGGGTAGAAACAACATGGATTGGTAGCTCTTTAGCTTTTATTAATATTAATAATAATTTTATTAATATTAATAATTTTAATATTCACATGGTTATATACAAGGCTGTATAAGTATCAAATAACCTGCAATAAACAAACTAGGACATCACTTTTGTCCAGTTTGTAGCTTATTAGTAAGAACAGAGGTTTTGATGATTAAATTAAACAAACAAAATGACAAAGGTCATTGTGGTTAGAGTTGAAAAAGGCAGAAATCAGGACAGAGATTTGTCTCTAGAAGTCAGGTTTTCAGCAAGGCTTAACATTAGGAGGCTCAACACTTTATGTTCAGACAAAAAACCTCAATCTAACACTTGTGGCTTCAGGTCTTGCTTATTTATAATAGCCATTAAAAATACCTTTTTCCCCTGACTGTAATGCAGCTCTCATTTTAATGAGCAACATATTTTAATGAAGAATTTTCATTGTCAATGAGAAAAATGCCTGCACATTAAAGCCAATTTGGGGTTTATGAACTGTGATATTAAAAGAATAGTAGCAGCTCTTAAAACTTACAAGAGAAAGCCCTCAACTCCACAAAAAGGTTACACAGCACCTATATAGCCTTTCAAGTGTAAGGGATGGATAGCCACTTGAGCTATATGCAATATTTGACCAAATGCCTATTGTAGTTCTAAACTACTACATTTTCTGAGAGATTTGCAGCTGCCTGGATGAGCAGTCCAGCTTTCCTGATGTTTTCATGCATAACCTAGAGCACTACATGCATGCACCTAACAGCTGCAAGGTGGCTCATGTGCTGCAGAATGCTTTGCTATCTGTTGGCCTCTGAATGAGCTTGTAAGGTAGACACCAGCACAGGCTGTCCAAACCACATCTAAAGGGTGGGACTGATTGGAGCTAACACTTTCTGACTTAGGTTCAGAAAGCTCTTAAGAGTCTAATGATAAAGGGGGACATTCATGTACAGGTGATCCGTGTAAAGTGCTCAGATGACTCCATGTACTTGCTTTCCATTGCCAGAGATGGTAGAGAGTTTCTGGCAAAGGACACTGGGGTAAGTGAAAAGCAGAAATTCACAACATGCCTAGGGAGATTCTCCAGAAAATGTACCATTTCCACATAGTCTCTCCTGAGGCATCAAGAACCCCAATGACAGGAAGGATGCTGGCTAAGAGGACATAATAATGAGGCCTATGGAGGGCTTTTCTAAATCTTTCCCTGATGGCACAGAGGGATTTCTGACCTATTTCCTGCATTTGAGCTCCCTTAATACATGTTGTATTGTGGTAATAAAGGACCAGGTCCTAGATACAAATGTAGAAAGCAACATAGAACTTTTAAGTCTACAGAAAATACCTAAAAATCTTGGTTCTGCCCTCTGTGAAGCAAAAGACTGCAAGTTGGGCTGATCTAACCTAGACCAGGAGTTAACAGCATTTCAGGAGAAAGCTGAAAGCAAGATTGAATTAACGTGTCATTCCTTTAGCAAGCTCATACCAGTCCATTAGCATAGTTACTTTTGAAAAATAATGCACAATACCATAGAAGCTTTATTATCACTCACCACCGGGAACACAAATGCTCCTGCTTGCTCTAAGTACCAAACCCCACTGTCTGGGTATCATGTAATCATCTGAATTCCCAAATGTGTGTTCAGCATCAATCAAATCATATTCAGTCTTTATAGGCCATCAAATTCAAAAATGTCAGTAAAAGAAACCCAACTTGGGACATCCCTTCTCATGCTTGCAATCAGTGTACTCCCTATCATCCAGAGGATATTACAGGCTTCTGTGAATTGTTGGCTATTTACAAAGGCAAAAGGAGGTCATAAATCCCTCAAGTACCTCATAGCCTTGGAAATAAACACAACCAAACACAGTGCTCAGTTACGTTTGGGTTTACTAGATTGTCTGGGAGTTTTAGATTGACCTGTTTTAAACCACTAACAAAAGAAAAAACTACCTGGTAATACGTATTATCACAGAAGCAATGAAAAATGTCCCTCTGTGACTTCTGCTAGCATGTCAAAAGCTCATCAAGCACAATCTTTTTTATCACTCTTGGTTTGCTATTCTTTCCCCTTTTCCCAACCAGGATAATAACCACGAGATAAAATCCAACTTTTCCCTTCTAACAATGTCCTGGGGAAATACTGAACTTTTAGGTCAAAGCTTTGTAGACTCTGTTGCTTAAATTGTCAGAAGAAGGAATTCCAGGAACAAAGTGGTGACCTGAGATGAATTTGCATCCCTAAGAATAAAGGATCCTATTTGAATAAAAAATTATTAGCTATTTGAATCAGCAGGATTACCATGATTTAGTGAGATAAGCTTTATCTCACTAAAAGGTTCTCCTATCTGACCTCCCTGGAATCAATTGAATTCCCTCCAAAAGAATTCTAAAATAATTCACTCCAAAATACATTTATAAAGGCTTCTAACTTGCTCCTGTATTCCTTACACAAGAGTCTTACCAAAGATGCAGAAATGCATAGGATACAGCCACTGGGAATGCACATCACATCGCGTCACTACTTTAAGAAAATATATACAGGTTTTTCCACTTACTTGCAGCAGAATTGCAAAGGAAAGAGATGGAATGTGTTAATTTGCTAACTTCTATTCTCTTTGATGGTCTTCTAATCATTTTTTGTCCCCTCTGGATACTACTACAGTCATTTGAAATGAGGAAGGTGTGCTTAATTAACTGGGTATAAAGACACTCCCTTACGATCAGTTATAGTCATCTGCTAATGTTCAATAAGTCTAAGACTCGGGTTTTTTTTCTTCTGAATAAAAAAAATAAAAATAAATTCAATTAACTCTCCTTTTCTACCTTTCACCAATTCATTTCCCCGAACTAGGTCAGATTGGCAATTGTTGCCTCACCAGTTTTAAAGATTTTAAAGTGTTCTCTTCCTCCCTATAACATTTTCATGGTTTTTGCCATATGAACCAGGCAGATCATACAGAAAATAAATTACAAGCACATTTATGAAAATTACATTCTTCTAGCATGAATGCTGATAAAGATTCTGCATTGACTGTTCACAGTTGTGCATATTATCAAATCATTACTTTAAGTGACAAGACTGACATAGAGTGAAATGCTGATGCCATATTTAGTGTCTGATAACTAAAAAGTCTAATTTAAATAATCAATTCTCAATGCCATGTGTAAAAGACGACCTTAATTTGGCATAACATTATTCTGTCTGCTGCACACCTGCTTGTTCACTGGATGAGGAATGAAAAATAGCAACTTCTCAAGCACATTAAACAGCATTGCTTCTTACTTAGCACATCTGCAGAAATATATTTTTAATTCAACTACACATCAGCAGCATCACTAATTTCAGTGAGCAAGGGAAAGATTTCAAAAGAATGAAATTAGTCAATTTGCTTCCAGTAACAACTGATAAAATTAAAAGGACCACCACAGCAGGTATTCACCTCAGAGTAAAAGACTTTTCTTAAACCCCAATGAGTCAGTGACATGAAAATACATTACAGCTGGATCTAGTCTCATGGTTTAACTGCCCACTTCCTCTGCATCCAAGTCTGTGGCAGTCTACCTTTTGGTCAGATACCTCTAGTTACACACAGCTGCTCACACACCACAGCTTCCCCTACATCACGTAATCGGGTATTTGACATATATGGATGCCAGGACTGGCCGTGTCATCCAACGTATGTCTCCCACAAAAAAGGGGAACACAAATACTTGTGCACACCACAGATATTTATACTATCACTCAATGGAAAGCAAACAGAAGCAGGCCAGGGAGGCCTACATCATTAACACAACTCTAGCTAAAACCTAAAGCATTTTTATCATACTTTTTGGATACTATGCTTTACCAACAAGCATATGGGTTTGTATCTTACTAAAAATAAATGGAGCTACACCTCAGCAAGAGCCAGTACACAATGCTCTGCTACTGCCAAAGTTCAAGCAGTTGCACTTCAAGTGCAGTAAAGCCTCATGTGGATGGGATGCAGAAAATGCCTAATCCTTTCATGTTCTGGAAGCTTCCCTACCCTTTGTGCTTCAGATTATTCTAAAGCTGTAATCAGTTCAATGATAAATATTTATGTTTACAGAAGATATCAGATGACAACTACCCTATGGCTTTGACTCAAATTATTAATTTTCATAATAGTCATTGAATGCCAAAATTACTCATCTGTCAAAAACATATTCCATTTTAAAAACTGCAACCATTAGTTAAGGACAATATTCATAGTACTGCAGTACAGAGAGGAATACATGAATACCATAAGTGATTAAATGTCAGAGATTTCTGGCAATAGCAAATAACATTCACTGTATTACAACATTTTCAATCTAATGTGCTGGAGACCAGCATTAAATCCTTAGCTTAATAAATCCAATATTTTTATCATATACGATTTGGGGGTTTTACTATTATTTTTTTTAACTATATAATTGCTATAAAGTTGACCAACCTCTTTGTGAGCATTTAGCACAGAAATGCAGCATCCCATTATGTTTCATTAATTCCTATCAATTACATTTCTTTTAAACCATTTTTAAAAGTTTTAAGACAAACTAATTATAGTTTTTTGCTGAAATTTAAGCATATTTTACAGAGATTATTGGGCTGCCCTAGCAAGCTCAATACCCAAATTCCAATCCACACTTTGCCACATACCCTGACTCAGTATGACAGCGATAAAACACATTTTAAAAGGTTGTGGTAGGGGTAGGGCTTAGTTGGTGGAGGTTTTCCTTCAAAAATATCCATCCATTATGCATAGAAAACTGCTGTGCCCTGCTTCCTAGGAGCAAGGAAGGCTCAAAATTGAGATGGGTAAGAGCTGAATTCTTGAAGGCTCCTGGGAGAAGGCTGAATATTCCTGTTTTCTGATGCAAAGCTCAGCAAGAGGGTCTGTCTATTTCTTATCACTGTTTGGCCCCAGGAAGAGAAAAGGTGCCCAGGGAGAAGAACAAATCAGCGCAGCAATATTAGATAGAATAAGAACAGACTGGAAGTTCCGTCCCCCTCTGGTCACAACAGACTACAGGAGCCTTCCAAGTTGCCTGAAGTAAAAGGTTCTGAGAATGATTAAGAGACAGAGACCTTTTTTCATCTGGTTGACAATCCATTGTCATTCAGGCTGGTGTTGCATGAATTAAGGAACAGTAGGTCACAGGCAAGTGCCTTTTTATTTTGTCAAAGACGGGGGTTTTTCTGCCAAATGCTCGCACAAATCAATATTACCTCTAACACTGTAAGTAGAAGAAAAAAAAAAAGAGAGAAAAATATGAGGATGCTTTTCTCAAAGACTACAGCTATTTCAAGGCAGCATCACTAATTAAGAAGCAAATCAGCTTTCATTAATAGATTTATTTTTAAGGCAGGGATGCAAACAGGCCATGCAGGCATGACAGATGCAAGCCTCTGCTCCATTTATTCCACCAGTAACAGCAGCTACAGTAAACAAACTCAGCTATAAAAATAAATGCATCAAGATATAAAGAGCAATTTATGTGCATTACCGGGAATGTAATAATATGGAGTAGAAGACACAGTTATAATAAAGATGATATTTCAAAGGTTAGAAGAAGTTAAGAACAGTTACATTTTCACAGGACATGCTGAAATGCACAAAAAAGATACTTAAGGGACATAAATCAGAATGAAGATAATAATAAAAAAAATATCACTGGTATAGTCAGTTACTTGTTATGACCCACTAGAGTTCCTGCTCTAGGAAGCAATCCAGATGTTTCAGCTGAGCCTGGACTATCTCTAAAGGCTAAAACAGCTGTAGGAAAGAAAGACAGGAGTATAGATTTCAGTAGTCCAGGTCAGCAGAAACAGCACAAAGAGAGTCAGTAGCAAACCTTGTACCTCAGTTTGCCACAGCACATTTTGCAGCTTGGCAAGTGCCAAACAGTACACTTATAAATCAACTCATATGTCCAATCACGTACAAGGCTGCAGCAGTAGCTTCCAAAGGAAATATAATTATATGTGGGGCCATGTATTTAATATTTATTGTGTGCCTTCAGTTCTGGAAAAACTGAGGAAGATATCTTCAAAATCAGACAAGAGAAGATGGGGCCCTGCCTACTACACAAGAACTTGTTAACTGATTACCTTTTTTCTCATCATCTCTAACTATAACACTGTACAAAGTATATTAATATATAGTTATAAATAAATGGTAGAAATGCAAGCTTGTTAGTTACCAAAGATGTAAACAATTGTGTTTACCAAGGATACTTTGTTTTAAAGTTCTCAGGGACAGATATTTTTAAAACAACATCTCACCTTCACACAAAAATCTTTGAAGGGTTTAAAGCCTGATGTTATTTGTAAGACTTGCACCTCCATGCATGAATTATAAAATTCTTAAATCATTATGTGTCAATACACAGATACCATTAAAAGCGCTAAACCTAACACTTTGGGAAGCAATATTGTTTTATTTGCCTAAACATACCATCCCAAGACTTCTACAACTGCCAATTGAGACATTCTTGTTTCTACTTCCGCATACTTATAATATCCTGCTTAGTCTTTATTTAAAATATTTAAGTGACAGCAAATAGCCTATTTGAAACCACAAAGAAAGGCAATGTCAAACACAACACCCGAGGGGACAGAAATATGTGTGTCCGTCAAAGTAATTTGGATTTTTATTCTATTTACAATTCTTCATTTAAAAGTAAGCCTGAGGGAACAAGTATGGTCTTTAGCTTGTAAATACAGAGAAAATTCAGAAATATAATTAGGCCAGAGATGTCTCATAGAAAACAAAACGTAATTAAATAATGGGTTTTTTTCTGCCTTCATATAAAATACTGTTTTACAGGAACTATCTCATATATTCTTTGGATAAAGAAAGGTGTTTGATTATGTGGTTTTGTGTTTGTAATAACTGGCAACAAGCCAGAAAGGAATATCTATCAGCAGGCAATACTTTCCTCAAGAACAAAATTAAAAGGCAGGGGGTCTTTTGTCATACTGGGAGAGCATTAATGGGCTTAATCCCACAGGTTAGCCCCAGAGAGCTGAGACTAATTTATTGCTACTGGAATATAATTGCTCAACTGGAAGTTTTTAAAATGGATTTAGGGATCACACAACCACTGATTCTGAACAAACACTGTCCAAAACTCTGACTAAAAGTGAAATTCCTGAAGGACCTCTAGCAAGAAGGGGCTGGCAGGGAGAGAAGGCTAATTAACATGGCTCAGCTCAACCCTTAAAAATCAGCTGTAGCTCCAAATAGACAACTTTGTCCAGAAGCTAAAACCAACATAGGTGGCAAAGTCTCAGAACCACAATTACATAAGTCGACAAGCTGAGTACAGCACAACAAAGCATTGAGATATTATTAAGTAACCATCTTACTTCCTCTGTAAGAAAAGAGTAGTGCAAGCTTTTAGTTTGGCATGCTGGTGAAGGTCTGGGAGTTTTTAACATACATGACTGGGTTCTTGTCCTGACAGCCTAGTCTTGGACTATTTTTCACTCAGCTTTGAGAGCAGGTATTCACTGAAAAACTCAAGCTGGCTGATTCAGTTTTAAATTGGTAGGAGTTCAAATCATCATGCCAAGTTTTAATTACTGTGTAAATTAACACTAGCCTTTGCTGCTGGCCTGGCAAGAGAGTCCACTAAATATATACAACTGATTTTCATTAATATTATTGAAGAGAAAAAGAATTGTTAAAAGAGATTCCTCATGGTAGAAGAGTAGTTTCATCTGCTCCAACTTCCAAATTTTTTTTTCACTTCCCCCCCCCCTCCAGTTTCCTTTTATTAAAAATCCATTTGGACTTTAAAAAATTTGAACTAGCAGTACCTCAGGACTCTACATGTGCTTACTCAAAAAAATATTTCTAATGTGTCTATAAGCTTTGGAAGTGTTGCTGAGCACTGTTGTTAGACGGTAAAGACAGTCATGCAGCAAAAAAGATGGAAATACATGCAGCAAAATCTGTTCCCTCTGTGGCTACTGTTTTAAAAGACAGGTATCTCAGGATTTAGAGGATTGATACATTAGCAAGCCCAACTATCTGCCTGTGCCCATCCTCCTCAAAGACAAACTCACTGGGCCCTGATAATATCAAATGAAAGTACAATTATGTGAATTATAATGTCTTTTTAGCAATGAACAATTACAGCTACAATGACTACTGCATATCAGACCTCCAACTATACAGCACTGCAGCCTTGCAAATCTGAAGGAGCACAAAGAACCTTCAAAGCCAGTCTTCACTTATACCAAACCTCAGAGAGACGAATGTAAAAGTGCCACACTCACAGAGGCACTGTGAAGCTGGCAGTGGGAGAAGACCCATGGGCTTTCCCTGTTCACACTAGTAAAATGTCTGAGTGACAGTCAGACATTACAAGGATGCTATCTTGCAGCAAACACAACATGCATTTTCAAAAAGAATATTTTTTTTTTAGTTTGGTCAAATACATGCAGTAAGGAAGAATTTTCCTTAAATTTGTTAGATAGCAGTTGTTCTCATCTACATTCACATGTTGTAGATGACACTTTTCAGTCAAAGAACATAGAAAAGTCATGAAACTACCCTGTAAAACCAGATGATGTGCAACAATGATCAGCTATTGCAGAAAAAAAAATCCTTCCTCTTTTTAAAACATTTTCTTTCCTTAAACCAAACAGGCCTTCTGAGTTTTCCAGAAAAGAGAGAGTTATTTTTTATCATGAACTTCTAAATTTCAAGAAGTTAAATACTGGAATAAAGCTCTCAGTATGACAAGTAAAGATTTAAACACTTCCAAAGTAGAACAACAATGGGACTGACATTGAAGTGCAAGACAGTTGTAACAAATATCATCTGAGTGATCTATATACACATGACACATTCTGCACGTCTGGTTGGCTTCCACTTAATGCTAAAATCATTTGGCTGGCTTCCCAAAAAGTAACTCGATCAAGTCTCTACCGATCTATACTTCCATTAAATCCTGCTATTAAACCCCCTCTTTCTTGCATGATGATTCCAAGTATCTACCTTAGAAAGAAAAAACTCCAAAGTGAGATCAGTTATTAAAATGCTTCATCAAAGTGAGCAAAAAGATTGGGGAATATTTTATCTGCTCATATAAAAATCAGTACATTCAGCTGATAGCATTCATTACAGTTCCCTCAAACTTGGTGAACCTACGCACTGACTTACCTCTCCAAAGATCTAGCACTGACATCATAAAGCACGTTTACTCTGAGGTTTAAGGGCAGTATTGTCTTGTCTTAAGGGCAAATGTTCAAATGGAGGGGAGGAATTATCAACACTGTTAGTAGCATTTACTCATATATAAAATATATGAGTAAATATATGAGTTTCTATTAAACAATTGACATGACATTTTACACTGTTACTGTTTTTACCTTGAATGTGTGCTCTTTTTGACTCTTACCTTCACATTCTCTGGATGAAGCCCTCCAGGGTGTTTGTCCATGTACTGACATAAATCAGTGTGCTAAAAGAAAGTCAGATGGAGAAAAGTGTATTAATATCCGTATGACTGCAGCAATAAATAACCCTCAATTTAGGAGTGGACAGAACAAAGGGAAAATAAGGAGATTTTTTTCAGTCACACATGTGCAAACACACACTTGTACCTTTACACTAATTTTAATTAACAGCCTTGGTAACTTGACTGATATTAATATTAAATAAATGCAAATTAATATTTTTTTCTAACATCCTGTATATGGTAAATTAATTACCTGCATTTTAGTATCATTTTATACCTTGCAAGGACAGTATCACCATCAACACCACAAAGGTAGTATCTAGAGGGAAGAGGAAAAACCTGAAGGGAGAATCTCACACACAACTCTAATCATTCACATTAAAACATTGCATTTTAAACTTAATTTTATAGTGATTCTAGATTAAGAATGGCTTAAGGGTTTAGAAAATAAAGGTGAAAGGCACTGCATATCAGAGTACTGAATGATACTTTCCAGCTCAAAAAGAAGCACATATGATGGACATGTACAGCCATTAATTACATTAATTACAGATACTTCAGGAAACAGCTCTACTGAAGAATCAAAACACAAGTTTTCACTTCACAGTGAATATAGTTACCTATATTCCCTACAAACATTGCATAAAATCTCTTCAGGAAAAAAAGCAGGCTTGCAATGTATAGATTAATGTTATTTTTAATAAATAAATATTTATTGCTCTCACTATGGAAACACTACTTTCTCTGAATTCTTCTCTTACATTTCTTCACTTCAGCAGCATGGTTTCAGTCAAGTGGCATGTTGCATCTCTGATTTGTTTGCACAACTCAGCTTCTGAAACTATGTTCGGAATAAACAAAGCAAAAATATGCACTAGATTAACCAGCAAAGACACAGAGACAGACTCTGCCTTCCACATCTGGTTTCTGAACACATCTGGTAAAAATCATCCAACATTCCTTGAAAAGCTACTTGGCAATACCTGCCTCATATATGGAACAGCCCAGCTAAATACAATCAGTTTTCAAGGTGAGAGTTTTGGACAAAAGCTGCCTTCCACAAAGCAGAATGGTTTTTCTGTGTAACATTTCCCAAAATGGGAGGCATTCTTTAGTTCTCTTTTGCAAAGTTATATGGATACATGGGAAATTTCACACCCAAGACATAAAATTCGTTCTAGTCACAACTATTATGCATAATCTTCTCTTCTGAAGTCGCAAACTACAAAAACCTACCGTGTATGTAGAATGAACATTGCAATGACATAAGATGCACTGTATGATTAGGTTGTGCACTAGCACAGCTACTTTCAGGAATTCTTATATAGCTCCAAGACAGCAAGTGCCCTGACTGCAGGAAATTGCTTGAATCTCAAAATGAACAGTGAGGGTATCACAAGGGCACACTGAAACAGGCAAACCACACTAAACACAACACAATAGAGCTTCTTCCAAAACACAGGCTACAGTAAGCAATTCTTCAATTTATAGTTCACACTTCGGTGAATGCATTTAGAAAGAAAATTTAAAACTACATCTCTACCAGTGAATAGTTACTTCCACTGAACTTCATTTTGCATAAAGACTCTGTTAAGTTTAAAGACTTATTCATCTATTCATCATTTCTGTAAATCTTTAGCCACTTCAGGTACATATTCCTCTTCTGTTCTCCCAGTTAGTTTTCTGGGACTGTATCAATGAACCCTGCCAAAAATGGACCAGCCATCCTTCAGTATGCATCCTCACATTGCTGGCTTTGGTCTTCTTTTACTATATGACCAACAAAACAAAGTCATCTGCTAACCTTGTCATTTGTTTGAATAAATTAACAGGTTTTGAGTACTAACCCCAGCACAAGAGTCTGCCTCTGGCAAAACATCAGCTGAAACATATGACTACAGTAATGGCTAGTGTCAAATAAGAAGCTCAGAGGATTACCCTCATTTTAATGGTTTAACTGTTATTGAAGACAAATACAAGACTGCTGGAATAATATGTTCTCTTCTTTAACCTAAATACAAATCTTTGAATACTGGTAGCACCTGCAGTGCTCAAAGAAGTTTAAAGAAAAGCCTGAAATTTCCATTTAGAAAGCCTGTCAGGGTGACCAGGATGCTGTCCCATCCTCAGATACACCCAGCATGGCCCCTGAGCACTGTGTGGGCTGGCTGAAGGAATGCAAGTTCAGTCTTTCAGCCTTTGTGAGAGACAGATAACTTGACAGGTGGGAAGTTTACTGCCTCCTTCACCTTTTACTGATTTCTATAATCTGCAACTGGTCAGTCAACAGAAACCAGATCAGAGGAAGACAAAAGCAATACTAGTTCTCGAAGTCCCATCCCCAAAGCCCCACCATGCCAGCCCCACCAGCTGCACCTTTATATTCACCAAAAGCTTTTCATCCTATTCAGAGTCATATCACCAGGAACAGCAATAAGTCACCTTTTTTATTTCCAATGTGCTTGTGATAAATGGTCAGGATAACTCCATTTTTTACACTTATATTTCAGTTACTATTTGGATGCCTTTCCTCCATACAGAAACATCAATGACGATCATGTTTGTGTTATGCATCATTAACTTCTTCTTCCAACCCCAAGGATCAAGGCAACTGGGAGCCTGATATAACATTCTGTATCAAAACCTTCCAAAACGGATTGCATGCATCCACATAAAATTCAATGTAAGCAGCAATTTCCTCTGAATCCTGGAAAACTTAGAGACACAACTGTGCTGCAGTCTTTTGGCATTTATTTTTTGCCCTACAGACACACTACACACATAGAGAAATCTCTACCAAATCTTCATTCAGACAAGAAACAGGAATTAAAAGTCTTTTCTGTTCAAACTTTCAAGTATTTGGTCTCATAAAACTAAGTTAGAGTCTTTCTTATAAAAGTAACTAAACACTATGGTACCAATTGTGAAAGCAACTTAAAATGTTAGAGTACATTGTTTCTCATTTTAAGAAAAAGAAGGTAGCAGTAGAGCAAAGGCAGCATCAGCTGCTTTTCTTTTCCCAAGGTAGGGACTAAATGCACGTTGAATTAAACATTAGTATAGCCAGGAAAATTGACAGCACTGCGGAGACAGCTCTTTCTAAACCTGTTTTCCCTTTTGGCAGGCAAGTGTCTGCTCCAGTGCTTGTGTGCACCACTGACATTGAAGAAAACTACATGAATGCAAGTTTCAGGAAAGCATTAGAAAAGAAAACAAAGAGCAAACTGTATAAAAGAAGTTTTCTAATGGTATTCCATGAAATTGGTACTGTATAGATGAATGGAGTCTTTTTCGTCATGCTGTATTTCTAGGTAGAAGACAACATGCTTTCCCAAGTGGAACAGTGGCTGCAAATACAGCATGCCACACTGCGACACTGGAGACTTTGCTATGGTTACCACCTTGATCTAATAAAATATATACCCTAAAGGAAAATTCAAGATACAACTACCTATTGCCAAGAATATGAAACTATGCTGAAATAAGGTACAAAGACAAGAAACAAACCAAGCAATACACCTTCTACAGTCCATTCTCCACTGCCTCAGAGGGTGAGGACACTTCACAGGGAAGCAGAATATACTGGGAATGCAGTACAGAGACTCCCAAATGATTACAAGCATCTGTCACACACATTTTGATCCTGGGTGGACCTGGCTAAACCAATTCTTCTTTGAGCTAGCTCTTAACAACTCTATCAGCCATACTGTTAATCCTCAACACACACTAATCACCAAAGTAATACCATGCTGACAGAACATGGTATATTTTAGCTTAAATTCAAAATCCCATTAATTCCTGCTCTTCACACTCCACCAGTTTATCCAACCTTTTATTTGCTTCCCCAATAAATGTACATTATGATAGTTTTTAAAATGTGGTTTGTCCTCAGCTAAGAAAACCAGATCGGTATTGCAGAAGGAACTCTCTGGATTCTCACATTCCAGAGATGGAGAGCTAAGATGTTGTTATTGACTTTGGTGCACACTGGCCTGCAAGAGTTTAAAATGAATTGGCAATATTTAGGTACATACTAGCAATAAATCTAATCATAATCATCCACATAATCATTGTGTCCTTCTCATGCCTGTCTGAGAGCGTTGTCTTGACTGTTCTGCAACACTGACTTCAGTCACAGCTATGAATGTGCAGTGCTTTTGCAAAGGAGACTAGGAATCTCATGATGAATAGCAGAAATTTTTCATATCTGAATTACAATGGCAGCAATTTCTGATGGTGATGACAATTCCCAGTACAGCAGGGATGGAACCCAGTTTTCCATTGCAGTTATTATTGGCCTTATCTTGAAACAATACTTTGAATGATGCAGGAACCTCAGAAGCCACCCTAGTTCCAACATGCACAAAAAAATGAGAAAAGTTCAACAACCCCCACATGCCTTCACCACACAATCTGCTGCAGAGCTGCCCAACAGGTTCTTCTACAAGGATGACCATAGGAGATTGCACAGGCCGTGTTTATCTTGCTGTCCTCTAATTTTAAGAGCTTGACTTTGCCACCTCACTAACAAAACAATGTTTTGTGCAAAATGTGTTACACTTTGAGTGAACAATTTCATCTCTCCTCCCACTACTGGCTCTCCCAGAAACAATTTCACTTCCTCCAGGAAATCAATCTACAGTATTTGAAGTGAAAGACTAAAGCCAAGTCTTTGAGAGAAGAGGAAGAATCTTCAAAGACATAGTCCTTAAGTACAATTTACAATTTATCTGAAGCTTATCTCTTGCCCAAATTTCAGGCAATTTGCAAAATAATAGCTAAATGCTACCCACAGCACAAAGGCTACCCATTCCCTAAATTCCAAGTCCATGCTGTAAGGTTTGAATATTTATAAGGGTCCTCCAGATACAGGTTTAAGATATCTTGGCCATTTTGGCTGAAATTAAAAATAAATATAGGCAACCTGAGGCAGACTTTGGCATCTTTTTTCTTCAAATAATTGTATTTCACTAAATTGTGCCAAAAGATCACTGCTCCAGGGTTGCACCTTGACTTCAGGGCTCTGGCACACACAGTTACACCTCCTTGAGAAGGCCCTGTCCAGCCTTTTTGTTACCTTTGTTTACCTCAGCATGTTAAAACACAAACCCTTTCCTCAGTGCACATCTCAAGCAACTAGACTTCCATTAAGAAACCCCTGACCCTTCCTGGAATAGATGGCACAATTTCTTGTTAGACTAGAGGCTGTACAATGCTTCCTAGAACAGGGAATAGAAAACTCATGCTCAGCTATGCTAATTCAGCCATTCTCCTCTTTCCAAACTAAATGTAGAAGCACATCAGCCAATGCCCATTTTTGACCCAAACTTCAATGAATTACAAATATTTTCCTCCTTGTGATGGAAACAAGTATCAACTCCTACAGGTACATGAAAATGAGGGAGAGATTAAGTTACTTATCCAACACAACTGCTCATAGTCTAAATAAAAATCAAGAAAGTTGTACAACAATTAACCAAATCAAGCGTGGATGACAGCAAAAAAAAAAAAAAAAAGGAAAATGTGCACTTGCTCAGACTCCTTTTATAATGTTTTTCACTCATTTCTTCCCCACACCATCAACTGTGACAATACCACAAATGTTTCATTTACCTCATGAAATACTGTCTCCAGACTTACATGAAGAAATGAATTGATGAATTGGGGTTTTGATTTAAACTTGTGTCAGTGTATAATTAGATGAAGGTCATTTTTATTCAGCAAGACTCTGGTTTATGTTAGTAGACATGTGTGCTTATGTTTGTGAGCATACTGCGTATAAGCATCTGCTGAAGGGAAAAGAATTCTGACTGATATTTATACAGCTGAAGCAAGGTTTATATACATTGCATCCTACTTCTGGAAAAGGGAGAGTATGCAAACAGAAGGGAAAAAAAAAGACAATTGTTGATGGTGTAGACTCTTCCCTTCCCCCTTTGAAGAAGGAATTCTAATTATGAATAGATGAGTAAACCACAAGCTACAAAGGTCCTCAGATATGCTCAATGCTTCACTTTCCAACTATGTTGCTCAGCTATCTTGCTCGGAAATCAGAGACTATGATACCAAACACAAACCTGTTCAGACAAAGGGCAGGACGTTTCCTTTCAAAGGCACAGCCAGTGACATGAAATGAGCTCTACTTTGCCAGCCTTCTCCATAATAATAACGCAATTGTCATTCTCTTCTAATTAAATTAGTCATTTCTACTTCCCATGCAATACATTCTCTTTCCCTCTTCTTCCTCAGTCATGATAAATTTCCATGTGACTTAGCCATCCCATAATGCTGCCTAATTGGTTTCAGCTGTCATTTTTGAAGCCAAAATGCACGGAGAGCCCGGGGCTTGTGAGTGGAACAGGAAGCACTTCCAACTGCATTTCCATCATGTAAAACCAGCAACGTGAAAGAACCTTTCCATTAAAACAAAACCGGGAGTATTTGGCTACCGGCACTGCCATCATGCAGCAGACAGATTGTGCTGCTCCACTGAGGCAGCGAGGCTGCTGTGAGCCATTCCTCTCTGTTCAAAGGAGAGCACACATTATTTATGCCCTAGCAGCTTTCCTGACAAATATACTTTCCCTTTTGTCACCAACAAATTCTTAAACTGATAATATAATTTACCAATAAAAGCACAGGCAGTTGGAATATTTGAAGTGACATGAAAACAAAGAAAAGTTAATTCCATTTAAATGGCACATATCCTCCAACCTAAGTATTCTGCAGATTACTGTGCCACACTTTAAACTCATTTCATGTGCTGGTATTTTCAAAAGTGTCATATACTCTCATTTTCATGTATTTCTGTGGTTTTCTATAATTCAATCTTTTCCCTCTATGAGATGACACAATGTTAGCCATGCTAACAAAAAATACCCTGCAAGCAAGCTATCTCTGAGTGATACCTAAGCAACTTCCAGCAGAACAGCAGCAGGCAACAGCACCAGCTGGGCTGAGCAGCAGGGGAAAGATATATAATAAGGATTCAAGAAAGAAAAAACTGCCCCACAAGACACCTTTAATGAAAACAATTTAGCTAACAGATGTTTCTAGTGCCTTGGATTTCTCTCACACTGTCAACAAAGATAAATATACTTCAAAATACATGAACAATACTATATAGAAAAAGAGGCTGGGCAGTGGGGGAGTTCTTAATACAGAGAGAAACCTACCTGAAAATCCCAGAGAGAAAAAGGAATGCACAGTTGTCTGATTTTTGGCTGTTATTAGAAAAGACAAATTTATTTATGGATACAAAGTCTCTGTTCGTTTCACAAAGAAACAATGTGGTCCCTTACAGACAAGTGAGACACACACAGCTGAGGAAAGAATTGCTGAATGAACTAAGAGATCTTCAACAAAATATAATTTTCTAAAGATGCTAGTTTATTTTCCTCCTTATTCTCTGGCCACCTTAGTAATTCTATCAGCTTTGTGTTCTTAGTAAATCAGGCTAAGGAAATAAAACACACTTAATTTAGCGAAATTATTTTAACTAAAGAATGACATTGCAAAAATCAGTAGGAATTCCTGTTTAGTATGATCAAAACCTAGCATCAAATTTAGTTAGCTTGTGCTAACTGTGATGGACTTATAGACCCCAAAATCAACAGGGTTGGGACAATTTTTGCAAGCTGTAACACATGTTGCATGTGCACTTTTTCTTTAATTTGCTAAGTCATTGAGCTTCCACAACACTGAACATTACATCTGCTATATCCACATATAACAAACAAACAAAATCTGAAGATACAGAAAAGTTTCTTGTTATAAGAGCATGGCAGATACCCACAAGCTCATGGTGAGAGTACTTGCTCCAGGACCACGTAAGCAGAACACATATATGGCAGCAAGGCTGACAATCCACATACAGCCACACTAAGTCAAGTATCCACGCTGATATTGGCACGGGACTGACTGGATAGTACAGGCAGGTCTACACAAGCTCAGCTGGCAGAAGAGCCTTTGCTATGCTGGTGTGAGGGACAAAAAAAACAGGCCATCTTCAGAGCAGGAAAAGACAAGTGTAAATACTTCCTTTAAAAGCTTCCACATCCTACATAGACCTCTCTTCACCCTGGCTGAGTGACTTTTTCGTGTCATGCATCCTAATCCTAACTGTCCATGCATGATTGCAAGATTAATAAAAATTTTATAGGGAAAATTGCAGTTCAGACTGCAAGACACACTAGAAAAAATGATGCTTCCATGGATTAGATTCTCTTTACACAAAGTAGTAAAACAAGAATAGGGCTTTTTAACTTTCAAGAAGTGGCTCTGTTTATTACACAGGCTTGATACCTGATTCCTCCTTTTCACCATTCCTTAATTATTTTTTATATCACAAAACTATAAACATAGTATAAAGATATCTGCAACTATTGATTTACTCAGTCTGACCAGGATTTTTACTACTATTATTTTGCTCACCCCAAGTTTCTGTTTTTAGAGATTTCATAGATGTATTTTTTATCAATATGATTAAATCAGTACAAAGCTACATACTACTGGTTCAGAAAGGAAAAATCTATTTTAAAGATTTAGAGTTATGGTAATCATCACTCTCCAAACAGCCAAGTTTTGGGTTGATGTTTTGTTGGTTTGTTTGTTTTTTCAATCTACACTGAATAAATCAGAGCTCCACATTATAAAAGACACTAAATAATAGTTACAACCCGTATTATTAAAGAGCCTAATAAAAACAAGTTTAATTAGACTGGACAGTCTCTAGTGCAAGTTCAAATACTGTCAGCTTTTACCCCAGAGGGACTTGGAGAATGCCAGTTTATTACTGAAATTGAAAGATAAGGAATGTGTGGGATACCACCAGAACTACCAACAGTAGAGCTGTCCAGAAACCTATAACATAGAAAAAATCATTAAAAAAACCCAACCCAAACCAAACCAAATAAAAAAAACCCAACCGAACAAAAAAAAAAAAAATCCAAGCAAACAAAAAACCCCCTACAACTAGAAGGAATTTTTTTTTATTTTGCTTAATGTAGCAAAATAAACTGATTTATTTTTTCAATTCCTGATACAGAAAAGCAACAGCATATTAAGTTCACTGAAAGATTTAAAGTGTTCATCTTTAACTGATGAAAATTATAATGCAAAAAGATACACACAGGAAGGATCTCAAAAACATAATCTTACCTATATCTACTATCAATGACATATAATTCTGTTGATTATGTGCCTAAACCACTCTTAAAAACTGACAGAAACAGAGAAACTATCTCCCCCCATAGTAGTTTCTTTAGTGTTTTCTTGTTGTTACCATGAAAGAGGTATTCCTAGAGTTTAATCTTTCTCTTCCTGACTGCTATTTCAGACTTTCTTATTTTATCCTCTTTACCATTCACACAGAAATAGGTCACTGACTTTCTCTATATTTAAAGGTTGTAAACATCTCATCCTTTTTTTTCCCTAACTCTTAAGAGCCCTACTTACTTTGACTTTTCCTTAGTAGCCTTCATTCTCAATGTTTACTCATTCTTGCCTTTTTCCCCCTCAGGTCCCCAGCTGATTCATCTCTTCTTTGTGTGTACAAATTTACTATTTAGGATGGTGGCCTTACCTGTACCAAGTGGAGTGTCATCACTGCCATATCTACTCTGCATATGCATCCTACTACAATCACATTTGACATTTTTATCTGTAATTTAGGAAAAGAAACTAATTGAGATCTGTCAGTAGATAGAATATCTCATGTGATTTCCAGTGTTGCATCCATCAGCTCAACTCTAGATATTTTTTATGCTTTGATTTTGTTGTGGGTGTTATTTTTGTTTTGTTTTGTTTTTGTAAATATTTACACTGAATACACTTGTTAATAAAAATAAGAATAAACAATAATGCCAATTATTAAATGGTATCTATTGTATGCACAGTATACTGCAAATCTAACCCATATTTGGTAATATTATAAAAAACCTTAAATTGCACAAAAAATAGACATTCAGATACACACAGCCTCCCAGTCTGTTGGATTGTAAATCTTGATTAATCTCATTAACACATCATTAGCACATGCCCTCTGTATAAAGTCTACAAACTTCTGAGAGGTCCTGCAAAGTCAGGATGATGAGGCAAACTGAGTCATCTTTCCCCCTCCTGCGAGGCACATGTAAACTTCTGAGACTAGAATGAGTATTTTTATTTAAATTTAAATATAACTTTTCGTTCCTTCTTTCCTGCTGATCCCCATGTCTGGCACAGTCTTAACCTCTCAGTAAAGCACCAAGCAATTTCCTCCTGAAATCCCATTTGAATCCCTACCTCCCAAAGCTGATTCTCTTTGCATTTTCAACCTATACCTGGACATGAACGGCTCCTCTCTCTCATCTGCTCATTAAAACTTGAAAAACAAGGCTTTCCCAAGAGCAGTATTCCCTTACTGCCTCCTCTCAGTAGTAGGGCATTTCCTTTCTGTTTACTCTAAGCTTTGCTCTGTCACCTTTTTGACTGCGATTAAAGCGAGACAACTTGGGGCAAACCTGGGGCATGAGGCTGGGATTAAACCAACAGGGGAACAGCACCTTCCCTGGTCAAGGTAAACAGAAACTACGAAATTCAACTGCTCCCATGCTGGGAGCCCTCAATGACTCTGCCTCTTCCCAGAGTGGACAAGCAAGCGTGTTAGCCAAGAGGTGGCAGGAGGTATCTGGCTTGTTGCAGAGCTTTACTAGCTGTCCGTCCTTGCTTACTGGAGCTGGACAAGCACCTTCTCAAATGGGAAGAAAATCCCCCCTCATTTCACTTTCACACCAAAATAACATAATGCAGGCTCCAAATAAGTTCCACTCTCAGTCAAGGATTAGAAGACTCCTCCTTCCTTCTTGTGGCTAGATTTCCTAATTTCCTCTAAGTGAATGATCCTAGTGATCAGAGCTCAAAAACAGTTCTGAAACACAACTGGTTTTCCCTACTCTCTCATCCATGAAAATAATGTGCTTTTTCTGTCTGATAAACAGCATATATGTCAATTTCCAAAAAGCATTAAAATAAGAAACTCACATCTATTTTTTTTCTTACAGGAAATGGAAGGGCAATGTAACTAATGAACTTTATTAAGTAAACTCATTGTATAACAACCTATTTTAGCTGCTGTAATGAAGCAATGAGAATTAAACTTTCTTCTTTAATGGAAAGCAATTTTTAAGAAGCAAAAACATACACACAGATGAAAATAGGCAAGGTAATTGAAAATTCTTGGGTTTAATTACATTATTAGATTAGTCTGGAGCTTTTTCACTGTAGAGGCAGAAATAATATTACCCATAGCTCATACTTCAAATTGTAAGTGTATCTGTTCTTGTTTCAAATCTAGTTCATAAACACTGAAAGCATGAGGTAAAGCATTGCTATACCAGCTCACTTTTACATGCCAGGAACAGGCTGCTGGTACATTTATTGATAATAATATACTTATATAATTATGCATAACACTAAAAACCTCATTATCATTCTACAGAGACTGTAGCAACATGTATTGCTTAGGATTGCCTTTCAGCAATTAAATGTTTCTAAATACAGTCATCTTCCTTTTAAATAAACAACTGAAGCAACAAACGATAGCAGCTAATGATCATTTTAGAACAAACAGATGTGAAACCATCTTCAGAGATCTCTCAATATGTCTGAGATCTCACCTGTAAAACTTATCACCTCCTTGGGTAAAGCTTGCCATATCAGTGACACCTGCACTAAAGCCAGCGTACCCATACCATTGTCTCAACTAACACCTAAATGGAGCCCAGCAAGGAAGGGAACAAAACTCATGTGAACAGTCATACTGCTCCATTGAACTGTAAAGTGAACTGACCTTTTTCTTTGGAAGTCTTCACAGGCTCAGATACTATATGCAAAGTGTGCCAAAACTTCACATTTTGTTTTCACGTCTTGTTTAGGATATCCCAGCTAACTATACAGAAACCATTTTCTGTACCATTTATACATGAAAGACTATCAGCCCTTCAGGTTTTGTAGAGAAAATTCCAAGCAGCTTATTCTCAAAACTCCCCAGGCAACAAGCAATGGCTCTCAGTCATCCATTGATAAAACTGATCTCTAAGCTCCCTTCGCAACATGCTGATGTAAGAGTTAAGAAAGAACACAAAGAAATTATGCCTTACTAACAAGGTACTGTATATACTAAACTGTTCTCAACTAAGTTCTTTCATTCAAAAGGAGTAAGCTCCCTTTCTCTTCTTCCATAGAAATGTACAGCTCCACATTCACCACCAAAACTCTTATATGGAGAATGAACTTCTCATGATCTTCAACTGTCAGACAGAGTTTTTAAAGACTGAGTTTTCTTGGTTCTGCAGACCACCAAGGTTAAAGATAAAAAAATCTTCCATATTTTCTTCTGACAGACTTTCATATTAAAAAAAAATCTAATTTGAGGTACACAGAGAATTTAATCACTGCCCCGTTTCCTTTCAGAGGCTATTCTGCTTTCAGGTTTTAACTTACAACTGCAGTGTATTCTGCAATGAAAGGTGCTACATGAAATTAAATTTCATTCTACTCTTTCAGGGTCAATGCTGAAACCAAATACCTCTGATAACCTCAGATGTTTCACCAGTATTATTTTCCCAATGGAATTGCCACAGATCTAGCAACCCAAAGTTTCCATTTTCTGAGAACTCTCAGGTCACTAACTGTTCGTTCCTAATTTAATCATGACATCTCACTCAGCTGTTTTTATTATGTTTGAAATGGTCAATAGTGATCAGTGGCAATAGTGTATCAATTCCATGATGTCACTTTATGAAATAAATCAAATTCAACCCCTTTTAGGTTTGTTAGGCTTCTGTAGCAGTTTGAGCCACATTTAGAAATCTAAAATCCAATTTTTAGGCTTCCCCCACCCCTTCTCAACAATTTATCCTAACACTGGAGAGAGACTTTCAGGTCAGAGGCTTCTGTAGGGGAAGGGGAAAGTTTATACATTTTATTTACACAAATAAATACTATACAAACTAAAGGCAACTCATGGCTAGGCTTCACGAACGAAGATTTGGGAAAGGCAACTATATATATATATTACATTACTATCAGTCAGTCCTTTCAAGCCCCTCCTTTAACTTTAGTCCAGGAGCAGCCTTTAAGGCTGATGTGTAACACAGTCTTTTGCTGTGGGAGTGTTTTGGGCTCCTGAGCACTCCCTCCTCACCAAGTTCCAGCAGTTGTTTGTTGTAGTCTCTCCTCCTCATGAAGTCCGAGAAGATAGCTTTGAGTCTTTGCTCTCCTGCTGCTGTGTGATCTCTCCCTCTCGGTGTCCCACCTTGGTTCGTAGGCTGCTGTAGTGTAGCTTATCAAGCGTCCACATCCTGGAATCTTCATTCCTCCCCATCAGTTCTCAGCTGCCTCCTGTCAGCTTCGGCAGGCAACTCTCGAGCTCTTGGCTCATCTCCAATTTCACCTGGGACTCCTCCTGAGTGCCGGGCCTACCTCCACGGCCCAGTCTCCTGGCTCAGCTCCAACTCTGAGCCCTTCCTCCACTCACAGTGGAGGGGAATAAAAGCCCCCTCTACAGCTTCACTGCAGAAAAGGAGGGGGAAGAAGACTTGGCTGCAAAGCCTGCCTCTCTCCTCTTACCTCAGGTGCTGTGAATCCCTTCCTTCACAGCACACATTCCAAATGCTGACTCTAATTCTAGCCAAAGGCTGAGTTGGGGGGTCGCAGGGCTCCCCTCTCCCCCCTGGAGGGGAAGAGAGGGAGCCCAGCCACCCCCTGGCCTTGTCCACCTACACGCAGCAGACACCGACAGCAAAACAACCAAGACTGCACTGCCAACTGTTTCCGGTGCTGTGATATATGACTTTGAGCAGAAGCGAACAACATGGGTGGTGATCGGCTCTCCAGGGAACACTGCCCTGGCACCCAATCCCCTCTGAGCCCCTCGAACTCTCAAGGGGGGCCAATTTCAAACTATGACAGCTTCAATAATTCAAAAACGTAAACCACCATGTAATTTTAATCACACGAATATTTTTACTTATTTCAGTGCAAATTACTCACATGATTGAGCTAAACCACATCCAGGTGTTAAAATAACAACAAACCAGACATTACAGATATAGAGCTCAGTAACACCAATTATGTGCTAGATTGCATAGTCAACAAGCCAAAATTTGTACATTTAAATGGGCAACTGTAATTTTTACCTCTGCACATTCATATTACGCACTGAATGGAAGCTTTTTAACAAAAGGAACAAAAGAGGTCATTGTGATAGTGCAATTAAAACCTGTATCATGCACTCCCACAAGAATTCAATTCAGGTTACGTGGGCATTATCAGATAGCATTAGCTATTTGATCAGACTATAACTTTACATTACCTAACAATGAAAACAGACTTCTGTTAAGCAATTCTGTCATCTCAAGACACAGGAGTATGTTACAATGTCACTATCATACAGTCCTCAGGGTGTTTGAAGAGAACAAAGTACTCTTCCCTTTCTTCCTGAGCACCACCTTGAGAGATTGCCCGCAAGCCAAAATACTAAAATATTACTTGGATTAGTTCAAGAAACCGTTACTAAATGAGATCCTAGAATGGTCTCAATAGCTATGAAACACCATGGGAAATAAAATGGGCAACCATCAGCAGGGTTGATCCCAATAGCACCTTGTTGAAAAACAAACAGTTAAGTGAATCCAGAAGAATGTGCCACTGCATGAAGCTTAGTTTGTGTCCATACTTAATCATGGACAGCACCATGATATTACACATGACTGGGAGCCAGAGTCTGTAAACAACCCTACTGGATATAAAATCCAGAAATTTGACATTAGTATAACAAGCAAAAAGTAAAACCCAGAAATTCGACATTATTATAATAGGCAAAACCATCTATTTCTGGGAGAAACATATTCTATACATCTCATTTCTCAATCAGTTCTGATGAATACAGCTAAATACAGCTGCTGATAAAAGGACTGCAAAATGTATTCACGTAAAGACATGCAAATAAGTCTACACTGACCATTACATAAAATTAAATATCAAGGCTTTTCCTATGCTAATTCAGTGTACAAGGAACAGAAGAATCACTAATTTCAAGGATTTATATTTTTATGAATATTCCAATACCTAAGGTAAAAAATATGTACTGTATGCAAACACTCTGCAGGCTGCTGTAGCTGAATACCCACACCATTACACTGTAGCACTCTTATGTACATAGACAGGATGAAGAGCTTCTCCAGACAAGATGTTGTGATTCTGTGTGCATTATCATGTCAAAATTAAGGCCTCCTCCCAAGAAACACACAAAACAATTCCACTTGTCTTAAGCAGAGACGTACTAAGACTAAAGCTAGTAATCACTGTACTTTATAAATGCAGTGTCTTACAGACTACAGCACAATAATAGATATGATACTGAAAATCTAGCCATCTCTAAACTCATTTGTTTCTTTTAAATTACATGTTCTTGGACCCATCTGTGAAAACTGGGAGGTTAATTATGATAGTACATTGCATAATTCCACAGCTAAATGCTGAAGTAATTCTACATAAATGCCATATGTTTGTCTTAGAAAAACTGAAAAGATTAATTAGAAGGCCAAGGCCAATACTTTGGAAAGTAATACTCTGAACACAATTAAATCCTTACACTGCATACTATGTAAATTGAAGTTTTAATTAGTAGCTAAAACATTAGTCATGACAAAATAAAAAAGCCCAAATTCAGACTTTGCAACAGACTTTGCTTTTTACTGAGATTGCTTATAAAAAGACACTCTGCACAAGCCAGTCACAACAAAAGCCACTTAAACTTGATACGTGCTTTTCATGAAGGAACTACCTGTTAAGCATTAGTCCTGTTCCTCTTCCCTACATATCCTCACCTATTTTAAAGTTACCTGATCACGTTAGTAAAAAAAAAAGCTCCAAGAAACAAACTATGACTAAGAAGCAGAGTAAGGTACCAGTTTGAAAAGTCAATTCAGCAGTATAAGGTCCTTCAAAAGCCCTAGTAGTCATTTCTCCATCTCTGAATCTGGTTTAGTCTAGCTTTCCACACTTAGCCCACTCCGCTACAAAGCATCATCTCCTATAGCCACCACTCTCCTGAGGAAAGTAAAGGTTATTTTGGCCTGATTCATAGATCACTGATGGTAAAGAGAGCATTTCCATCAAATTCAATACACTCTGGACCATATCCAGAATATATGTAGTTACTTTACTCACCACATATTCAAACACAAGTGTCAAGGTTTCCTTGGTGTGAATGATGTCATGAAGCAGCACAATGTTTGCATGTTTCAATCCTTTCAAAAGAGAAGCTGAAAAGGAAAACAAACATGTAATCTTAAAAAGAATCCAAATATTTTACATCAATTGGCTTTCTTTTTTTAGTAACTTAGGTGAGCTTCATAACCTGACAACCAATAGTTGTACCTTAGTATCTTCTATGTCCATGAATTCCACACATTAAGTGTGTTTGAATATCACACCTTTCGATTCAGTGCTATTTTCTCCACCTTGCTGGTCAAACTCAACCTCACTCCGAGGTCGAAATGAGCTATGGCTAGAGATGCTTTCCTTACGCAGCCTCCTCTAAGTGAATCAGTCATGTCTACTCAACCAGACACAAGACTGCTTCTACACTCAAAGATAATTTTTTTTTTCTCTCAGATGAAAGTCAAGCATGTCTTTTCAAAACGTTGTCTTTGCTATCCAACACAACAGAGCTGCTAATATATATATAAAATTCTTCTTTCTCTCAAATATAACACAGGTTTGATGGAATTATTTGTATTAGCCTATGAGAATAAATTAATAGTATTTTCTCACTTATTTTTTCAATGACTAACTCACATTTTCAGAAAAGACAAATAAAGACTTATCTAATGAATTTTCAGGTAATCTCCACTAATTTTTTTTTACACCATAATACATATTTAATGTTGATACCATATTACATATTTAATGTTGCAAAAGATATGATATATTTTAACAAGATATGCTGACAAGCCATATGTTGTTACCCATGTCATTTTGCCATCAGTGTTTTGTCATCTCACACATACATCTGAGCAGGACTATCAGTCACCCCAGCAAGTAAATAATATGGTCTTAAGCTCTGCCAGGGGAGGTTTAGGTTGGATATTAGGAAGAAATTTTTTACAGAGAGAGTAATCAGACATTGGAATGGGCTGCCCAGGGAGGTGGTGGATTCATCATTCCTGGAGGTTTTTAAGGTGAGACTGGATGTGGCACTTAGTGCCATGGTCTGATAACCATGGCAGTGTTGGATCAAGGGTTGGACTTGATGATCTCAGAGGCCTCTTCCAACCCAGCTGATTCTATGATTCTATAATAGATACAAAGACATGCAAATAAGTGGCATATTTCTAAAATGAAAATATGCAACTTGCTTCTGTCACCTTCCTTATTTTATCAAAGCAAATAATGAAAAACCAAATGTGTCTCAATTCTTCACCATGCAAAATGGAGACTAGGGAGCTTCCACAGCACTATTACCCCTTGCTGACCTACTAAGGGTGTTTTGAGGGTGTTTCATCAGGTGGAGGTAACTCCAGGGATCATCTGGCTTTAAAATAGGCTAAGTACATCTCATCTCTCATATTGGTCTTGAAGAGATCGGTCTGACAAGTTCATCACTCTTGGAAGCAACACGAAAGCAACATGGCATTTGAGAGGGGACAAAGTCATCAAAGCAAAACTACTTTATTAAATGAGTCAGGTTAATTGGGTGTTTCCCTCTCCAGGGAGGCACACAACTCACCAAAATGAGTGACCTTTTATTCTTCCCTGGCCAGTGGTTGTCCCTGGCCAGTGGTTGTCCCTGTCCCCTTTCCCATTGGCTGGGTACTCAGGGACTTATATTCTCTCCTGACTGCCTACTTTGCCCTAAGTCTCCCTCCCACATATCCCCTTCATCTTCTTTTTTTGGCAAATCTTTAGCATAGCCTTTCCTGTTCGTTCTTAACAACTCTGCAGGAGCAAGGGACAATCTAAACCACATCTAAGCAACAAGCAGCTATAAGCAAGAAAGAAGGGTTAGCCTCCCCAACCCCCTCCCCTTACCCCCTCCAGTCACTCTGGCTTCAGCAAAACATCACTTTATTTCTCACAATAGGATCCTCATCTTAGAATTTCGAGAATTTCTTGGAGCAAAAGCTCAGAGAGATTTGGATATGTTGGTTTTTTTGAAAAGAGAACAATGAAAAACTGCTACTGGAAAAAGGTATGTATACACACAACAGATGACAGACCAACTGTTCTGAAAGGTACCTTCTACCAGAAACAAGAATGTTTAACCTGGGGAAACCCTGAGAAGAGTTCACCTGAAGTAATTGAGATTTCACCAGTTCTTCCCTCAAACCTTGTCAAATGACCATACATGCAGAGACACTGGGAACATAAAAACTGCCTCCTAGTAGAACCTGTCGAACTGTTATAGTATTTATAACCTCTGTCAGCTTTTGCTGTTCAGATCATCACGTGAGGCCTTTAATTTCTCTAGTTGGCCATTACTTTGTTGTTAGAATCTGTATATGGGTCATTAAAGCTTAAACAGTACATTGAAAGCAGCTTACCCTGAGGTCTTTGGAAATACTGTTTTTCGTCTTCAGTCCCCTCCCCCACTCTTATTTATCTTCTGTAGTATACAATTCCCGCTTTTATAGCCTCAATATTCAACATCTGCCATATATTACAAGAACTACAAAATATCACCTGCAGGGTGAAATTTCTGTCTTCTTCATTAGACCAAGTGAAATATAGTAGATAATATAGCACAGGTAGCAAAATCATCTTAATTGCACTAATTTACACTGCAGAAATAAGCAATTACACTATCAATTTATATTGTAAGAAACCAAACATAACTGGTTAAAGTAAGAGAATTACCCCATGTGTTCGTCTATCAGGAGTCTTACCAGACTGCCTGTCTTTGTGAAAACACTGCTTTGCTTCTTAAAAAAAAAAAAAAAAAAAAAAAAGGGAGAAGGAAATTAAACAGAGAAAAAAAAGTTGTCTGAAACAGGAAAGTTGTTTCTTTCTCCACAGAGTACTTTAAAAAAAAAATTAAATATGAACCGATGGCTCATATGGGTTTTTTTTCCAGGAAAAACAGCCTTTCAGAACAGATGACCAATACGCCACCTCTTTTGGGCAAGTTTTTACTCAAAGGAGATGGAACTTTGGATGAACTCCACTAATTCAAAGACAAAACCCAGAAATTCACATCCAAAAGAATAAAAAAGAGTCCAGGGAATCTCTCAGCATCAGCCTGAGACAAGACTGACTTTACCTTTGAAGCTGCCAATGAAGCTGCTACTGGAGCTCAGTGAGAAATCAGGTGTTGCTGTGCCTGGTGTTAGTTCTAGAACAAAATAATTCTCCCAGAGAACACCATCTCCATCCAGTGATTATCACCCACAGATTTCACACAGAGTCATGATGAAAAGACTGAAATGTTGAAAAAGCATTGCAACAACTCAAAAAGTGGAAAAGATGTACTAGTACTCACTGTATCCTTAACATGTATTTTTAATAACAAAATTATACAATGCTGCTTCAAAACTACTGGCACTCTTTTTTTACCCTTGGTATTAAATGTAAGATAAACAGATGGCAGTACTTTTAATTAATTTCCCCAAAGAGTTCTGAGGAAGCAAAGCAGAAAATAATGTTAAAATGCTTTTTTAAAACACTTTGGAAAAAATATTACATGGGTTTGAATTGCCAGGTGTTTGTTCTGTCACCTGTGTTTGCACAGTCCCTCACAGCAACTTCTAACAGTAAAAAACAGGGAAGATGAATTGTTGACATACTTTAACAATTAACAACATCCAAGATGATAATTTCTGTGACTTGTACGCAAGTTCATGACCTGAGCCGCTAAATGTACCAACACTCAGCACTTTTCATCAAGGGCTAATAACCATATTTGCATACTTAAAGGAAACACATTTCATTTGCTTGAATAACCATCACAGACTTCTCCAACAAGGGGATGCTCTCATCTATTATGAGCTCCTGGCAAGCTGCCATATCGCTTGTGTTGGTCAAGGAGTTTTTTTGCTGTTCCCAGATGAGCTGGATTCTAAAGTACACTCACTCTATGAGCAAGGCAAGCCAGATGGACTACAGCCAACTCTTACCCAAAACCTGAGTAGCATCAGTAAATCAGTGTTTTGCTCCCTGTGGGGTTTACAGCACCAGCTCAAGCTTGACACTCCATTAACAAAGCCTTGTGACTTTTAGATGAGCCTCAGCTTGGAAGTGGTTTGAAAAAGACTATTCCCACATCTCCACAAAGTAACATTTCAGTTACATAACAAAATCAACAAAAGCAACTATTACTGTTGACTCCCAGGCCACATGGAAGAAATTTTCACTAGCAAAGATAGTACTTTTGGACATGGCAAGCATGTTAAGCTTGAACATTAATTACGGACCTTTGATCATCTATTCAGTCTTTCAATTCCTGACTACCACTTTATTCTCATGTCATGGGAGTGAGAACTATGGCCCTAGATAAAAGGACCATCATCCATGATTTCTGAATTGGCTGACATTTTAGTGACATGGAAGCTTTTCTCAGTAGTGGAAGAAGAACTCAGCCTCATGCTGCTCATATTCACCATAATGTACAACTGCTGATGACGCTGTCTCGCATTTCCTAATATATGCAAAGGCTGTGGTACTCCCAACATTTTTCTAAAAAGTATTATATAAAAATGCCTGCTTTCCTCAGTATACAGTAGTAGGGGTGTCCTCTGGAGTTACCATGCACCAGTGACAACCACTGCCCATACTGCTATTCACATGCAGTGCTCACCCTTTCTCAATGTCACTCTAGGAGGACATCTCTCATTGGGAGACTTTTACGCTTGACGACTGCACACCATGGAAGTTGCATTTCTCTAATACTGTTAGTGCAACTGTGCACCTTTGCTGCCCTGTTGGATTTCTGAGACGCCAAAGCACACACAATCTATTCAGTAACACAAATTTGTGAAAGCAAGTACGCTGCTGTGCTTCAGAGCCAAACAACTTATCTTTAAAATTCTGCAGCTTGTCACACTCTGCAGACACAACGGTGCTCTCTGTCAAAGTGCCAACTTCTTCGCATAAACAGTTGGGTTCAGTCTCTGAGCTCTCCTGGAAAGGCACCTTTAGTGAGAAAACATTCATGGGGTTTTTTCCCTATCATCATGTGTTCTGAACAAACATACTCAAATGTGTCTTACTGCCTGCACAAACTACAGAAGTTCTGCTTCCCTCCCAGCAACTTATGTTTCAATCTACGCATCTTTTAGAGTAATTTTTAAAATTTGGCCTGAGAGCACAATGTCCCTTATGCTTCTGATCCGCTTCCCACACAGCGGGGCTTTCTGTGTGCAAAATGTTACTTAGAATTCTATCACAGAGAGCGGAATTCAGTACTCTGTTGGTTTTGCAGTAATAAATGTGCAGAAATTTCCTTCTCAGAAATGCAGACCCCAAATCTACACTTTGCTATTTTCCAGTTCACTCATCTGAAATAATTTGCTACAAGCAAATAGCTTTGCTGTCGTACAACCCTAATACAAAAATATTCAACTCAGTGAAAACTGTACATTCTAGGTAAGACCACACTGACCAGAGAATTCTCATCTTCTCACCACAGGATATATTCTGCAGAATGATATTTATAGTACATATATTATCCCAAGTAATTGATTTTAGAGCTCCACACCTACAAATGCACAGAATTGGTCAGCTTCCACTCTGATCTTAGAGAATACAGTGCATTAAAGATATATGGGTCACTCTTCAGCTTTGAAAATTTTCTAGGAGGAAGTTTCTTAACAAATTTCAAAAGATTTTGTGAGTTACAGGAAGAAGAAAAAGCAGAACAGAAAACTTTAGGTGGACTATTATGTAAGCATAGGTCAATTACCTTCTTTAAAACTAATTTCAACCTCATGGCAATCTCTTCTAGATGTAACAAATGGTCCTTATTCTAGTTTTCATTAAGTCAAAAAAGGACAGTCTGGCATTAAGGAAGCACACAGTGCTTCACATGCTTGCAAGAAAGGATTTGGTAGTCCTTCAACTGTAGACCGCTTTGCTGTAGATTTATCAAATTAGCTGCACCTACCTCCTCAATCTCAATTCAGGTTTCATTTGTGAAATTTCTACTTGCTGCTCCTTCTTGAAAGTGTAGCATGCTATTAAAGGAGAAATACAGAAAAAATGTGTGTGTAACAACACACAGGCATATTCAAAGCTGCTTCTTGCTATGGCCGTAGTCCCCTAAGCAAACGGCAAGTCACGAACCTGCTGAAACCTCTTTGCCTATTGAACTGGAACAAAACACTGGAAGGACTGATCAAATAAGCTCTGAAAAGCACTACAATGTATTATTCTAACAGTTCTACAGAAGACTGCTGCCATATGAAATAAATGTCTCATTACATTCTAGATATAAATTCATGCATTGTGTATGGTTTCCAGTACTCTTCAGACACAAGTACAGATAGAGGTTAAAAATAATGAGACATCATCCTATTAAAGTCAGACTCTTGTGGAAACCAACTGCAATATGCTACTCCTATCTTGTAGCAGCCAGTTATATCTTGCCTTCACTGTCCATTTCAGTATTCAAGAGGAGGAAACTGTGTAAACCAAAAATATGTAGTGTGTACAGAAAACAACTCTATAATGCAGGTAGCATGTGAAAGCAGGAATCTTTCTATTACTTTTTTATGCTCATATAGCATGACTGAGACTAGTAGTACAATTTATAAAACCATCACTGGCCGTTATTAGCCTTGTTATGGTGATGAATTTCAGACACTGTCTTCACCTAAATATCTATCTACCTTACGATGACTGTGGAAATTTTCAGTCTAAACAGTTCCTCCCATTTCCCAAAAAACAGGCTTTAGTAGCAACTTCCATAACCCACTGAGTAACTTTGCCTTTGAAAAAAAGCCAAACCTCTCAACACCATGTTTTGGAGTAGAGAGTCAAAGTCTGGAAATACAGAGGTCTTTAAAATAGAAATACACACTTTGCCATCTCCATGAAAATTCTCTAAATTTGGTCAAGTTGAAGCTTTTGAAATTGCTCCTTTGGGTCAGGCTGACTATCAGTAGTGTGAAAGGAAGGAGGAATACAGAAAAGAGAGGAAATGGCACAGAAGGCTGCGATTCACAGTGGAAGCTAGGACAGCTGGGTAGAGAGAAAGAAAAGCCAGAGGACATATTTTTTTCACAGGTGGAAAACCACAAGAAGTGGAAAGTAAGAACATGCAGACAAGACAGAAAAGAGACAGTACGTTCCCACATGGGGTGGGCAAACACTCATATGTAAGGAGAAGTACACAAGAGCCTGCAGACACTAGCACATTTTCTCCACTAATCTCCATACCACAACTCAAGATTCCCCCAGATTACCAACCCACTGCTTTTAGCAGGAATCAATGAAAATGTCTGGCAGTTTCCCGCATTTTCCTCTAATTTGCAGACAGAAGCAACCTTCAACAGCTACCAGCTACCATTTCAGGTCAAGTAGGCTGTGTCCATACAAAAGCTAGCAAACACAATGAAACATTGGAATGCAAACACCAGAAAATGGAATATGGACTTCCACTTACTTTTTCAAACACTTAGAATAGTATATAAACAAAAATTCAAATGAAAATAAAGAATGCCATCCCAAATGCTCAAAACGAAGACAGACTACAAATACAGAGGCTGCTGCAGTGAAAACTCGGCTTCTCCAAGATATACATTCCTGATGTCACTGCCATGAGATAAGTCAGCTCACAGCTGCTTCATATCTATCTTGCATTTATCTTGCACTTCTACAATGTGTAAGTTCACAGCCTAACTTATCCTGCAGTGGCCAACTTGTGTGCTAGCACCCATTAACTATTCCCAGGTCTTGAATTTTTTTCACAGATGGAATAAGTAGTTGCCTAACCTTTATTTTATATAGGTCCAGGTATGAACTTGATCCAGTTTTATTTCCAAGATTCAGTGGTAGGATCTTGTCCATCCATCAGAGAAGCTGAAAACTCTACCAGGTCCAAGTCAGAAAAAAAATCAACCTGATCTTTAACCTTACCCGGCTGAGCATCACATTAAGTCACTTAAGCTGATATCATCACCATATTCCTTATTTTCTGAAATACTTCTGATCCTAATTCACTTTTCAGAACCACAGAGCACACATAAATATTACAGAACCCCAAGGAACCCTGTACAGTGATATTATCCAATGCTATGCAAGTACTTTGAAAGTCATCTCAAAATCATCTTTAAAAGGACTCTTAGCAAGTGGGGTGCTGACAAGATGAACAAATATTTACGTAGTTAGAGTGACGAGTGTTCTAAAAAATTTCAAAACCATCAGTGTTTCAATAATGCACAGTAGGTGCCTATAGCTAGAGCCACCCAACAAGAACACTGAATTAAATTAATTGATCAGCATCCGACACAGGCAGAGATCACACAGCAGGAGCAAACATGGTGCTGTTTAATTAAGGAAGGAACAGTACAAGTAGAGGGACCAAATTAAGTTTTCACAGCTAAACTTAATTCTGACAACTTCTGAATGATTGACCTTGCAACCATAATAAATAATATTACACCTCTGCTGTAAATGGTGTACCTGCAATATTAGTATTATAGTGTTTAAACGAGGGAGTAAATAACCAAGTATGAGCATTGAAAGAGTAAATAACCAAGTATGAGCCCACTACTGAAGACAGTGGGCATTCTGTTACTTGCTTTTTCCAATGCATCAATATGACAAGAAATCACTTAATCTTATGTACCTGCAATGTATATTTCTTTTGTACGACAGAAAGGCATCCTAGGAAATAATTTAATTGCTTTGACACGAAACTGAGTTTGTCTACGAGCATACTTTAACCACTACTTACAAATGAGGAACTCTACAGAAAAGCTGTTTTAGAAAAAAATTACTTTTGCTCTATTTCTCAGTGGGGCATTTCCTTCAGAAAAAAAAAAAGGCACAAAAAGCAGACTCATTTGTCAGCACACATTTCAGGCAGCAGAAAAAAAGGCTTGTGGCATATGTCTTGCTATTTTTCAAAGAGAGAGAGAGACAGGAGCCTTTAAAAGATCATGTCAATTTTCTTCTTCTGGGTGGGTGAGGCTCAACATGCCTCTTTGCCCATAAGTGGAAAATAAAGCTGGAATGCTCATGACATTGCTTTGTCTCTTGTGGAATGGTTTAGATGTTAAAGAAAGGCAAACTCAGTACAAAGCTAGCAAATAATTATTTTTACAACTATTTTAGTACAAAAAAATCAATCACAGTGAAAATAAGGCATACTGTTTAAAAATATTTTTAAGGACAGGAAATAACCTTAATTCTGGTACCCCTTTGATGCCTTCTATAAGCTTTCTAATAAATTTTTCTTCCACATCCAAAAATATGCTAAGCACACAGACTGTAAAATGGCAAGATTCCCTCAAGTAACTTGTAAACTAATTTCCAACATGAAAAAAGTAAAAAAGGGATGAAGCAAGTTTGCAGACATTACAGCAGCAAAACCCAGTGGAGGCTAAATTTTTTTCCAGACTAAATCAGTTGAAAGAGACTATATTGGAAACAGACCTCCATGCTTTACCACAAACAGCAAAGCCCTTTTGTGCCAACAGTGCTGGACATCCACTTTGCAAGCATATAATCTGAAAATATGTTCTAAATGTTCTTAACACATATAAAGGCCCTATCAGTTCACAAGGTACAGATATGCCATCCTCCTTCTGCCTTTGCCTTCAGGTCTCTGGGCATCATCTGGGTTCTCACCTTGTCATTTAACTGTCATTTAGTCTGGTAGTTCATAGCACTTATCAACAATGTTAGTTGAATTTAAGGTGCAAGTAACAAGGAGGAAACAGAAAACTGGGAATCCCAGAATTTTGCTTTATTCACCCTGGATTGTAACTGAATCTAAATCAGTAAGACAGCAAACTTTACAAATTTACATTTAAATGACAGTGAAGACCCGTCATTACCATATCACTGTCTAGAAAAGCATGTGCTTATTGAAATCTTGTGGACAATGTTGAACTTGGAAATTTGCATTTTAAAGGACAAAAATTCTATTTTAAGCAAGAGATAGTAAGCCCCTTTAAAAAGCAGCTGGCCCTCAGAGAGTGCAGGAGAGGTGCTAGAACAGAAAAGATGGGCTGAAGGAATGTCTCAGCTTCATGGAGTTGACAGCCATAGCTGACAGTGACAGGGTGATGTGAAAGTTAAGTGATGCTTAGAGATGATGTAGTTAAGTTAGTCATTTCTATCCTTCTACTTTTGCTAAAAACATACCCATAATTTTCTAGTTCGAAATTAAAAATTACCTGTGTAGATGCATGACACCAATCAGATTACGGATCTAAATCATATTGGAAGGCATTCTGAGCAACAGCATCATTAAAGCACACTCAAGAAATGTGAGAAAATACATTAAACGGATCTGCAATCATAACCCATTAACAACACAGGTGGTAAGGATTTTTTTTTAAAGGCCAACTCAACAGTCAACAGCTTGTCTGTCTACTACATACAGATATAAAACATCCAGCCCCCTTGAAAATATATCATTCTTCGATCCTGTTGTGTCATTCATCATTATAATTACAGCAATTTACTGTTTGCTTTTCCAGATAAATTTCTTTTTATAGAATCATAGTAATTAACAATGACAGTAGCAAAATTGATAGCACCGCTTCTTAAAGTACCCGTTCCTCTAAGATGACACTACTGCCTTGACAAACTTTAAACAAATGGTTTAAAAAGACACATCTTTTGCAGTTTGTGTCTAACAGTGTTTGTTCCAGTCAAAACAGGTCAGCCTTTTCCAAGACAGGACTAGAGAAAAAATATGCTCTTTAATGTTGCTGACCTTTTCTTCAAACAGTTCTCAGAACTCATTCATTGAAAGGTAGCCTTCAAAAGTTGCACTTCAGGTCAAGGACATACTTTTTCTAGTTTCTGTGAAATTTTTCCAATTTGTCAAAGTTTACATCTAGTTAATGGAATATTGTACTTTAAAGCTGCACTTAAGCAGCTGAAGTCTCCCAGAGAATCCACCTCCCTGAGTGTGCTTAAACATTCAGGTATATGCCCGAAGCAGAAGTTTGAAACTAGAAGTCTGGAATCCAACACCAGTTATAGATGGGACAGCGTTATCAGCAGAACTATTTTGACAGTTTCCCCAAAATCACAATCACAAACCTGGGTTTGGCTGAACGCATCTCCAAGTCCCGTGCTCCATTCCTGCTCCCCCCACTCTTCACGCCTGCTAATGACAAAAAGGGTGGGAAACACTAGCCCTGTCCAAGAAGACTCCCCACTCTCAATGCCACAGGCTCCTGGCTGAGGCCAGCCAAAGTCACCAACCCTTCCCATCTTCCCATTACTGCTTTCTACACCTAGTACTCGTTTGAATGGCCTTTGTAATTTGCATTCTTTCAGACCCACTCTGATAGTTGTCATTGTCTTCCTAAGATCCTCACACCAACAACTATTCTTAACCTCCATTTCTCCTAGTTCCTAGTTCTCCTCCCTGCTGCTGCCCAGGTATGGACAGTGCCAAGCATTCCAGTGGGACAGTCTTCTTCTACCAGAGCACAGTAGAAAGGGGAGCAAGAAGGCTAGAGGAAATACAAGAGGGAAAAGGGCACAAAAAAGGCATGGACAATGCATGTAGAGCTTTTAGCTCTGTCAATATCAGAAAAAAACCCAACCAAAACTAAATACAAAGGGGGAGGTTTACACTTTTGCAATGAAAATTACCACCTGAAAAAACAGTATCACAAGGGGACTTTCACTTCAAGGTTCAGGACAAGCCAACAAATCAAAACCCAAGAGTTTAAATCTTTGTTCTTCATCCCACATAGTACATAAGCCTATAGACAAAGACAATTCTTTAGTCTGTCTCTTTAAATCTTTCTTGCTTATTATTATAGCTAAACACAAAAGTGACTTGCTAACCAAACACATGAAGCATGAAGGTTCTTGTTCCTGAGGAGAAATAGAACAGAAAACAAGTAGGGCACCTTAGCAAGCAGTAGGATCTAGAAGGAGAACTACAACATGCCTAGACTGTATTTCTCTCTAACTTCCATTTTCAATTAGAAAGACAAAGCAAATAGAATACTAATAGGTTGAGTGCCTGAATCAATAAGCATAGCAGAAATTCCACCTAGTGAGCTCTTTTCTACCTGCAAAAATCACGCAAGGAGAAAAATCAAACTTTAGATGTTAATCTAATTTGACCAAGCACAAACCAGACCAGACCACTCAGCGTATCAGTATGTTGCCAATAGTGGACCTGAACGTCATAGATATAATCTCCTTATAAATGTAGCACTATCACATGGTCAAATATGGGACCCTGCCATCTCACCAACTGAAAACAAACAAACTTGCTCAACAGAAACAAAAGACTACTCAGTTTGGAGCAAATGCACAGCAGTTAAAGTTCAGTTGAAGCAACAGTGTCATGCACATAAGACCAAGGTTTAGGAATATGGCAAAACCATAATTGCTCTGAAGCAGTTTCTGAATCTCTGAAAGTCTGGGGAATGCATGTTGCTCTAAATAATCCTTTTCCAAGCAACCTCTTGAAGACAGCTCATCTGCAACAATATTTTGAGATACTGCAAAAGGGCAAAAACATTTTTAGTTTCTACAACTAAAGTGAGAACGTCTTAGTGTGCCAGAAAATACAGCTCAAGCACTGTGAAGTCCTTGGAGCTCTTTACTAGTGATTTGCTGCCTCATCACCTCATCCCAAGTAAATCAAAGAATGACTTCAACAAAGTCACTAAATTTTTATGGGCCAAGTTTTTCTACCAAAGGAAAACAGTCTGACCTAAAAAGGGTCACAGGAATCTGGACAGAAGCAAGTACTCATAGGCACTAATGAATTTCTTTCCTCCTTCATCATGGCTATTTAGTGTGTATGTTAAATCAGATATTCTGCAACAGTAAACTGCACCTCTAAGGGAAATTGATAAATGAGGAATACTAAATCCCTGTTCCAACACATGCCAGAAAGCTTTGGCTAAAAATCAAGAACTGATTACATCAAAAAATCTAAGAGCATCTTCCATTTCAGATATTGATATTAAAATAGTGTCAACCAAAGTGCTAACATTCACAAGACTAAATACACAACATAGTTCAGTATTTCAAATAGCACTAGCCTTATGAAAACAGAACAGAAATATTCCCAAACAAAAAAAGTAAAGATCAGTCCATGACTGACGATAGACCACAGACTCCAAGAGGTCCATCAAAATGCCTCTCCCCTAGCTCGTTAGGATGCTTACATATGACAGCCTGATAACATTTGAAACAAACTGACAAGATGTCCACAGATAAACAAACCTGATCTGAGGCAGTAAAATACACTCCTCTCCCAAAGTTCTCTGACCACAATAAACTGCCTGTAAAATATTAAGAACCATTTACTTGAGCAGAAACTACAGTTGCGTATCTGTATCTTGAAGTTATCTTTAACGTTAACTATACAATGAGTGCTGCACAATCATAGGAAATGCAGTGGTGTCACGGTCAGCAAGGAGTGTATGATTATCTGCAGGTATATTTCCAACATTTTGTTGGTTTTTAACAAGTGAGGTTAATAAAACCTTGTCCTTGTGTACAGTTTGGCTTTCATTTCACTTCAAGAGCTTTTATAAACTTGTTTACATAATTCCCAAAGATGTAGATTTATAATTGTCAATGATTTTACAAGGTTAATGGCCTCTGTAATTAAAATGAATGAGAAGCTGAACCACTTTAAATTTATGCGCTTCGGTCAACCATAAAAACAGCAAACTCTGCAGAGAACGTGGGTGTATGAACCTGAGTAAAACCCACCTTTTGCTGACAGCTCCAAAGCAATGCACAGAAAGGGACATCTCTTAATGGTGTACTTAGACTCTGGAGTATTTGGAAAAATAAAATTTTATAGAACAGGGATGAATGGAATTTCCAGTCCAGTTTCTAGATCTAGATACACTCTAAGAAATACTTTTATTCCAGAGGTATAAGTTGAATTTAACAAACAAGCACACACACAAAGTTCACACTGTCCTACCAAAGGTTCAAAACCACAGATTCTCTTTTCAGAAGCATACCTATTATTGAAGATGGTTTTAATTTACTTTAAATCTCACTTTCTTTTATTTTTTATTTAAACCTCAAGCTTTTAATTAGTATATTTTTAAATAAATTAATTTAATTTGTACTCTTGGAGTACTGGCAGAAATCCGACAGAAAGGTGTTAATGTCTTGAACACATTATCCACAGGTACACACTCTTATAGGATATTTAGTTTGACCTCCTCAACACAAGAAGCAATTTTCAAGCTCATAAACTTTTACTGAGCATATTTTTAGAAAGGCATCCGTTGTCTTGCAACAACCCATCTGCGTAAGTCCCCACAAAACTCATCCACATTTGGTAGAGTGGGAAGTCCATCTAATCCTTACACAGATAACTTAAGCCAAGCCTGTTTAATCAGGCTTTTAATGGAGACTACATACTGCTCCAAAACCTCTTCTTTTGCCTTTATATAGATTGGTACTAATTTGTACAAGCAAGACTGAGAGACAGCAGCATACAGACATACATCAATGTGATCACTTGAATTTTGTTTGTGAGCTGCAGCTACAACCCTTAGCTTCTCCACCGGCATGCAAAATAAAGCATTTTTGATTATGCAAATAGTCCTCTGCTTTGTGAATAGGGCCTCAAGTGATTCAAATGCTAATTCTGTTAGAAACCTTGATGCAAAGCCAGTATTTCAACCATGTCAGCTTTATAACCAAGACCTTCCGAGAAACACAGAATTGGAAATTGAAAAATACCTTTTAGAACTACAAATACATAAAGTAACTTGGAAAAGTGTGAAAGGCCTTTACAGCTTTCTGTCAATGAGCCTGCAACTTGCTGGGTTTTATTTTGTGTTAGATGCCCCTTCAGGAACTGGCAGTTTCCTAACAGCAGCAGTGTAGGCACTGCCATGCTGAGAAAACCAGAAATGAAACAAAAAAAAGGCAAATTTTTACGTTGTCCAGAGGTTAATATGCTAAATGGTTGGGGTTCATGTCATCTCATTTTCTTAATAAAACCTTTACACAATCCAGTGCATGTTTGTATGAAAAATTTCTCACCATTATTAAACACATTTTTGGAGCCCTCACAGCACAAAAAATAGCAAGTATGAGTCCTGGATTTCAAAGAAAGAGAGAGAAAGGAAAGTGAGTGAGAGAATGTGTGTGTGAAATGTGTAAAAAGTAGAGTAGATTATACTTTTACTAGTTATAAAATTTTGGAAATATTTGGACCACATAAAGGTATGTCAATTTTGAATTTTGACTGCTTCCAAACTAAAACTTTGAAATATGATGAGAGCTCTCTTTTTTTTTTTTTTTTTTTAGTTTGCAAGTGTTGCCTAAAATCAAAGAAAAATTCTCTAAACAGTTTAGTAAAGTAAGGTATAGAGTAGGTCTTTAATTAAGGCATTAAGGTGCATAAAATACATTTAGCATAAACACACAGAATAGCTGTTACAATGTTATAATACTGGCTAATTATCATATCCAACCATTACATCATGGTCCCAAAAACTGTCCATCCCCCGAACCTGCCTCAGGCCCTCCCCTAGGCACGCTTCCTGCTTTGAGTTGGTGGTCTTCTAGGACCCCTCCTTCCTCAATATCTTCCTTGTTGTCAACACCCACCATCCTGCTTGGAACCATTTCAACAATTCTGGGCCTTCTGGATAGTTTTGTCTACAAACAATGTGTATATTATGTTCTTTAGGTACATCTTCAACGGATTGGATGCTCTTGCTAAAATCTTTCCTTGAAAAAGAACATTAAACAGAAGTTCAAGAATTTGGCACAAAGGGTGACAAAGGGTGGTTAAAGTATTAAAAGCTATATCAAAGTTCTATATACTAGGATCTGAGGATCTTAAGGATCTTAGGGCATCGCAAGCAGTTTTGATTTACTTTTTTTTTTAATAGCTGTTTTTAACCTATCACAGTAACTGGGGCTCCTTTGTCCTCTCAAGTTTCAGGAGATACGAGGGAAGGGAGAATGTTTTCAAATGGAAGCCAGCCACACTGGCACTGCCATCACCCTGTCTGCAAAGCTAGCGTGCCAGTACACCAAGATTCTTACCACTTTCTCGATTGCTTTTGCTCAAGGAAAACCAACTGATAATTAAGTCTAAATAAAACCCATGGATCTAATTACCTGAGCTATACAACTAAGATGGGCTTCAAAGAATTAACTCTCAGCTTAAGTTACCTACAGACAAAGAAAAGGTGTTAGGAAGCTTCCACATGAGGGCCAGAGCGAAAAGTTAATATATAAATTAAAATATAAATTACCTGTCATTGGCAGTGCAAGTTTTGAATATCTCCGCAAGAGAAAAATCCACAGAATTTTAATTTGCATTAAGCCCTTCCTAACAACTAGGTAAAAGTATAAGAAAACTAGTCAATACCACTTCTGCACTGATTAAACAAACTCTAAATCAAGCATCACAAAACATGGATGATAAACAAGCTATATCAGATCAGAACAAATACAAATAACTGAGTTTAGTACACCTAAAACATCCTTATTTACAAACCTTCTTCCATTCATTTTGCTGTTAAGTTAATTTTTCTATTGGCTCCAGCTAAATCTGCTGCCAGCTAAGAAGCTGTGGAAGTTTGTGACAAGTGGTTCAGACCTTAAAAATTCAGAAATACAAAGTTCCAGAGTCTACAACTGTATATCCCATAGTGGTGACTTTTAGAGACTCCACAGTCATGGCTTGTATTTCAATAAATGGGTCAGAGGTGGAAGGTCACAATATCCTATTACCTGTCTCTGAACCATCAAGTTCCCCTTCATCTCAGCAGAAAAATGCGATATATTATCAGTTTCTTTTTAATATTGCTTACTCAGGAGGAACATTCAGAAGTAAAATGATGTGGGTATTCATTTTCATTGCTTTGAAGAAGACAGTAAAGGTCAAATTCTAATTTTGAAATGCTACTCTCTTCATATTGATTATAAAGCCTTAAAGCAGTAACTCCACCCATGCTGCAAGAAGAAATCCCTTTATGAAGCATTTATTTCAGTTTCATATAATTCCTGAATGATAAATCTCCCACCTCTCCCAGTAAAAAAGGAGAAATTGAACTAAAATATTTGCAGCACAATCTTCAGCCTATGGAATAATACAAGAGAGGAAAAGGTGCAGTGCTGTCTCCTGAAGGAATGGTCTCACCTAGACAACTATGACTACAGCATCTGACAGCAGGTAAAGCAAAGGAAAAAAGGAACATGTGAAGAAACAGGAAAAAAAAGCAAAGGAGAAAAAGAAAATATGTATTTTTTTCTCACATATATAACTTTAGTTTAAGATGTATTTGTTACCACTTTTTCCTCTGTCTTGATTAAAATTAATCTTTTCCTTCCTATGAGGAAGGCGTTAGTGCTTCTTTTTAACTACAGTGGTTGCTGCCATATTTCATGGCAGTACAAAGATGCAGGTTGCTGAAAATATTTCTCAACTGCTTCAAAGTTTAGAAACAATTCATCCTTAAAATTTTCAGCAAAGTACTGTGTTATACTCATTGTTATACTCGTGTCTGAAGAACCAAGACTGTTTCATATCATATTTTTAAATAAATTACACACACCAGGAGAATTAGGATAATTCATTCATGAACTTTCTGTGTTAAAAACACACAAAGCTGTTCTGATCATGTTTATAAGTCAGTAGCAAGAAGGTGGTCACATGTCTTAGACATCACTTCTGACAACTTTCATAGGAAGAATTTTATCTTTATCTGGATGCGGCTTCAAGTCCAACTCACATTAGACATTCTCTGAGCTGATCAAAGACAATATGCACCCTTCAAAAAGGATTTGGTTCTTTGGGTTAATTGGTTTTTTAAGTCTTAAAGACATACAGGAGACATATGCACGCAAAATACACCTACATACCCATACACTTCTTTCCACATATGTAGTGATGTATCTCCTTCAAGGGGGAGAGATGTAACACCAGGAAACCACACAACCTTCTAACGTCCTTATTTTGCATTTACCCAAAATTGAAACCAATTCTGCTGAGATACAAGAGTCATCTACTAGTTTTATATGTTCAAAAGACCACGGATAAAACTCAAGCTGACCAAAACAGTTCAAGCACTGAGTTGCCACCTCACCCTGGTATTTTCAAAGTCCAGGAGGCAGCAGTAGAAAAACACACAAAACATCAGAAGATCTTGACAAAGGCAAATGACTTTGTGCAGATTGGAAGTCTCTACTTTCACCACAAGGTAAAATGGTATTGTTGTTTAGATTATTCCTTTTGCAAAAGGGAGATACCACAAAGCAAAAACAAGTAGAAAAATTGGCTAGGTTCAGGAGACATTTCTCTGCCTCAACACCAGATGGTATCAAATTTTTATTTCACCAGGTGGCCATGGAAGATACTGGCACTTTGAAGGGTGCCTTAGGGTCTCTAAGTAGTTCAAACTGAGATATACCATCATTTGCTATCATCTCCATTCATATTAAGAAACTAGTATCTGTATCACCAATTACATTCACTCCAACTGCTATATGGTCACAGGGTAAAAACTAATGCTACTTGGAGAAGGATTAACTTAGCTCTACATTTTATTGTGGCAAAATGTGCTATAAGAGGAGGTTGAATTTGCATACAGCATAAAAAGACTGACTTAACAACTTCTACTCAAACAAGAAAGTCATGAGGACTGCATAAGGGTTCTGTACGACTTATAGATGGGATTGCCACCCTCCTTATATCCTCCATATTCTATAATTGTCATGTTTTTCTACCCTTCCTGTCATACTATCAGGGGTAGTGAGAACAGTAGCCCAGAATCTGTAAGGCAACAGTTCTGACTCCAGCATTAAATAGGGAAGAGAAGAAATGATTTTGAGCAGAAGAAAACTGCTCTGAGCAGAAAGCCTCAGCAGGGGCAAAAGCCAAGTCAGAGAGCCCTGAAACTCAGAGCAGAGGAAACTGTAAGCAAATGTCATACGGAGAAGGGTTCAACAGCATTTCTGAACTAATGGGTTTGTAACCTTCCAGCACTGGAACTAGCACAAGATCCCTTATCCAGCACCGTCCTCAGTGAGCACTGAGGATGCACAGACAACTTCTTTGGTGGAAGTAGGGCAGAGCCTGAAAGGTCTGCCATTAAGCTGACATTACAAGGATGAGGAAAGAATTCTTGATGGTAAAAAGATCATATTAAAAAAAAGAAATCGTCAAAGTGTCACACCATTCTTTTCTTGCTTGAACTGTGCTCAAGAACAGAAGTCAGAAGGAGGTCACAACTTGCACATCAAAAGTACTGAATGAAGATTCAATTTACAAAGCTGTTTTCCATCTCAGAAGGCTACAGATAAAATATTGGAGGGAGAATGGGAGGAGGACAGAGGAAATGGAATATTCTGTGGAACAGATTTAGCTCTATGAAGCTGGATAATTTGGAATTTGCATTTGTACTTCTCAGAAAAGCATGACACTTTTCCCAAATGATGGAAGTTCATTATAGAGTTTAAAATTTATATAATGATTCTCAAAGGGAAACACCATAATTTATGCCACATTTATGTAATCCCATCTCTCCTGAAGGGTTTCTAATTGAGAAAACCACTAATTTGTTAGAGGGGAAAAAAAAAGCAGGGGGGAAGGGAAAGCTATGCTCAGTCTATGAATAGCAAGGTACAAAGAAACAAGCAGGACAGACTTTTTCAATCTCTACTGTTTCTGAGCACCCTACATGGACAAAAACTTTCATTTGTTCCACTAAAAAGAAGTGAGAAAGTAGCACAGTGCAATTTGTACACACTGAAAAGCAGAAAAAAATAATATCATAGTAACCACTTGCACTCTATATGAAATTGGACAACTATTGGCTCTCCCACATTCATCTGAGATGACTAGGAGTTCAGTTCACCTGTTACAGCCAGCTAATCCAACTGCAGGGAAAAGTAAATGATACCTGTCTGTGCCGGTTTAAAGGTAAACCAGCAGGGGAAATGAACTCAACTCAAAAGAGAGATTATAAGTCAGAATAACAATTTAATAAAATAATACAATAAATACGATTATACAGACAAACAGTCGGTTTTAACCCACAAAACTCAAATGTATAACCCAGCACCCTGGGGCATGAACAGAGTGGTTTTCATTGGGCCCCCTGAGTCCAAAGTAAAAGGAGAGGGAAAAACCTGTTGGTGAGAGTGCTGTTGCAGTCCAGTCAAGGGTGGTGATTGCAGTCCAGTCAAGGGTGGTGGTTGCAGTCTGGTTGAGAGCAGTGGTCTGCAGTCTTCCTCTGGATCCCACGAGTGGTTAAAAAAGTCCCAAAACCCCAAGATTATATATCCTCCAGTTCAGGCAGGAATGCCCAGTACCTCCCTCAGGGCGGGGAGTTCCACAATGGGTGTGAGGACAGGAGTATCCTCTTATCTCGCGGGTCTCTTAACACCCAGTTTATAGCCTGAGGAGTCAGGCTGCTCTGGGTAAATGGTGTAAATGGTCTACTGATAACAGTTTCTGTGAAATGGCATGGAAGGTTATAGAATACACAGTTTTGGGTTACATCAGTACAGTGATGAACTGGTCCCGGCTGTTCTAACTAGGACACTGTCAGTAAAAAAATTAGCAGCCAGTCAGGGTTGGGGAGAACAGCAGGAGGGAAAGTAGAGTAAAGATGAAAGATCCTACTGCTTCCAAGCTCCATAATGACATCATCAAACATCTAACACACTTCTCTTAGACATATACAAAAGCATATGCAGGAGAAAGCGCAAATGACACATAGTTGAAAATCTCAGTATCAAAAAAATGCTCAGAAAAAACCCTGCAGAAATGAAAGGCAATTTTTATATTATTAACGTTCAAGAAGAAGTAGCATATATTTATCTGCATTGTGAGAGGGTATTTAATAACAAGTAACATCCGAAAGTGCTGGAAATTTAAAAAGCTGACTACATTTCATAAAAAATGTCCCAGGAACATCCTTTTCCAAATGTCCTGTACTTTTTGAAGCCCAACCTCACTTAATTTGGAAATCCTGTATTCCTCTTTTATCTTGAGGAATCACACAGTTAGGGGAAGGTTGCAGGATGACCATATGTGGCAGTTTGAGCCACATTAGAAATCCAAAATCCAATTTTCCAGGCTTCCCCCCACCCCGTTCTCACAATTTATCCTAACACTGGAGAGAAACTTTCAGACCGGAGGCTTCTATACGGGAAGGGGGAAGTATATACATTTATTTACACAAATAAATATACTGTACAAACTAAAAGCAACTATATATATATTATATTTACATTTCTGTCAGTCCTTTTAGCCCTTTCCTTTAACTTTAGTACAGAAAGAAACCTTTCAAGGTTGGAGAGTAACCAGTCCCTCTTGTGGAGTGTTCTGGGCCTGAACACTCCCCCCTCACCAAGTTCCAGTTGTTTGTTGCAGTCTCTCTCCTCACGAAGTCCAAGAAGATAGCTTTGAGTCCTTGCTCTTCTGCTGCTGTGTGATATCTCTCTCTCATACCTCGGTTCGTAGGCTGCTGCAGTGTAGTTCAGCTTATCAAGAGTCTGTTTCCTGGAACGTTGATTCCTCCTTCGGGTTTTTGGCTGTCCTGCGCTTTAGATCACGGCAGAGACATCCTCTGGGCCCCTCTCTCTCTCTCTCTCTCTCTCTCTCTCTCTCTCTCTCTCTCTGGGGTCCGTCTCCAATTCTTGCCTGGGGACCTTCTCCCTAGCAATCGAGCCTCCTCTGGCCCGTCCACTTGGCTCTGCTCCAATGCTGAGCCTCACATCCACTCTCACTAAACAGCAAGAGGGAAAAGCAGCCCTCCTCTACAGTTTGGCTGCAAAGGTGGGAGGGAAGAAGAAGAGGGCCTGGCTGCAGGGCCTGTCTCTCTCTCTCTCTCCCACTTACCAGTTGTTTGTGAGTCGCATCCCTCACAAACATGCACTCATTCCAATGCTGTCTCTAACTCTGGCCTAGACAGGGTTAGGGGGGCCGCAGGGCTCCCCTCTTCCCCCCAGCGAGGGAGAGAGGGAGCCCAGCCACCCCCTGGCCTTCTCCACCTACACACAGCAGACACCGACAGCAAAACAACCAAGACAGAACTGCCAACCGCTTCCAGGGCTGTGATATACGACTTTGAGCAGAAGCGAACAACATGGGTGGTGACTGGCTCTCCAGGGAACACTGTCCTGGCACCCAATCACCTCTGAGCCCCTCGAACTCTCAAGGGGGGCCAATTTCAAACTATGACACCATAACAGAAACAGTTCAGACAGAGAAATAAAAATTGCTAGAGTCTCTTACTTTTGAATACTTCTTGACCTCAAATATCCAACGACACAGTGTCACAGAGGTTCTTGGCTTGTGTGTTTTATTTTTAACAACACTGAAAAACAAAGCTATTATGACTACAAGCTGAACTGGCTTTGCAGGGACTTTACAGTTAATTGAGCTGTAGCTATTTAGCCTGCAGTAGGCACCAGCTCTACCAACTCTGTAGTCAAGGAAAAAAGTTCCCCAAGCTACAGCCAAGCTACTGTCCCTTTCTTTATTTACTTAAATGTTCCAAAGCAATGTGGCTTTTGGGGAGAGTGAACTTATCCTCACACTCTGAAAACATAAAGACACAAACCCCCTATAGTAACTCACGTGACATGTATGCTCAGAATAGTTACATCTCCATCATCTTAAATGTAATCTCCTGAAGTTCCCTGAGGCTTGATGAGCCAAACACACATGAAGCTTTTAAGCATTTCAGTTATGGAAGTTTAAATTTTTTGACTGGACTTTGTGAAGGAAATATGAAAGTCCTCCAAACTCCTATCACTCAAAAGAAAGCAGTTGTCAAGTTTCCTTAACTAAAAAAAAAAAAGCCCAAACAAAAAAAACCCAACAAAACTGCCAAAACAATGCTGCATAAAATGAATAGATTTGCTTTTTCTAAGTGGATGATTTAACTTCTGAGAAAAAGAATAATTTATTCTTTATTGGAAGATGAAGACAGGATTTTCATTGCAAATTTTCATCTTTACCTTCTACCAGTAGATCAACCAATCAACCAATGGTTTTAAAAAAAAAAAAAAAAGCATATATTGTTTCACTGTGCCCTTGACCTACAGCATACAACCTTCCAGACCTACTCTAATACAATGAATAGGAGACTTATCACCGAGAGTCATCTAACTAGTGCCATGAGGTCATTTGTTGACTTAAGTGTTCTAAAGATCATTAGGCCATATATCAGTCAAAAATCACTGAGCTGGGAAGTGCATGCAATAACTCAGGTAATAATTTAGTATGAAGTCACAAGAATTATGTCTACTCAGTAAAAATACAATTTTCTGGAGCTCTTCCTTAGATGGTACGGGTACACACCGTGCTATTTCTCTAGGGTAATACAGAAGCACAGCTGCTTTACATCACTTGCACTATTGTTACTATAAAGCAGTGTTTTCCATTGTGCATCAATTAGGAACACTGTGCAATAAATTACACATACACTTAGGTAAGAGCTTTTTCTTGGCAAACTGCTGATTGTCCCTGTATTCTTTTCTTAGCAGTTACTCCGTTTCAATTTTCCACAGAACAGTTTTGTAAAGATTTAGCCCATTCAGTCTGACAATTTCAGAAAGGGAGGCTTCAGAAAACTTTCCCAACCTCAGAAATCCTGTCTGGCATAAAAATATGTCCTGGGGAATAATGTAATATATATTATAATATAAAATAATTATATATAATAATATATAATATTGTAATATATAATATTATATAATATGTGTCCTGGAGAAAAAAGGCAAATTCTAATTTATTTCTTAGAGAGTCTTTCAGGTTTTCATTTTTTGTTTCTCTTAGAATCATAGAATGGCTTGGGTTGGAAGGGATCTTAAAGGTCATCTAGTTCCAATCCCCCTGCCATGGGCATGGACACCTTTCACTAGACCAGGTTGCTCAAGGCCCCATCCAACGTGGCCTTGAACTCTTTCAGGGATAGGTCAGCCACATCTTCTCTAAGCAACCTGTTCCAAGGCCTCACCACCCCCACAGTAAAGAAATTCTTCCTCATATCTAATCTAACCATACTCTTTGCCAGCTTGAAGCCATTCCCCCTTGTAGTCTCACTACATGCTCCTGTGAATAGTCTCTCTTCATCTTTCTTGTAGGGTCCCTTTAGGTACTGCAAAGCTGCAATTAGGTCACCCTGAAGCCTTCTCTTTTCCCAGCTGAACAATCCCAATTCTCTTAGCCTTTCCTCATAGGAGAGGTGTTCAATCCCTCTAATCATCTTGGTGGCCTCCTCTAGACTTCCTCCTACCACACAGTGAGATAAGTTGGAAGAGGCCTGAAACGTTGAAGACTTCTGTGGCCAAGAGTTAAGCATCTCTCCTCCACGCTCTGTAGTGGCACTCAAATGCACTAGGTTTTCTCCTCCAAGTCACAAAATAAACTTACTCAGTATGCATGATGAACTGCTCTTTAAAAATTAAAGAAATTCATTAAGCAAATCCCGTATTTTTTGTAAACTTATAATGCAAGAGAGCGGACTGCTTCCAGAGCACTTATGTGCTATTTTTGCACGCCTCTATCTATATGTGGAAAAAAGACCACAGCCTTTGACAGTGGAGTAGATGGAAAATTATTATCCGGGCGACGGCCAAATCAAAGATGAAGAGGCAGTCTATCACCTGAACACTTTTAAAATGTGAAACAAAAATTGGTACAAATAGCTATGAATTATAAGATGTAAATATAATCATTGATATAAAGAGAAATAAACTGAAAGTGGCCCAATCCATGGTATTTAAATGAAAAGTACCAAAATACCTACAAAACATGCCTGGCTTGGATGATGCTTTGAAACTTCATCTAGACCTATGGGAAATGAAACATTATCATATACTAAAACACTGGAACAGAGTTTTATTACTATAGTAAACAGCAATATTTCCAGGGGTGGAAAATGAAAACCAAATGTAAAAAAGTTTTCACAATTAGGATGGGAAGGAAAGCATTTTATTGCCTGAGAACACAGCAAGCAAATTAACCTCAGAAGCAAAGTGCCAATAAAGCCAAGTATGTATGTCTACATACATACCCCAAAAGTAAAATCTTTTTCATGCTGTATGAGCAATATTATTACTCAGAAGTAAAAAAAGATAACTATAGAACTGTAAATCAAGCTGTTCCCAGAATTAGAATCTACCATACAGTTCAGTATTTAGCCTAGGCGACCATATGATACTACAGGAAATAAAGGGAATGAAATATCTGAGACAAAAGTTAAGGTCAGTGAACTTTTCTGCTGGTTGCAGTGGATTTAATCATACTTCAAGTGTGATGCTGAAACATCTCTGAACAGTTGATAATGAGAGTTACATAAAAAAGAATAAACCACAACTACACTAAACCAGAAATCATTTGCTAATCAGAATTCTACAGAATTTATTTTAAGTGAGAAAATAGCATGTAAATGACTTTCAGACTCTAGTATCTCAGATATCACAGTTGAAGGCACATTTAGCCCACAACAGTAATATGGTGGCCTGCACCACTCACATATATGTGATCAGATAATCACATAAAATGTTTAACACACTCAGGTATACGCACCAGATTCAGTTGGGCTTTTTTATCTTATTTTTCCCTTTTTTTTTTCCTCAGGTTCTTCAAAGGTAAATTAGATTATCTCAGTCTGAGTAAGTTAAATTCAGAGGGAAACTTGCACGCTGTAAGTTGGTACATCTGACTCAGGAGAAGTTGAAAGAACATTTAGCACAGACTGCTTCTAAATTTTGTTCTAGGAATTCAATAGAGAGCTGAACAGCACCAATAAATGTGCCACCTTTACCTACTTTCATTTAAACCTATGTAACTTTGATGAATGGTAGAAGACACAAACCCATATCTGCTGTAAAAGCAGAATTACTTTATAAGCTTTAATTGAAGTTTCAGCTAAACCTCCCCCAGGCATTAACTATGATTTTTCTTATGCAACTTTACTGGTTTTTTGTTTGGTCAGGTGTTTTTTTTATTTTTCCTTCCACTTTTTGTTTCAACCAAGTTGGTGCTTGTCTCCGCAGTCACACATTCCATATTTAAATCCTACATTTTCCTATTTCTCTTGGTCTTTTTCTTTTATAGTGTTGTTTTTCTTTGCACTTCATTCTGCTACTGTCACAACAGTAACAATATGCTTCCCTGTACACAGCCAGCTACAAAATTCCCTCAGCAGCACCACTTTAAGATTTCAGCCTTTGACTTCCCCCTAATTAACATCACACAGCACCCCCATTAGGAGCACTGAGCAGGAATGGTATTCTCCTTCACTCAAGAAACCATGAGAAATGTTAAACAATTTACTTACAGTAGTTTTAATTTACAACTAACTAGACTTTTGCCTGAATTTGTCTTGAATTTATGGAAAATTAGAAAATAAGGAATAAGTCAAGGTCAAACTCTGCCTGATTTCTCCATTATGAAAAAACTTGGAAAGAAATGCCCTCCAACAGACCTCTGGCTCATACCACCATACATGCATTCTTCTGTTAGGGGAACACTACTCCTCAGAAAACTGAAATTAGAAGTTGACCTCATCCTCAGTGGTATTTGTCCTTGTTCTACTTGTCCCAGTCTAAATTACAGAGCTGGAGCCCCAGTCATCCAATGAAGACTAAGAAAAACCCGCTTAACACAGAGTCCCGTTCTTACTGTTTTTCCATATCAAACTTCTCAGATATTTTCAAGAGCTCACCCAAGCACTTCTTTTTTTCATTTTTTTTTCCCACCCATGTAGCTGACACCAGGCATGGCTGCATTACAGAGCCCAGTATGTCCACAACAGAGTAGATGCTGCCAAAAGTAACAGCTTCCTCAGGTCCTGCTAGTGAAGTCCACAGCAGTAGTTGTTACTGTCAAATAATACAGGCCTGGCACAACATCAGTGAGGTCACCTTCTGAAAATTACATTTGTAATACAGCCTTCCTTACTTTTCTAGTCCTAATATTTGTTTCTAACAAAATCAAAACCAACAACAGAAAAGTCAAACCCTAACCAAACGAAGATTTTTCCCCTTCCCATCTAACACATCATGTATGAGTGACTTCTACATAATATAAAACATACAAGACTGTATTTCTACAGGTGGCTCTTACAGATCTGAATGAAATTCTGCTATCTAGGAGAGAGGATTACATTTACCAAAAAAAAAAAACAACCCACAAACAAAAAACCTATAACGCAAGTTTGATCCCATCTAACCAAAGGTCTACAACACACAAGAAAAAACTCTCTCATTAGCCTAATACTCTGGATCTAGTCTCAGCCTAGATGAGTACTTAAAAATATAATGGATGCACGTAGTCCCATCAAAATCAGTGAGACAATGCACATTTAAATATGTATTAATCATTAACTTCAAGAGCTTTTCTAGACAAGAGCTTTGTTCTACTAATATTAAAGCACCAGAATTTTAACTGGCTTCAACCACAGTATTATAGTCACAGCCAAAAGGAAACTTTTCCAATGACAGTGAGAGAAGTATTTTCATGCAAGTGTAACTTTGGAATTTAAAAAAGAAATCAAGTAGAAAAAAAATCTTTGTTCTTGCTCCTAAAGAATACTTATTTATACTGAGCTCACACAACAAACTATTTATGAAGGAAAACAAATTATACTGTATTTGACAGTTATAGTGCTATAAACTTTCATCTAGACCAAGCTCAGATTAAAAAACCTTTTAAGTGTCACTAAAAAGGCACTAGAAAGCTCTATCTACTATTTTGTTATTAAGTCAGTACCATATCAACTATAAACCTGAAGAACAATAAACATATTTGAAACACAGGCTGTTACGACTTGAACTCGGCACTACAAATATTGAAAGCTGCACCCGTAGCCCTCTGCACACCTCATTATCCCGGCACAGCTGCAGGGACAGACAGCTCACAGATAAAATGGATATCATCATGAATAAAAGTGTCAGATCATTCAATAATTGTTACTCAAACAAAGCAGTACAGAAGAACTGCAGAAATTCCCTCATAAATTGGTCACCTACGGTTTTCCCTTCCTTGTGGAAGAGTGCCATTTAAAATGCACAACCTTGGGATGGAAATCCACAGTACTTTAAAGGCTTCTAACTTCAGGGTGTCAATCACATGAAATGTGGATTTTTTTTTGGCCAGTCCCTTCCAGAATGGGCTCATTGTACATTCAGACATATAGCATATGAAGCCACACACCTCACATGCAGAGCCAGCTGTGGACCTTGTGAGGGCTGATGTTCTAGTACCTCCCTGGTTCATAGTACCTTGGGAATTATGCCAAGACAGTGCAATTTTAAAAGGTCCCTCAAAACCATAACAGTTTCATCTCTTTAGTTCACTACCAATTGCAGTTGAGTCTGAATCAGCGGTGTGATGGTAAAGAGTTTATTATTTCTCTACCAAGGCTCATTTTTAGTACTTTCTAACAGAGAAGGCCCACGCAGAGAAAGCATATCCAGCAATTTCTGCAGAGGAGCTCGATACAGACAGACTCAGATAATGCAGCCATCACTAGGGACCATCACTAGGGAGAGGCTGATAAGGAAGGATAAAGGAGCAGAACAGAAAGCTTAACAGGCGTCTCCAAGCGTGCTAGATAAGAATCATTCCCAAGGCAGGCAAGTTAGAGTCCACTGGGAAGGAAAACAAACAAAAGCTACTCTCAAACTACACACAGCTTCCAAGATGCCTGTAGTTTTACTCACTGATCTTTTGATTGCCTTTATCAAGAAATGCTTGTCTTTGCTTCATGCTGCGTACATATGAAAAATTACATCTACCTTCATCTTAGGTGCTGCCTGCAGGCAAGAAACTCGTCTTACACAGCTCTCTCATCTTCCAGGGTGACTTCTCACACCCACATTAAAAGTCCTCTTAAGTACTTGTTTGTATAGTAAATCTAAGAGGAGCCAAAGCAGAGGCAGAGCTGCCTTCTTTAACAAGAACTCCCACATTAGAGGCTTTGTTTTTGAAGCACCAAAGTTTCTTCCTACTGAGAACGTAACCATATAATTTGAATTCTCAAGCTATTCACTACAGCATGGCACAGAAATAAGAAGTGCAATGTAATTACAAAAATACCCATACATAATCACTAAAAGTGAGTGCATACCTTCCCTGATAGCGGTAAATGGGGTTCCTTCCTCTTCTTGTAATCTAATCACCTTCAAGGCCACCAGCTTTCCATTTACCCTGAAAGGGAAAGAGGGGAGGGGAAGGAGAAATTAAATAAAAAAAATTATCATAAACCCAGTATTTCTCATACTAGAACTTGTTTCTCATCACATACTTATCCAATTTCTTCCTGTCAATGCCAGTGATTCATTCCACTGTAGAAACATTTCATAGCTTCCATAATGTCAATTTTATATTTTCACACTCAGACGCAATCCAAGAAATGATCTCAGTTTGCTGTGAATCAGTCTGTTTCCTTTCTATCACAGCACTAAACTGAAGCTTTGTTAAGAAGTATCACATCGTAAAATTTGGTTATAAAGTATATGTCCATTATTTTATTAAATATTTCAAAGAAAAAGATATTATTTTCCTTAATTGCTCCACTTGCAGTATATCCAGATCTATACTGATTGCCTCCTTTCTATTGCATGACACACTTAATTAGAGCCCTCCAAAAGCTACAAAGTTTGAGATGTGAAATAATTTTTAGGTCATTCAGGCCATTTCCTGTTAGAGCAGGATTGTTCCTGAGCCATATTCTTAACTACATGGCCTGGGCTAGTTTTAGGTTATAATGACTCTCATTTATAAGTTTAAAAATATTTTGTGCTCCAAGAGACAAAACTTCACAACAGGTCATTCTAGTGTAAAATCTTTTTTGTTGGTTTCACTTCTAGCAGTCAAAATTTCACCACACATGAATCGCATTCCAGGCCTTGGAAAAAAATCCAGTTGGTTCAGGTTATCCAAACAAAATCTCACAAAAACTGAACAAAGTTGATATCCATTAACCTCCTCAAGAACAAACTAATACTCTGAAACTTTAACAGACTCCCCATGTATGACAAGGAATGGTGAGGTTAAACTACCAGAAAGGCATAATACAGTTGAAAAAAAATTAATATTATTATTGCAATTTCTTTCAGTAAAAGCAAAATTAGTCTTTAGATCCACAAAGCTCACTCAAGGAAGCATTGGAGCCTCTACATTCCTGTAGTCATGGAGGCAATTCCCTGTTGTACGAGGCCCTAGAAGATGTGGTTTTTGGTTTTTTCAAAGCAAGATGATATGGAAACCCACCAACCCTGAATTCATCTTCTCCCTGAGGTTTTCAATTTTTGCAGTTATATGACCTCAATTATGGGTGGTTACTGTCTTGTTTCTTCTGATTATTCTTCTTTTGCCAAAAACTCATTAGCCCTATAGAGAACATTGCATAACGACTCTGAGCATCTTAAGAAATCAGCTACCAAAAGATGGTTTACTCATCACCTTCCAATTATTCATAGTACTTCAGGCTGGCATCAGTTGAAGTCTCAGGCCACTAGTCACTGTTGAAAGACAATTATCAGCTTAATCCTACTGGATTATCTGGATTTCTCATTATAATTACCTTATGTATTTTTTTTGTTTGGATTTAAACAAGACTTCTGGCATCAGAAGATAAGCCTTGCCTCAAGTAACTTCATGTGTCATGCTCAGACAGGAGAATAAACCATCATAAAAGCAGAAGGATTGATGACACATATACATGACACATATATATGACACATGTAGTTTTCAATTGCTCTGTCAATACACCACCCTGCCTATCACATACATATCACTTAGATATCTGGATAACTTGAATATTTTACAACAGATGAAATAACTGTGCAGAAGGAATTTAAACAAGAAAGGCAAAAACATTTTGCAGATCAAGAACAGGATAAATGCTGTGTTCAGAGAAAGCAATGAAGAACACAATGGAAAAAAGCACATTAAGGAGGTATTAAGGGAAGAGGGATATGGAGTCTTTTGCCAGAGAGACAGGTAAATAGCATGCAGGATTGTGTAGATTATGTTCTTTTTAATCTGAAGTTCAACATTCAATTGATTCACGAAGAGCAAAAAATAACACAAATAGCAACAGTATGGAACTCATTTCAAAGAATTCACAATTAAACACAGTAGGTGAGCTGTGCTATTTAGTTATCATTGCCACTTTGTCATTGGTACCTGTCATCATCTTGATAGACATCATGGCAACTCAACACTATCAAAGTGACCAAACTAATCTCAAGTAGTGTTCCTCCGGGATTTCATTCTCCTCTTTACCATTATTTATCTCCAATATATCAATCTATAATTTCCATAATACAACAGGCTCCTTATTTTCATTTACTACCCAGTCATTAAAACTTTCTTTATTTTCAGCTCATTTTCTATAAACTGAAGCGTATAAAATTGTAGGTATGAGAAATTATGAAATACCATTAAAAGAGATAGGGTTTATATTCACATCCTTTAGCTATCCTCCCACTGATGCAATCTCAGGATGCAGTTAGATGATGCTGAAGAGATGAGCTAAGGGCTACCTCAGGGTATGGCCTTCCTCCTGCTAAATCCCTGCCACACACTCCTGCTACTGTCTTGTATTTGTCTTGCTTCTGCTAGACCCTACAGTGAGACTGCTTGGAGAGCTTAAATAAGAGAAGATTGGCCCTTCCAAAAAGAACTAAATCATATTAAAAAAAAATAAAATTAGAAAGCCATGATAAAAATTGAAGAACACTAGAAAATATATGAGAAGAACTGGGTCCACCTTTTGAGAAGCAATGCATCATGGGATCAAGCCAGTTAGATCATGAAATTATGCCCTGAAACTTGAAGTGCCATGCCAAAATAATGTGGCAATTTCCTTAGAAACAACATTGAAAAACAGAGACCTGGATAAAATTACCTCTGCAACTTATCAATATTTGTCTTTGCAGACTTCAGTAGTGATCAGACAAGGTTAGCAGAATTCCTTCCCAGTACTACTTCATATTTGTCTTCCACAGCATTCAAAGTATGCTCAGTATTTTCATTATTTTCAAATGCAAGCAGAAAAACTGACAAGGAAACTACCTTGTAGACAGTCAAAAGGCAACACTGCTGCTTCTTTCAACTTCTAGGATTCATTAAACCACCTCTATTACTCACTGTCCAAAGCACACAATTCACACCTCAAAACAATACACTTCACTGGGTCAAGGTTTACACTTATCATCTTATGTCTATCCTGTCAACTGCCTCATTAGATTCTAATAAGGACAATATTGACTAAAAAATTCCTATTTTCTAACTTACAACCCATCCTCCCTCCTAAACTAACGCTCTTTCTCTCTCTCAGCCAAAAACCCTCGGAAAAGTCCTAAAGTCTCTCTGATTGTCACACAAAACAACTTTTCTCTAGGCTAAACACCTGCAGCTGATGGACAGTTTTCCAATTTATGGAAATTCACCATTTTAATGTTACATAATCTCTTCTAATATATATGCAATGTAGGCAAAAGAAAAATTAGTCCAAATTACTCTATGTGGCATAAAGTAAAAGTCTGCATATTATAAAAAATAAAATAAGCCAGATATTACAAAAAATGCTAATATGTCATTCTGCATTTTCTGAAACAGCATCTATCACTGTTACAGAAATAAATACATTTATAAAAAATGATCATTTATGAGAAAGTAGAGAAGATTAGAAATTATTTAATCCTTTAATGCACCATTAAGAATATACAACACTGATAAATATAAAGTAACTGAGGACTTAATTGACTTCATTGGGGATAATGCTGATGATGCCACATAGAGAACAAAAGAGTATAATAACATTATTTTCTCAAGTTCTTCAGATATATTTAGATGAAATAAATATACACATTTAAAAGAGTCAATTCACACAAAATCTGTGATTTGAATCTATTTATTTAATACTGAGTTCTACCACTGGCTGGAGCTGAGGCTGAGCTCATAACTTGAGCAAGTGCTAAGCTTAGGAACATTTCTATAACAAAAAATCAGTAGACGGTGTTGGGATGATGCTCTAGTTTGTGATACACATTTCAAGAAACTAAATCTTATGAAGTAACTCTCAATTGTTAAATATTCATTTGCATGAAAAGCTCAAAGTTTGATGATCAAACATTGAGAATATCTAATTAGATCTACTCCATAGCAATATTAATGTTATAAACAGACATCTAAAACCCCAAATAGACCATGAAGGCCTAATGAAACCAGGCTCTGCCAGAATTTTCCTTTGAAGAAACCTGACAGAGGCACATTCACTGTAGGTTTAGTCACCTCTGATTATTTATACCAACAAATAACTAATTCCACATTGAGGTAAACACTTCTTTTAATCATTATCATAAAAGGCAATTCAGTGTAAACATGGTTTATATTATATTTTTCTTACTAAAAAGGACTTACATTTCTAGTTTACAAAAGCCACTCACAGTCCTGCTAAAGCCCTATGGTGTAAATACTCAAGGGACTAACACAACCCCTGCATTTCTCTTTTTGAATCTCACCATCTTTTAACCTCATCCTGGACAAAAGTTACCTTGTTTTAGAGGAAGCTGGTGGATTAAAGATATTTCATAATGCTGATGTTTATTAGAGCTGAAAAACAGAAGATCAAAGAGTTCCAAGAGAGAAGAAGGATTTAAATTATTAATTAGTGTTGTCACTGTAACTCAGGAATCCTGTTCTTCACAGGACTCAAGGCAGTCTCAAACAATGTGGCAGCCCTCACTTGAACAGGAGCAGGTGAGCATTTACCTCCAGGTCCCCCATTCCCACCTCCCAGCCCACATCAGTTCAAACTAATCATCAGCTCATCTAAGCACAGGGGCTGTACTTGACCTACACCTGCTGGAATCAAATCACCTGGGACTGGCAGCAGGAAGGCAATACCGAGCACCAGTCCTCCTCCAGATGCCTCATATCTCTCTGGGTCCCACTGATGCTCATATAAGGAAAATTTGGAGACAAATAATGATATTGCTTATAAGTGAATTGGCCTCTTACAACTGTGCACACTGGCGGTCACAGGGGATCTTCTGAGAGATGACGCTCCTTGGCTAAGGAAAACACATTGGTGCACAATGGTGTTTAGTTGGCAAATTACTTCAGTGGTTGCTCTACTATTCCAATCATACATATATGCATGAGGGTCAATAATTTACTACCCAATAACTCTACCATGTGTATCTAATGTAACTATGTTCTATCCCAGTTTTTCTACCAAGTTTCCTTGGACAATCCTGGACAAGTAATAAAATACACTTTCTTTCTTCAGTTTTGTCCCCCTCTACGCGAGTTAATAATACTAAGTCACCTCTGTAAACTGCTTTGCACGTTAAAGCACAGCATATATACTATAATGATCATTTTATATATTCAACTATGGAGGAAAATTTTCCCAATCTTTCTTTTAAATGCTGAGAAATTCACTCAGGAAGTGATAACATAGTCAATGACTAGAAGATTCTATTTAGAATCTTAGTAACTTATTTTGATACTTATTTTAATAAGTATTTTAATTTTAAAATACTTTATTAAATTTTAATAATTTTTCCAACATTTGGCATTTTAGCTGAACATACAGTTATCATTAGTTTTGGATCTAGTTCAACTCAAAGGTATTGTTTTTATTAAAGATTTCCAATGCTAGAGATTTTTCAAAAAGACATTTATGTACACACTTTATAAACCCATATCATGACCTGCCTACAAAAATCAGTTAAGGAAATCTGTTAAAAACTGAGGGAAAACAAAAGGGAAGCTCTAGTTGATAACCATAAAATGCCTTTTCATAATCCATGAATATGTATTCCTTTTCCAGCCATCTGCTATCCTCAGATGAAAAATGCTTCCTTTATAGAACATTGATTTCACACAATTTGCAAAAAAAATAAAGAAAAGGTTAAGAAAGTTCAGGTCATTTAGGCAACATGAATCAGAGCAATTTTGAAATAATTGCTCTAAATAAATTCTTCATAATATGAAGAAAAACTTTCCTATGAAAGGAAACTGGACTGTTCCACATGAAACATATCAGGGAGTCTGTGAACACAACACCTCACATGGGCACAGAGTGAAGATAGGGATATGACTAAAAAGTGGCAGCATGACCATCTGAAGTCTATGGCATTGCAATACATTGAACATAAAACGAAAGACAATGAAAGAGTCAAGGAGGTTTCATGACAAGCAAAAGAAATCCTACAACTTCAAAAACAAAAGTCAGAACAGCAATTAGTACTGTCAGTCAACCTCAGTGAAGGATTCAGCATCATAAATATAAAATGCAAATTACACACACCATCCTTTTTTTCTTCTGAGCAGCCATCCACACACATAGATATGAAATATGATGGTCAGCTATATATTTATAACACACACTACAATATATCATGCCAACAACAAATATAGGTAGTTCTCACTGATTATTCAAATATTTCCTGCTGCCCCAAGCAGCATGGAAACCACAGCCAGTGCAGAGTGTGATGCCTGCCTGAGCACAATTTCTCTCCACTTTGTACCATGAACTCCCTATTGATTTTCAAGCAAATCGTAAAAGGTACTGTCTTTGATGAAGATAAATGTCAAATTCCCTGGCTACCTCAAAAAATACTTTTTGTCTTTAAGTGCATCTTGGAATCACCTTGAACACAAACAATTTAGATTTCAAACTGAAATGAGAAAGGTACCTTGACTGAAGAACTGCCCTCTCTCTGCAGCCTTTGAGCTCTTGCTGACAGCATCAACTTAATGTGCTCTGCTCTGTGCTCTCCTGATTTCCATTATTAGTAGTTAAAAAGGATAAAGACCTCAATTCATTAGAACAAGTATTTTACTAGGGATAAATTGAAATTATGTAATTTCATGGTATGGAAGTTAGGAAAAAATGTGTTGGTTGAGCTTTTAGAAATTCTACAAATTTCTGCAATACTATGAGCACATGCAACTTAGTAGAGGTGCCCAAAAACAGTAAAGGTATAGTAAAAAAAAAATCACATGAACTTGCAAGAAATAGATCAAGACCACAGTGGAGATGCCACTGGCTTACCTCTCAAAACACAGAACAAATGCTTTGCAAGCAGCAGTCACAGATCACATCGCCTTAGCCAAGGTAATCTTTTTTAATTCTTTGCCTTGAAGGGCAACTGAACACAGTGGGAGAAGAGGACAGAAAGTGTGCCAACTCGTAACACTGCCAAAAGCACAGGTTTTTCCCTTAAGTGCAATATGCAGAGTTCCCAGTGCGGCAATGCAAGGCCTTCACACTGCAACCAGGAATTCTGGTTGGCAGCAGCTCCCTTATGCTGTCACCAGCTTTGTCTTCAGACTCACAACTCACATCAACATTTATGTGCCACAGAACAAGCCAGATCCCATCACTGTATGTTCAGGTAAATATATAATTAAGCTCAGGAGGGAAGAAGGTCAGTGGCAGCAGGAAGACACATGTCAATACACAGACAAACAGCACTTCCTCAGCTCAAGCACACAATGAAATGATACATGAATTCAAAAGACACCTATTGCTTTGTACCTACTGAATGGCAAATGTCCCAATTTTTAGTCAAATACAGAGTCAATGTAACTTGCATCACTTTTTACACTGTTATTAGTAAATTACTTGGCCCACTTCTCCAAAATTTTACATTAAAAAAAATCACTTCAAAGTCATCTGAATTTCATGCAGTAAGCAGCCACTTGGGATTTTATACAACAAAGTAAAATATGAGAATCTAACCTGAATGAAAGTAGAAAATAAACATGCCAAGATGAGTTTCGTTACATATGTCTGATGTGCAACACGTGAAATCAAATAGATTTGCATTTTGATGCAACTGTCAGCCAGAAAAAAATGACTGCTTGGCTGTTCCTCCTATAAACAAAAAAGGCCAGCCTCAGAGAATTCTGTTTCACTTTCCTTAGTAACACAGTCCTGTTCACTCCGCTGCTTCTTCACCCCAGGGATTCATTTTTATCTGACTACAAAAAGAGAAATCCATCAATCCAGTAAAAGGAATTAGCCAACTTCATTTCTCTTTCCTGGGATACTACCACAAATGCTCAAACAGAAAGAAAAGCAATGGATTTGATAAGAAGACAAGGGTTTCCTATCAAAGGGTATCAGGGTACTACTGATCCTGCTCCAAGCTGTAAAGCCAGGATTGTCCTGAAAGCAAGTTACTGCATGCATTACTTTAAATTTTAGGAAAGGAATGGCTGATTTTGTGTCCTTGGAGGCAGGTATGTATCTTTTAGACTTTCAAAACAGTATGCTGAGATCAAGAATGTTTTATTTCATCTTTATGATCAGCAGAGGAAATAATTTTAAAAGCTGAAATGTATCTCGGGAAATGCATAAAAAACCAAACTCCCCTGTTTGCCACATGCAGCTGGTGACAAATATTAAGCACAATAATTCTGAATACAAAGCATCATTCTAAACAGCTCAATCTGATCTTAAATTTTCCATCTTCAGCTACAGTTAAGGACACATCCCAGAAACGTTTTGCCAAATGAGAAAGCCAAGCATTAGAGTTGATTATTAGGGATTCTCAAACATTTTGACCAAAATCCACTTGTGTGTAAGCATTATCAGCTCCAGCTCTTCCATCATATGCAAACATGTCTGCATTCTACAGTGTGATATGAGAACTTAACTCTTCAGCAGTCAAACTGGGCATATACCAACATAAACAAGCCTCTTGTTTTGCTCATTTTTCTTCCCACTGAGTCTGTAGGCAGGGCAACACAGTGATGCATATCACAGTCTCACCCTAGGTACTCAGGGTACATCAGGGTACATCAGGGTACATCAGGGTACATCAGGTACATCAGGGGCTAGAAAAAAAACTCTGTATCTATTCCTGTATCATTTTTAGATTAAGCTATTAACAGAGTCAATCTGCCTCAAAAGCAGTAGTCAGGTTTGGTTCTTAAACACAGGATCATTGAATTGTTTAGGCTGGAAAAGGCCACCAAGATCATTGAGTCCAACCATTAACACAACACTGCCAAGCCCACCATTAAAACATGTCCTTAAGTGCTACATTGACACCTTTTAAATACCTCCAGAGATGAGCCTCAGCCAGCGTTGGCCCATCCATTTGCTCCACCAGTATCCATTCCCCAAGAGTACATCAGAGCAGTAATGCTCTTCCTTCTTCAGGGATATCACCTAGGCCAGAGATTCCTCAGTTTCTCATGGGGACAGAAAAGGTAACAAGGCTACATTACCTCATAAAACAACTCCTTTTGAAATAGTAGCTAGCACTTGTAGTGTTTCCTAAATTCTTAAAGTGCAGCCTCTTCCTGCTGTGAAATAATTCAACTGTTTCTCTAGGCCAAGAGACAGAAGTCTGGACTGGAGGTGCTGAATGTGGATAGTGCCGGGTAATATGGAAATTATTCAATTCTCAGTCGGGAAAAAATATGTCAAATTCAAACAGGTGAAGGAATAGAACTATAACATTAGAAATACTCTCTGCATATGAATTCTTATCCACATTCTAGTTACACATACTTTTTTCAAAACACGTTTTAAAGACCTTGCAGAAGATGTTACGAAGCAGCAGGATAAAGATGTATATAATTGTTATAACCCTCACTGCTTATCCAGAGCTAGCTGCTTATAATGGAGAATGCAATGTACCCAGTAATTTCAATTTATTATTCAACTACCATTAAAATCATTGAAGTATTTCTTACAGATCTGCAGGCAGTTCTACTAGAATGGTATTTCTAACAAATCTATATTTCATAACATGTTCACAAATCACCACTGAATGAAATAGCTTCAGGGAAGAATTTTGCTTTGTTTTTAACTTTCATTCTGTTCCGCTGACTGGCGGGACATCTAGAGAGCCTGTTGCCTGAGTTCAATCTTATTGAAAGCCAAGGCATATGGGATAACTATCACCAGATACTCACTGTGATTTTACTGAAGGGTTTTGGTCATAAGACACAAACTGAAATCTGTTCTCTTTTCTCATATTATGTAGACCCCAATAAAAAGCTTCTATATGTATAATGTCTGAAACATATGGAGATGTGTAACTGAATCATTAACCACACAACATAAATCCATTTTCTTGAAAAAAGCTGCCCGTGAAAGACAATACCTGCAGTGGCATGGCAGAAGTGTAAATACTTCTACAATGAGAACATGTTTTTATTCACATCAGCTGTCATTATACTCATCAATATCAAAGCTACTGATATGAGGGAACCCATCATTCTGATTTATTAGAAATATTCAGTGAAAAAAAGATAATTTTCTGTACCTAATCAAGTTCATTACTCTGGAAAATGTTAGCATATATTTCCTTTTTTTCTGTCCCATGAGTGTCATGATAGTCTCTCTGCTGGAACGGTAAAGTTGTCTCATCTACCACTGAATAGCTAAAGTTTTTAAAGATATCACATGTACCAAACCCCTCTTTCAGAGCTGCTTCATTATTATTGGAAATGTGATTATCAAAACTTGATTAAGTATGTGAAATCACACAAGACACTCAGCTTCACAAAACATAACTCTCAATGGAAGCATGAGATCAAGTAGTATATTTTAAGTGTGTTTACTGAATTATTTTATGCAATATAGAAGCACTGAGGGAATTTAGGGATAAAAAACCTGCAACAAATAACAAACATTAAAGTGGATGAAAAAATATTTTACATGTATATAGTAGATTATTTTGAGGTGGAATGGTTGCAACGATTGTAAACAAACTGTTGTAAACAAACTAAACTTAGAGGAGTCCAAAATTCAATTAATTCCCTTCACATTATTTTGTTCAAGCTTTTTCATAACGGTAAATAAAAGGCAAACAACTTATCACATATATTCAGCATTGCTCTCAGAGCATTAGAAAAATTTACTTGAAGCATATTCTGCTTTTACCTCTAAAAATTTATTTGGTATGGATATTGAAAAAGTAATACAACATTAATGTACAAATGAAACATGCAATTAACAGGGATCTCATCTTGTTCTGATGTGAAGGTGGTATGTTACCTGTGCAAAATGGTCTCAGCCACTTTCACTCGAGCACATGGCAGTGAGTAGCACTTTGATTCATAGGGATCTATGTACATGTTCAGCAACATCAGTTGATACTTTCTGCTTATCTTCATTTACACACAAAATTAAATTAAGAAAAAAAACACCACTTACTTGCTTTTTCCTTTGTACACTGTAGCATAGGACCCTTCCCCTAGTTTTTCCAGTTTTTCATATGAGTCTGCTTTTCCAAACTTAGGGCTCGTAGGCTAAACAGAACAAAAGAGATGACCTTTCAGCATGTATTGAACCCGTAACATTAACTGCTTTGATTCAGCCTTTAGAGATCAAACATCATTATTAAAACTCATAGACCTGCATGTTTTCAGCAGCCAATAACAACAAAAAAAATGAATAGGAGAGCTAATGAAACATTATAATAGATTACTCAAAGAAAAGATCATTCAACACCCCAGATGGTGGTTGCTGATATTAACCATACACTTATATCATTGGAACTATCAAAAGGATTTTGTTCTTAAGAGACATTTCTGTTTTATTTTTCACATATATAACTTCATAGAGGGAAAAAGATCACTAACAACTAAAGCACCTTATTGATGTTTAGAGATCTAAACAGCATCCTTAGTCTGTCTTGAAAAAATCAGGCTAAAAGAGCTATTTAAGTTTTATAATTTTTTAAATTTTATTTTAGACTAAAGCCCACCCAAAAATATTGCTCTAACTAGTCAATGTCCTATTACATCAACAGGTAAGCATCTTCAATGATAGTATTTTAACTCTGATTACAGTCTTCAGCTTGTGGATACAATCACACCATATTTTAATGTATATGCAGGAGCGTCGAATAAAGTCCTGTATCCTTAATATCTGCAGCCTAAGTGAGGGGGCCTAAAACTGAAAGAGGCTAAACAATGATTCTTGCTCAAAGGGCAGATAGCTCAGCTGACCTTTGCAACAGACTGATACTTGCCCACTTTTACACAGTTCTAACAGAGAACAACTCAACGCTGCACAAATAGGAATTTACCTGACATGAGAACTTTCCATTGAAATTCTTGGAAAAATTTTGATTTTTATTAACTGCATCCCATTTTCCCAAATTTCCCCATTTTCCAGTTGTCTGGAAGGAAAGGGCTTTTTATTTTTCCCCCAAGACTAGATGGACACTGCAAAAAATTTACCTGCAACTGCCCTCAGCGTTACCCACATATATTTTAGACTGCAGTGCTCATATGTTCTTTACCTAAACCAACCAAAAGATCAAAAAGCAGAAACACTGGAGGATCAGTAGAAACTTTGGAGGATCAGCACTAATACTCCATAGAGTATCAGCACTACATAGAGAGACTGATTTGATGGTATTCTGGTTAAACGCTACAAAGAAAAGCAGACAAGCAAACCCAGCGTGTTTAGGGTTGAATTCAGCTGAGAGGCTCTAAGCCATGTGTGCAGCTGTATACATGACACACTCACATTTAGGATCCTAGGCCTGATTTACAAAAAGTATTCATGTTTCAGGATTTTTTAAAGGAAACGAACATTACAGTACAGGACACATCCGTGTGTAAATTCCTGTTAAACCACGGTTGAAAGTTTTAAATCAACTGATCCTAAAAATTGCTTCTATTTAAACATACAAGGGCATCCCAGGTAAGCTGACTTAGTACCTCACATCCAATGAACCACTAGCCAGAAAATGCAAACATTCTCTTTACTCAACTATCCTTCATTTGTTCTATGCAAAAATTCTGGCACTTTGGCATATATACACTTTTTTTGAGATGAACATTTCAGCTTTCTATTGAATGGTATAAGGACATACTCATGTATGTTTGCAAATTTGAGCCTTTACACCTCTCTCCATTACAAAGAACAACCTATTATTTTGCTATCCAATTCCTAAGTATTAATAGACTTGTGAAAATTTGTCAGAGAAAACTCTCACATCTTTTTCCTGCTACGTTATTTGGAACACTTCGTTATAGATAAGGCAGTAATATTCTTGGTTTCCAATCTGTGCTTAAAAAGGCATTTTGCCTAGTTAAAAACAATTCTTTTTAATTATAGTTTTATTACAGATGTTACTAATAGAGGTGACTAAAATATTTATTCAAGTTGTCTTCTCATTTAAGTGCCCAATAATGGACTGATGTAACATTAAAAAAAACTTCAGAAAAAGAGCAGTTAGATGTTTAAACATCTTGTATATAATGAAGAAGGACAGCAAAGTATTTCCCAAATTGCAGGCTGCAATGAACACACAGTGAGCAGCTTTGTTTGCAGTGGAAATGCTGCCCTAGTTAACAGTGAATAGTTCACTGTTGGCTTCCTCATAGCAAAACAGAAAAAGGACAGGGTTTATACATGTGTTTCACATCCATTCTTATTTTCACACTGAGATTTACTTTTATTCTCTGCTGCTGGAAACCATAATATAAAGGTCACAACAACTTGTGAGCCTTAAGATCTTGATAGGAAACAGGATGCCTTTAATCCATTACCACACAGCATATCATCAACAGTAATTATTCCTACAACCTCAAGCTCCTTTCTCCATACTCCAGCTGCCAGAAGCACAGATTTAAGGTCATACCTTTTCACTCATTCTCCTCCTGGATGTTGCTGCATCCTCACCAAAACCAGCAAAACTCTAAATGCTGGTGTTGACTGGACAAGGAGAAGAGCTCACTCCTGATCCTACAAGAGAGGTCTTGTGCTCAGGGGCAACCTCACACAGTGCCCCAGAGCTCAGCTCTGAGCAGCAAGGCTGACCTGACACCCTTTCAAAACAGCCTTTTTACTGCTTTTTAACCCTCTGAAACACTAAGGGAGAATCATAGAATCGTTTAGGTTTGAAAAGACCTTAAAAATCATCAAGTCCAACTTTAATCCTAAAACTGCCAAGCCCACTACAAACCGTATCCCCGAGCACCGTATCTACACGCCTTTTAAACACCTCCATGATGGTGACTCAATCACTTCCCTGGGCAGCCTGTTCCAACACTTGACAACCCTTTCCATGAAGAAATTTTTCCTAATACCCAATCTAAACCTCCCCTAACACAATGAGGTAATTTTCTCTCATCCTATCTCTTGCCACTTGCGAGAAAAGATCAGCTCCCACCTTGCTACAACCACCTTTCACGTCGTTGTAAAGGTCACCCCTCAGCCTCCTTTTCTTGAGACTAGACAACCCAAACTCCCTCAGCCACTCCTTATATAACCCTCTAGACCCTTCCCCAGGTCTGCTGCCCTTCTGTCACGCTCCAGCACCTCAATGTCTCTCTTGGAGTGAGGGGTCCAAAACCGATCCCAGAATTCAAGATGTAGCCTCACCAGTGCAGAGTACAGGACAATCATTGTCCTGGTCCTACTGGCCACACCTGGGTACACTGCTGGCTCATGTTCATACATCTGTCAATCAAAATTTGTCATGACATAGCATGACTGTGATAAAAGCACAATCTTTGTCATGTCTGAAAATTGGTTATTTACTGGATCTGAAAATGTTTTACTTATGTTTATTAAAGCCCTCAAATAATTTCTTTAAAATTCTTATCACGATTTGTTGGATATAAGCCTAGGGGAGACCTCCTTCCTGCAGCCCCATAGACTTCTGTGTCTCGCTCATCAGTGAGACTACCTAGGCATAAAGAAACCTGTTGCTCCATATTAGTGTTTTGTATTTGTTAAAAAAAAAAGAACTTACGAAGCTAAGAAAAAAAACCCAGACAGGTGCATATGTGAACAATATTGAGCTATATAATAGACAAAGTTAAATAGGCAGTAAACAACCAGTCAGCAAGAAATTGATACCACTGGAAAACTCACTGCAAAGTGAACTTTCATGCTATGGAGAAATCTTCCAAAGAACTCAAATGGGAAAGGTAGATGAATTACCAAGACAGAAGGGAGTAAAGATCGTCATGCCTCTAAAGAGCATAGTCCCCAGTCATTGTGAAAGTCAGCACAGATTGTAGTAGATTATGTTATCCTCAAAAGGATATTGTCAACTGGAGCACAGAATACTGCACATCTTTCCCTTCAGGAAACCCACTGGCAATTTTACTTGTTTGCCTTTATGTTTTACTTTCCTTAAAAATAGTTTTCGTTAGGTAGCTTTCTTATTATAGGCCTACATTTTTCTCAGTGCAAGATTAGTCTAAGAGCACCAATAAGCACAGGGAGTGAGCATTTTTAGCAGCATGGTTTACAGTAACCAAGATTAGATATTTTTTCCCCTCTGGTTAAGGAAATAAAGATCATAGTAACAAGGATAGAAAGAGTATGCCAAAATGTTGAGTACAGAAATAGAAGAAGCTAGTATTTCAGACTGACGTGAGAGTATTAAAAATAACAGAGAGAAAAAGAAATGAGAAGAAACTGTCTTTTCTGACCAGGTCACTTCAAATAGACATTTCATTGATACAGACTGTAGGAAGGATAACAGGCTTAATCCAAGATCTTGCAGTATGAATCTTTGCACTATATTGTCATGTGAATACCTTTCTTTCTCAGAAATTTTCAAAATCTATGTAGTAAAGAAAGCTTTAATGGAAAATTACACTGAAAATCACCTGACTTTCCTATTGAAGCTGTGTGGGTTATGTTCTCATGCATTTTTCATAACTGCAAAACAGCTTGTGAATGTCACACTTAACCATCACATTCCCAAGTCTAAGTTTTCAACAGACCCTTTTTTTTTTAATTGCAGGATATTAAGCTTCAATATAAAACTATCATTTAGGGGAAAATATTATGTTCACATTGCCTCTGTGAATTATTGCAAATGAAAACTGAGTATCTATTTTGTTTTACACCTCAAAAAGAACAAATTCATTGCTGGAAAAACTTGAATATAAAAGGCTGGCCAAGAGGCTTAACCAAGATGAAATCAAAGAGAATGAAAGATAATAATTATTTTTTAATAATTTTATATTTTTTTCTTTGACACAATGGTAAACCTTCTTTCACAAACCATATGCAATTTTCACACTAATTTCAGGTTGCATCCAATAACAGCTCAATTTGATCATACCTTGAAAGTTGGACTGTTTTCTAGGGCGATATTCAAGGAATACAAAAATATTCAAGAATCCAAAACAAGCCTTAATATCAACTCTCCCACTATCTGGTCCCATTCTCTTGCTTGCATCTTCCTAACTCTTTAACACACAGACATAAATTAAGAGCAACCTGCGCAGAAGCAACCATAGAGCTTTCTGTGAAAGGGCTGGATTCAGTTTTTAAAGCTGTTCACTTATTCTCCAGGCTATGAGAGCACAGGAACTGGCTCAACTGCCACATTTTATCTGCCTTCTCATCTAGAGAGTATCCCTCAGGTTAACGATTATTAACGCTTCCTTTGTGCCAGTAAAGAAAAATCCATTCTCTATACTGAATTCTGAAATTATTTTACCTCAATAAAATATATCAACCAGGAGGGATGCAGTTACCCTACTAATTAACAGGTTCCTAAAACTGGAGAAGGTTGCATATACTTGAAGAGGAAGACAGGCAAGAATGGCACAGCAAGTGTTTAGGCAGACAAAAATGATGCCTAACTTTTGGATAAAATCCTGACATTAGTGTCTGTTTTAAAGTTAGATTTCTTACACAGCTGATTTACAACATGCTAATAGGATCAGCAGGATCATAAAAGGATTCATGCATTTTGGTTGTACTTTTTGGAGGAAAGTTGCACATATCAGGACTGAAAATTAATACAAGTTACAGAAATAGAAAAGAGGCTTCTCTCCCAAAAAGAGTAGAGTCAATGCAGTAAAGCATTGCTTATCCAATTATTTTTATTTGAATGGGTTTTTTACATTTATGTGAGTTAGCAGAAGGTTAGTGTTTTGCTTCATTTATTTTTTAAAAACTAACTGAAAGGTAGGACATATACCTCAGCATGACATGTGAATTCATTGCCAAGGAACTTAAGCCACTCAAAGAGAATAAACTGATGCATATCACTACTCAACTATATCTTGACCAGATGGCTAGCTTATAAAACTTGCAATATTCTATTTACATACTGTGCAAAAGGACTGTTTTAGTGTATAAAATGTGTACTCTGAATGCAAGAAAACTTCACCTTGCACTGTAGAGAAATAAATAAGGTCATGTGCCAAAAGAGCATGGATCTCAAATAAAACTTTCAGACAATTACAGTCAAAACCAGTGCAGTTTTGGGAAGACTTGCATGTATTTGTTTCTCAGTTGTGCTTTTTTTATTTTGTCCAGTTTATTTCGTAGTTTTACCTTTTCTTCAGTTAAGGAGAAAAGAAAAGCAAGTTTCCTCCTTTTGTAGGCAAAAAAACTGAGCAAGAGATTTTTAGAAAGACGATATAGACAGAGAGAGAGACAGACAGGTAAGTACAGTCAACTATAGCTACATGTGTATAATATATATATGTATATACACACACACATATTGTGTTGGGATGGATCAGAGAAAACATTTGCCAAGCCTAATTCCCTTCTAACAGTGGCTGACAGGTGATGCACAGGTAGGCAAACACCTACTTCACTATCTCCAAGTTATCCACTGATGTGATAAAGGAGTAAGTCTGTTCTGCTGGAAAATTCATTCCATAATAGTATCCAATTTCAATCAGCTTAAGCAGTTTGGAAATCACTTTCATAGATGTTTTCTTATGTTCAGACCAAGGGGAGAAGGTGGAAAGGTTTTAAGTGTAAAAATTAAGTTTGTCTTATAAGAACAAACAAACGAAAAAAAGTGCTACTGCACTAATTAACCACACAGGATTTCTACCAGGTTGCAGCGAGTTCTGACATTAACTGAAGAAAATTACTTCATGTTCAAAAGCAAGAGATTTATTTTCCAAGAGACAATCTGTGGGCAGGAACACAGAGTTCCAGCTTCCCCAAAACTCTGTGTGTGTTTCATCTTTCTCATCACAAGGTGCAGAGTATTTCAAAGCTACGCAAAACACAAAATGGGTAACATGCCACCTGCGGAGTATTTGGTGATCTTCACCAAACACTGAAGCTGATACCTGCCAGAGAGGTGATAAAACTTCTGAAATTAACCAAAGCAGAAGTAACACCCCAGGGCATTATAAACAAGGTCTTTCAGGTAACGTCTTGAAAAATGTTATTTCTGAGACAAAGGACTTTTACCTGAGCAGAAGCAGTGATATGGAAATTGCAAGCCTTAGCCATGCACCTTCTGTAAGACATCACTTCCCTATCTGATGGTTACAAAGGACTTTAAATGATGAAAGGGAAGAGAGTAAACTGAAGTCTATCTCTAATTCAGTTCCTCTACTAATCAAGCATGGAAAGTGTAAATTAAAGGTATCATACACCTATCAGAGTATCTTAAAATAAAGCTTAAGAAAGTAGAGCCAAAACTGAAACACAATTCCACAACTGTAGCCAGAATGACCCAGAGAGCATAGCATGCTCAAGAACATTTACAGAAACTGAAGTGCCCGTTTGGACTGGTATAACCGATACAAGAGGAAAATTTCCAGAGAATCAAGTATGAACTCAGTAAGGGAGCATGTGTAGCAGTCCTCTAACATGGAATAAAAAGAAGTAATGAACAGAAGAGGAAGTAGCAAGGACATCTGCTAGACAACATCATGGCTAGAAAAAAAAAGGAAACCCCAAACCTTTTGTCAATTCAAGTATAATTCAAAACCACAGAATGATAAATTTCTGCAACTAATCACCCAGGTATCACTCAATGAAATGTGCATCAGAACATCTACTGTCCAAGGCAAAGTATTCAGGCTCAGGAAATGAGCAGCTTGATCATATCTCTGCCTTGGATGGCTGAACTCAGGTCTGTTGGGCAGGACCAGGTGGGACCTGATCAGCAGAGGGCTAACATCACCTTTTCATGAGAAATTCTGCTCTTCCCTCTTCATTGGCATGAACACTCCCATTATTCCACAGGTTACTCCTTGACAGGTACTCTTTGGATCACTCCTTGTAAGAAAGAGTCAAAAATTACTAACAATGCCTCCAAGCAGAAGGAAGAACTGAGTTCACCGAACGGAGCTCTAAAAATCCGGGAGAATTACAGGAAGCTAAGAAGTGAGAATTGTGTTTCAAGAAATTCCTATGCACCTCCTGTATCCAGCAAGTCTGTGTGAGTCAGCACAGACAAAAATGACCAAAAGCTTATGTATAGCTAGGGCTCTAATCAAGAGCATACCAGTAGAGGAAGCATTAATATAATTTACATAGGAAAATAACGGGATCTTAGGAGATTGTATGGATGCAGTAGAATATCAGCCCTCTGGAAAAGACTAAGATGCTAAAAACACAGTTTCAAAAACATCTGCTTCAAAATTCTGGAAGCAAAGCAACTGAAATCCTTGAATTTTAACAGAAAAAGAAGTGCATAAAGCATTAACAAAAATTATCAACAGTTTCCAAGAGGAACAGCAGAGATGAGGAGTGAGTTAATAACAAAAAAAACCTTAAGACTTTCCAAAACACATCATTTAAATCGATAGTTGTGGTGACAAACAATAATCCGGCATCACAGACAAGTAAACACGGTGCAAACCACTTCATCCATCCTTAATGATTTTAAAAGTTTTATGGTAAGAACTCTTTGTCGTGGGCTCAGATTAAATACACTAGAGATATCTTTGGCAGCAGCTATAAAATGCCAGGCGATGATGAAAAAGCAAATTTGTTTTTGCTACAGATGGTTACATTTTAAAATGTAACCTTTTCTAAAAAGGACAGTCCCCTGGAGGCATGACATCTTACCCGCTAAATTCACATGGGTTAAACACAGCTCATCTACAGAAAATGAACCTCTGTCACTTCTTGTTAGAAGTCTGACAGGATTCAGTCAAACTTCTGTAGGGTGGACAGAAGATGTCCAGAAGATAGAGCAAAACAAAGAAAAGAAAGAAAAGAAAAAAGAAGAGTCAATCAACCTTTTAAATTATTTCACGCCAAATAAGATTGGAAGTGGTACATCCATTCTGCTTAGATCTGTAGTCTTCAACTCAAAGGTCACATTATTATGGATTTTTCTTGCCAAAGCATAACAGTAATAGTTTTTCAATAATTTTGAAGGTCTTTTGGGGGAAATCTGTTCTGGGCATTATTCATGAAAGATATGACATTTTATTTATCTAGTTGCTTTCAAAATATTTGAGAATAAAACAATTATGATGTGTTGCCAAACTCTTTTCAGTTGTTTTTTTCTCTCCTCTCTCTCTCAAGAGTTTCTGATATGGAAATAAATGTTATTTTTACTACTTGATTTTAAAAAGAGAATTTTAAAATGTAAACAAAATCTGATCTGTTTCTCTAAAACCAAAATCTAAAATTCAAAAATGCAGTTCACGTGGTTTCCTAAACTTCATGGGAAAGAATTCCTCTTCACAAATAAGCAATCCTGTGCAAAATATGCAGCATAAACATTATAGCAGCTGCAATGCAATACCAGGATAAGGAGAGGAAAATGCTTAGAAATCCCATAAGACACCCTAATTAATATCTGACTGGAATTTCATAATCTATTCTTTTTCAAGTTCTATTTTCTGATTCTATCATATTAATGACACTACAAATATATATATAAAACATCTTTAATAGCAGCCATGACCTTTTTGTTTTGTTTCCAACTAATCAGTTCCTTTTTAAGCAAGAAAATATTTATCTGGTGCCCTTAATTCCACCATTTGGTACACACAAGATATCAGGACTGTGCACTTACAGAGCTGGGGCTGGAGTGACGCCTGACTTTAGGTGATTCCTTCCCTGCAGACGAAGTTTTGAAGTTAATGCAAGCGTTGTTCTCTGAATGAACCCTCTTCACTTGATTAGTTGGTTTCTCAAATGGATCAAAACTACTCTGTGTCCTCTGAACTCGAACTTTTTTATCCTCAGGAATTGTATCCAGAGGTTTGATCACTGAATCCATTCCCTGGCAGTTCCGTGTAGACATCTTTGTGACACATATCTGAAAGACAAAAACAGCATTTGTTAACTCTAACAGGTTTAAAGTTTATTGATCCATCAATAAGCATCAAAAAAGGCAGTGAACTTCATAAGCATTCATTTCCTATTTCTACATTAAAATTGCAAATAACACATGCATTTTACATAGGGAACACACACCACAGTCATAACTGTAAAAAGTCTATCTTTGTACAATGCACTAAAAGATCCAGAAAAAGAAAGGCAAAAGAGGAACATACATAAAATTCAAGCATTTGTGTTTTCTTGTACAATGGCAACAATGCCACTTCACTTCTCTCTCCAATCTAGCCACAGATATCCACAAGCAGTATTGATTTTCATTTGTTTAAAATTGGATGAGACTAAACTAAAATAAATGGTGGTAGTTTGTGTGCGCACTTCGGTACTGGCTTGCCAAAGATTCAATACTGGTATATTATTGTATTTTTAAATAATGCTTATACAGTGTTATTATTATTATCACCATATGTCTCAGAAAATCAAATCAGTAAATCAATTCCCAGGCACTGAAACGTGAGACTGCAGCTTAATGGCACACTAAAGCACAGAAGTTCAATTCTTTGTTACTGTGAAGTATGACTCTGCTAAGCTCTAAAGATTGCCACTTGCTGCTTGAGCTATCAAAATATGCTATGGCTAGTTCAAAAGAACTAAAGGAGCAGAACAGCAGGTTTAGAAACTCCAGTCATATACACTTCTGGTTTTAATTTTGATACACTCCAATATATACAACATTTTTTTAAATCACACGGTAAGGAGTTGTATTTGAAACCTCAGCTTCTGTTTCCACCCATAAGACACTTGACTTTTACTTGGAAAGAAAAGAAATAGTTTCAGCTTTCAGACTTTCATAGCTTTCAGTTATGAAGTGTGAAGCAAGACACAAAAGGTTCCTTAAATCATAAACAAATCAAAGTCACCCATAATGTACTTTTTCCATTATATTTGCATGTATTTGAGGATAGACAGTGTTAATTTGCTGAAAACTGTTCACATACATACAATTAAAGAAGCATAATATTCTATTCAAGCACCCATAATCTAGAGCATTTTTAAAAACTTGCTGTCATAAAACACTTAACATGAAAAAAATAAAAAGAAATTATCATTAAATCAGGACTCTTCCCCCATAGCCCAAAGTGTCTCCAATACAAACTTCTCCAATCAATTATTCTTTGCCGTCTTGCCAAGAGGAATTTTGTGCCTTGAAATCAAATTTACTTCAACTTTTTATAGAAATACTGGGTGAATATACCTTGTGGTTTGGGGTTTTTTAATATATATATTTTGAAGATCAACTGTAACAGTAGATCAAAGATTCCTTTTCTACATTAAAAATTTAAAGTATGTTTCCTGCACAGTGCCATCTGCCCAAATGATCATGCACCAGGTCAACTCTAATGAAGAACATCACTACGATTACAGACCGGGCTTTACAAGGGTTCAAATTTCTTCTCATTAAAGTGATTACTCCAAGACTAAAACTTCAGTAAGTTATAACTGAGAAAAGGAACAGCCCCCCTTCATTTCAAAAGATAATTCCTTCTCAGGTCAAAATTAAGACAATTATGTAATTTTGTACTATTACTTCAGAGAGAAGTAATATATTACTTCAGAGAGAAAAGATAAAGAGCTTCTTCACAAAGAATTTTTAATTAGCCTTCTTGTAAAACTAATTGGCTTCTTTCCCCTAAAACAACTTATATGCACAGACATGCATCCACATACTTTCCACTGTCCTCTCCAGATCCATGTTCTTGCAATGCTTGCTACCAAGAAAGATGTTTTAACATAATGTAAGTTAAAATTACTATTAATATAGCAGTACTTCCATGTTACTTAATCAACATGGATGCAAATAAATCAGCCTATGAAATTCTATGACCTAGAAAATAGGAGATATGGAAAAAAAGTTCAAAAGCTGCACTTGTCTTCCTTTTAAGCTAACAAGACCACCTGTAGCTGATTAAGATTTTTTGAGTACACAACTACAAATATACTATAGATAGTAATGACATGAATGCTGCTTCTAGTTTCTTTTTCCACTGGAAAATCTCCATGTCTACCTCTAATGTGGGCCATGTAACCATTGCATTAAAAAGAAGCAAGATATTTGTTTCTATTGATTGTCTACTGGAAGCAGTAATACTTTAGATATTGAAGGCAGACACTTTAACCTTCAGGTCACTTGACTGAATCTGGAGTAGGATAAAAATCCTCACTACCATCATATAATAGCCAACTTCCAACTAGCAAATTACTAAAACCAAGATGTACACCAACCACCCCCCACTCAGAAGTCAAAGACCTTAGTGGATGTGCAGGCTGGATACCAGCATCACCTGTGGAAAAGACTGAGGACAGCAGGGAAATGCAAAAGCGGGGTCTGCTCACCACCCTTCTCTGCCTGCTCTGCAACTACAGAGTTGGCAAAGTTTCGTTCATCACTTCTCTCTCACCAATATTAATAGTTCCCTAGCAGAAATAAAACATTCTCTCCAAGTGACTGCTCACCAAAGTGCAGGGTTTAAGTCCATAAAGCTAAGCTTATGCTGTTGTTGAAGGGTACACATTTCCAAACTGTCTACCCTGCCTACAAAACACCGAAGAGAAACAGTATTTAAGTAGTTGTTTTACATTTTGCCATTGATATGCCAAGTCCAACTTTGTGGTGAAATTCTTCTTCAGTGAAATCTGAAAGGAGCAGTTCTAAAAGGTCAGCACTGAGTACTGGCTATAACCTCAGAATTACACAGCTTAAGGACACATTAATTTCAGGTTTCCCTCCATCAGCGAGAGCACAATAGAATTCCTTTTGCCCCTGGGCAGTGGGCGCTCCTGTGCTCCAGGTAACAGTACAACTTATTCTGTAGTGACTTATCATGCAAAAAAGCAGCAGTGGGACAAAAAGAACTGAAGTATAACATATTTTGGAGAGCTTCCTGTGCATACAAATGATCCTGGGTTTCACCAGCTTGACCACACCGCTTCTAGGAACAGTATGACTTTGATTAATTTTTTTTAACACTCATTCAGCCTTTCAAATATCATTTTTCCATTGTACTGCATAGCAAAAGTGATTCTTAGAAATTTCAGGCTCTCAAATGATATGTACAAATACTTAGTTAGACTGTAAACCACTGTCTACCACCTGGTAGCTCATTGCTGATAGGTAAGAGAAGCCTAACACACCTTCTTATTTCCAGTTTTCTTTTTGCATAAGAGAGTTAAGGACCATTTTCCACTTAAAAGCATAGCATGTGTCGTAAAGAACACAGATGCATTTTCAGCTTCTTTTAGATGCTCCTGTGTGACCCTGTGGGCTTTCCCTCTAAGTCCATTTTCCCTGTAAGACAGGACTTTCTTTTGACCTCATTTCGTTTGTTCTATATACATAAGTCGAAGGTTCTGCAGAGCAGGCACTGCACTTTTACTAACCCTTTTTTTACACACAGAACAACCCTTGTGCACCTTGTGCACCTAGAAAGAACTGGAAACTATCTTTTGCCAGTACAGCCTCAAAAACGGATGATTTTGTTGACTATTTGCTTTAGCTACAGTCACCAGAATAAAAAACAAACCTAAAGAAGCTAATCAAGTCATTACATATAGGAAGTCAATCTATATGATTCATTACCCCTTCTTGCCCTTGAACTATAAATCTATGTAATGCTGTACTTAAAACAGTGGAGCCCAGACACTCATTGAGATGCTATAAATGCCACCAGTCAAAACCTGGTGCTACATGAAGATGTGATCAATGGCACCTTAACTATTACAAGTTCTAACCTCAAACGTATGTAGAGAAAATACAAGTAACATCTTGGTTCGTCATGCATGAGATGACAATTATGTTTTATAAAATGCAATCAAGAGGAAGAAAGAAACTTTTCAGTATGAATATGCTATGCATTTAAAAAACCCTCTGTCTAGAAAATAGCGTGACTCATTAACCAGCTTTAATTGTCATTTCTTTAAAACAAGTCATCATACAAGTGAACATTAAGGTATGTCAACACTTGAAGTGATTCTTTCCTCTTCATGAACTGCTATGATTTTGTGTTTCTCCCACCACGAACTACATTCAAAGCATAATTGTCTAAGGTGTAAACTATTTTCAAATCTATTTGGTTTTTAAAGGTAGTGCAATGAAACCACAGTTATCACTTTCACATGAGGTATTTTAGCCAGCAGATCTCATAATTACAGGGAATAGAGGTATGGGATCTTCATTTATGCTTTCACTCTTCTTTACAGGAAACAGTATTTAAAAATAGGCCAACCAACTTAATACACTTAACAACTACAGATTATTACAGGTATAACAGGGAATATGCAAAAAAACCCTGTATCACGTATGGATTGTTGAGCAAACATTACTATGGTGACAGTTCACCACCTCTGACTTTGGGTTCATTAGGTGGCCCCAGACATGAAACATAAGAAAGGAAACAGCTGCTTTGTGCCATCTAAGTTCCCACCTGGAAGGAATCTCAGTACCTCAGAGAAGTGTGATGAAAAAACTATGTTGGCAAAAACAGTGAGAGAGGGGCAGAGACAAGGGGCAGATGATACAAAAGAATTTAATATATTTCCTGAAAGGAAAAGAAGGTAAGATAAAACAATTGCAATGAAACGAATGGTATTCACGCCAGAGAACTTCACATGTAGGACATTCACACCCAAAGTCTCCACTTTGGTTCCAGGATGAAAATTCTGAAAAAACTAAACTTCACTCCAACGCAAACATCCCTTTAAAGAGCCTTACTCTTCTACACAGAGAACAGCAGGGTCCTACAGAAACTCATTTTTTGTGTTTGAAGTTAGTCTTTGGAAAAGCCCTTCCAAAGCAGCACTTGGAAAGTGTCCAGGGACATGGTGTCTTGTGGGAAAGGATTTGATCTGGAAAATAGCAGTGACTGTTCCTACCCAGTGAAGCAACAGTATTAGTAGTTCAGAGTCCCTGACCCCAGCCTTGGAAAAAAGATCCTTGTCAGTCTACATGTGGTTCAAGCACCTGTCCAGGAACATGCTGCATCCTGAACATGACATTTCTCACATACAGATCATTAATGTCAATACATAACTGTATTTCCCCAAGTTGTTCCGCATTCTACTGCCAAACAATATACATTTTCCAAACTCTGATGACTCAAATAAACCCACTTTTAAAATTCCACCACAACTATTTATTCAGGCTCAATTAAAACATAAGACAAAAAGAGACATGATGAGACAGAAGTGATTTGGCCACTTAAAACCTACAGCACAAACAGCCACTTTGCAGCTGCCTGAAGAGTTCTCATCTAATTTGGAAAGAAATAGTCAAAGGGAGATTTATCTATAAAATCAGAATATTCATGTCAATTCCAATAACTACTTGAGCTACTACAGATTCTTAAAATGTAAACAAAATAAAATGCAGCACCACAGAAGTTAGTACAGCTTGATATTAAAAGTTATTTTAGTGTTTCTCAGTGTGGGGTTTTTTTTTATTTGAAGTAAAAGAGTCAGAATATTAAAGAAAGAGCACTTCAAAATTCCTAATCTTACAACCACAAAAAAGCACAACATAGTTTATACCTTGCAGCTTTCTTAGTTGCTGATCAGAATCAAAAGACAATGTATGACAGAAAACAACACAGCTTTGGACAGCCTTTCTTCCCTGTTCCTCCTGCCCAGTCTCACATTTAATTTCAGAAGATCCCAAGGCTGCTCTAGGATAAACAGACTTAGTCATCATTACATCACTACGGATCACTGAGCTACAGTTTCTTACAGCCTCCATCCTAACATCATGGTATTTATCATATCTCAACACATAATGTCTGCATTTAGCCAATTTTTTCCCATAAAGACTACTGTTGAAATTAAGAGAATGAAATCACAAGAAGTACATTTTTGCTCCATGTGTAAAGTCCATAATAAGCCTCATTAAATAAATAAAAATCAATATAACCATTCATGGAACCATTTCTAAATAAAGATGCCTCTTTGAATCACCTTATATGTCATCTCAAGCAATACTCTTTAATCTGCATTTGGGATTAATCTGAAAATAATAAATGGTGTATCAGATTTAGTTATTGTGATACAGTTTCAATGTAAGATTTTTTTCACTTCATCACTGTCAGCAAAATCAAAAGGTCCCAAACAAATAGGATTCTTATAATTAAAGGTTGCTGGACTATTTCATTTACTATTTAAAGTAATATAGCATTGAAAGAGTGAGACTGATCAGTTAAAACATGTAATTAATTTATAGTCCTTATGGTTCATGAATTATAAAACAGTCATGAATGACCCCTGAATTAATCACCTGTTCCAGTACTTAGTAAAAGATAGGCTGTCCCGTATCAATGGAATTCATTCATATGAATAAAGATATCCTCAGTAACAAAGAACAATCAATTCTGGCAGAAAAGGCCAGACATCCTACCACACACAGAAAGAAAAAAGTTTAAAATGCTGGTATACCATAAAGACATACTATTCTGAAGCTCATCACATCTTTCGGGAAGATGCATTATACCTGGGGTTTAATTCCCACATTTAACATATCACAAATGTTTACTTCAGTTGTCCAATACCTATGGACTTACATAAAATATCAAAAAATTGCCAACAATCTACTATTCTCTATTGGTCATTGCCACTGTGTATATCTTGGAAAAGGGTGACTGGTTGGGTAAATATCAGAGCGAACATTGAAAATTTCTACTGAAAAATCAGAAGAAAATATCAGAACTCCTCCCATTTGCACTATTCCAGGAGACAGTATGAAAAGACTAGATATAAGGAAATGCAAGATCTAGCATGCACTGGGAAAAAAAAATGAAAAAATTATTGAGTGACTTGAGGCAAAGAAGTCACTTAAGCTTTCAACAATTCCATCTTTCTGTTCGCAATAATGATCCTGCCCCTATCACAAGCAGAAACCGGGAGAACTAATTAAGTTTGTAAAGCACTTGGGCTTTTTTAAGTGAAATGTTATGAAGATATAGATTATAATATGTAGAGCCAAAGCCCGCTGGAAGGTAGTGCAACAATCTCATTACTACAGAGAATAAGACTTGCATTTAGCTGAGAGATGTATGAAGAAAAAAACATATATAGTGAAGTGACTACTGATTCAACAGCTGAATTGCTGAGAGCGCAAGTCTGTCGTTAATTTTCACTGGAAAAATCCGATATGAGGTTTTATTACCATTTATAAGCATGTTATTTTCTATCATCCTTTGGTACCATGGCAAATGAGAACTATACAAGTCATCTGCAGATTTTGGCATCCCTGGAATTTGACATTTGCTACTTATAAAACACAGTTTGGAAATGGTCCGGAGTACGAGAAGTAGCTTTGTTCAAAATAAAAATGCAGCTATCTGGAGATTCATTCTCTTTGCAGAACAAAGCAGTAGGGAGGCTCTTTCTTGTTACAAACACAAATCTTGCCTGCTTCCTCTTGGTCCAGCTGGTAGCACTCTCCATCATCCCCAGGACAGGGTCACCCTGCTACACCCACAAGCAGAGACATGAACAGGTTGAGGAGAGAGCTCAGTTGGTAAGAAAGCTACAATGCAGGAAAAGATCTATGAAGAACAAGAGATGAGATAAGGGAGCAAATAAAATTGTGAAAGGGGAAGTAGAGCATGTAATGCTACACGACATCACCAGCCAGCTCACACCAGAGCTACCAGCGCAATCAGGCCCAAATTTGAAAGAGGTCCTTGAACACACTCACCCTTCCCTGTAATCACCTACACCAGCCCTTTGGTTGAATATTTGATGGGCACAGCTAAAATAAGCAGAAAGAGAACTTGAGTAAGATAGGGGGAAAAAAACAGAGAGGAGGGGCAGAAGGGATGGAAAGAAGATGCGAGGAAAGAAAAGGTTGTACAATAAGTCATTGCTTTTCCTGTCCTGATGGCCTGTCATTTCTCTCTGGTAACCTCCAGGGGTAAGAGGCTCGACTGTCCCCCAGAACTATAATTCATATTCTCATGTAATATTTGTTTAACTTTATTTGGATGAAGAGATTGCTAGCAATGCTAGCTATGAACTAGCAAATGCAACTGAAAACAGAGCTTGGAGACTGAAAATGGTATCCAGGGATATGGTATGTCCCTTGCTGTACCTAGCACAAACTTACTCATACGTCTCCCACAGCCCATCTCAAAGGCACACTCCCTAAAACGGTCGTTTTATTTCTGAAGTTGAAGCTGATGTTAAACCAACTGTCTTTGTCATATGGAAGAAGGCAAATATAAAAAGGTCACTGAAGTGCCAGATGGAAGAATTTTTGAACTAGAAGCTCTGACACTAATTCTCTGTGTTTGTCTGAAACACTGAATTCAATGAGCAGATTAAATGTTTGTGCTGAATTGTCAAATGAGAAACAACTCACTCTCACAGAAAGGCCAACTGATCAGGTCTGAGGTAGGAATACCAAGATCATACAAATCTAAATGAAGTTCAAACACTTGTATCAAAAAATAATGTTTTATACTAGAAGTTATTATGTGCGGTGTTTACATAGCTCTTTCCTGTCACCACCACTAACCCACCAAGAGCTGCAATACAGCATATATTTATTCTGCTAACTTGATACCTAAATATTAGCACAATTACTGAATCAAGCACAATCTTGAAGTCAGAAATTATTGTACATGATTTTATGCCCCTTCAACATGGCAAGGCAGAGCCGAGCACTTCAAAAATTTAATTTTTTTTCTGTTCATAGCACAGCCTAACTTCAGAAAAGTGAGTTTTCAGTCCATTAAAGTTGATATTCCTCTCCTCACAGGGAAAAAAGGTCCAGTTTTGAAGAGAACCTGGATTAGATTTTAGGTCTATAAAAGCCCACATATGTCCTCAAAGCAAAACCCTGTTCTGTGACAACAGACGTCAGGAGGAGTCACCTAAGGACAGGGTCTCAGAAAAAGGTCACATCAAAGTCCTGACAGCGTGTAATGTTCATGAAAAGAGACAGAAACTCAACGGAGCTGATCTAAAGGGGCGTTTTGCTCTATTTCTGTACTGATGCCCCAAAAGGCAATAGCTGTGTTAGTAATAAAGTCTGGCAAATAAATTCTTCCTTTTACTTGAGCAATGCTCACATTTGCTACAGTGGCATGTAATGTAATATGCCATGCAAGCTTTTCCTGAAATTGCAACCAGGCTGCTGCTTCCATTAAACTGTTTCCAGACTTGCTGTGTTCAAAAGCAGGTTTACTCGTCCAGTAAACCAAACAGGAGGGCACAGTAGGGGATCAGCAGAGGTGTCAGTGTGGGAGAAGCAGCTTCCAGAGCCAAGCAAGAGCCAAGGATGCCTTGGTAACCAGCAGAGCGGTGGAGAAAGTGTCTGAACATAAACATTCTCCCATGAAATTGTGACAGGTGGTTTCTATACTCTTTTACTTAGTTACCCATTTGTAGCTGTTGTCTATCCTCCTCTGTAACCATATGAACAGCATTTAAAAATAAAGATTAAAAAAATATTTCAATCCCTTTCCCATATCAGCCTCCTGCTCCAACAGATGGCTACATGTGCCAGTGCAAGTTTATACAGTTTTCTTTCCATAAGTGCAGTATTAGTAGTTTTGTGCGAACAGTATATTAAGTCTTTCTGGGTTTACAAGTTTATAATTTTATTCTATCACTCCCCCGATCATGAAGTTATCAAAGTTGTATCCATAAATGCAATAAGTCTTCCCACTGCCATGTTAAGTGTGAGAAATCTTGAGAGACTTGACAACAAAATGCCTATTCTTGCTAGATTCTGAGGCTGTCAGTAAGGTTTTTCAGAAAATAAATTGTAAACAATTCCATGCCTTGAAAATAGGTTCCACCTAGTTCTTTTAGACTCCTTTACGTACCCCTAGCAAGCCTCTTTATTCTTTCACAGTTATCACCAAGTACCTCTGATCCACATTAAAATAAAAATTGTCCTCTAACAAGCAGGGAACAAAAATACTGCTGTTGGTCAGATCTGGTCATGGAACTGACAGTATAAGACTTAAGCCCAGCTACTCAAGATCTTTCACAGTACGCTCTTCACATATATGCTGAAGAGCACTTTTTAATAAAAAGAAAGGAGAAAGGAGACAGATCATGTAATCATTTTTGTGAAATATATGCATTTGCTGGTGGAAAGGTTTTACAACCACCTTCAGTCTGATATGATGACAACCCTCATTGCACTGAAGCAGCATGCTGTATGGTCCTTTACAAATCAATGGTAGGCTCACATTATCTTCAGCAGATGCTCTAAAAGCACGTTGGAAAAAATAATTAAAGACTAGAATGATAAATTAGTTTGGCTATTCTTCCTTCAGACCATTTCCTTAATGTGAAAAAAAAATACACAAAAATCTATTTCATTCACTTCCCTGTTTTCTGCATTTGTCTTCTTTCCTTGCTTTTTTTTTTTTTTTTACTATCTTTAGAAAAAGCCAGAGGAAAAACTAGGTAATGAAAATTGTTTGTTTCATTCTGCTAACGCATTTCAAAGTTTCATTCTAGCACCAAGAAAGAAATCCCTCCTGCTCTTAGGTGCTTCATCCCTGAAGTTAACAACCCTACAGCTTGAGAAATGCAGCTTCCAATGCAGATCAATGTCACAAGGAAAGACAAGCTCTCTTAAGTGTTTCTAGATCTGCTCCCCTACATATTATCTTCCAAACCACTGAATTTGACAAAGTATCCTCTGTCAAATCAGCACAGTGGAAAGGAGTAGGCAGAAAAAGAGCTTCAAGTTTTCATTATTCACTTGTGCAAGTAATCTCCAGACATGTGAATAACCCATATTCCAACACAATCTCCCAGAAATTTTAATAACAGGCATCTATGACTTTTCTTCCATTGCTTTCTTCCATGGAAGTTTGAGAGTTCAGAAGAGGATGACAAGCCCAGTTTCACAAACAATTAAATGAAAAGTCCTCCTCTGTGTTTGGATCTCATGCACACCTGACTTTTTTTTTTTAACTTGTTCTTTCTTTTCCCCCCCCTTTCAGACAAATGCCCTGCTTACAGAATTCTATAAAACTTGAATGAAAAGTCTCAAAGGAATTTTCTAGCAGCTACTGCAGGTTTGTCAGACTTGCAGCAGCACAATCACTTTCAAAGCAAAAAGGTGTACAGAAGCATAATGAAACTTGTTTCTCAGTGCATATGCGCTATGCTCACAAACATACCATGTCCCACAATTCAGAATTGAGTCAGCTGGCATAATGAAAATTACAGCATCTAAAGTTATTCAGAATATGAGGAACACTCCAGTATATCTTTTCTTACAAAGACATCTAAAACTTAAAATGGAGAAGTTTCAAACTGATAGTGAGAAGAGCTCATTATAAGAAGGACTGCAATTTTATAAGAAAAATTCTATGAATAGCACAGAGATAATGCTCAATTTTTAAAAAAACTATGTATTTCAACAGAGAAGTGAAAATCACCGCTGCTGCTTTGATGTGTTCAAGCCAAATATGTGCTGTAGTAGACTTATGACTATGCTCAAATCAACCTAAAGAAAAAGCTGTAACAGTACAAAACAGCCAAGCCTTCTGCAGTTGGTGGCAATTTGCACCTCCAAGCTGTGAGTGCATCATGAATCACTTTCAACAAGCAACAAATCCTAAGAATCAAATTGGTCAAAAATCACAGCTATCATTAGAACATCAGTGAGAAGTCCTCCATCCTTCCAGTACATTAAGTTTCTCATGAAAACTTTCACAAAACTGAGACTGATTGCAGATATTTTGCCTGGCTTTCCCTGCATAGCTGCCTACCAGCAGTACAATCACATTTTAAGATTATATAATTTTATGTATCTGGACTACTTTGCCAAATACAGGGAATTCCTTGCCAACTTGAAAGTTAGGGGGTGGTTCCACCACTTTCCCAGACAGCAGCAAAACCAACCACTCCATCATTTAACTGTAGAACTTTTCAAGACAACTCTTCTGCATGACATAATATAACATTTCTATAGCCAACATTTAGCAACAGAACCCATTTGTTCATTAAAACTCCCACTATTTACCAGGAAGTCTGGGTAAACATATTTTACACATATTCTCTAACTGTTTAAGTACATTTTCTTTGCTCTTACATGAAGATTTAATAAAATGGAAGAGGACATATTCAAACGCACTAAGCTTGTAGACTGAAAGTATCAGAAATGATACTGAAAGTATCAGAAATGAATTAAGTGAAGCTGAGCTTTCACAATATATAAATAGACGTTATGCCTTTCATTTCCTCACCACTCTCTTGGCAACATTCAGTATCTTCCTTTTCAGGTAAGTTGTATAGAATTTAATATTAAATTAAAAACATCCGACACAGCAAAACTGAAATATAACTGACATAAATTGTATTCAATTTCCAGGACAGAATGATAAAGGCTAGTCAAAAGCTTGCTGATATGATGTTTGTTACAAACTTAGATTATTTTATATTTATTTATTGTCTAGTTGAAGTTTATCAAGTTATTTTTCAATCAGAAGTCGCAACAGACCTTCTAGTCAGCAGGATGAGATAGCAAGTTCTACTCTAGCATTAACTTACACAAATTCCAACAATAAATTCTAAAAATTTTTGCAAAATAAAATGAGAATCTCCACCCAAACTTTTCACACCATTTCTGACTAGCACATCAACACAGAGTAAAACAATTAACAAATAAAACTCTGTGCCTCCGCGTCCTCTGCAGGCCAGTCCAGAACTGATACAGGAACTTCAGAGAAGCCCATCCACCCAGGAATATGATAAACATATCCCTCACCAGCAACAAAGAGAAAGCATGGAATTTACTTCTACAGAGGCAATATTATGTGTTTATGGGGTTGTTTCAAAAATCTTAAAATGCAAAATCACCCCCCTGAATTCATCATTCAGTACTACATTAAATTACTATTTCACTACTTGCTTTTTGCTGAACTGCTAAATCCAGAAATATATATAGGCTTTTATTAGAGAGTGGAACAGAGGATATCAGTGAAAAATATGGCACATGTGAAAGAGATGCATATGATCAATAATTCTGACAATACACAATACACTTATCTCAAAGGAAAAAGTGATCACAGAAAGGTATTTACTGAACTATACCAAAACCCAGAAGTCACCATGTAGGTGGAAGAAGCACTCAATGACTGATGGAGTTGCTACTGGGAGAAGTTGTCCTGACACTAACATTATGATTGCAGTATTAAGAAAAATAAAGGCCTTAAGATTCTGTTTCTTAACTAACCATCAGTAAATTCATGTACCTTCCAAAGTACCAAAAGAAAAATCTAATCAGAGATTCCGGAAGCCAGTATGGACCTACCTAAGTGAACTCAAGTTCAGAAAATAGTAATTAATCTGTTCTTCCCAAAGTAAGGGCACCAGTTACACTTTTCTCTAGTTCAGAAACAGGCTTTGGAGAACTGGTATTGCACAGACTCTCTGTTGTTTCAGTTAATATTTGCTAGGATATTCCTCTTCATTTCAACAGGCTTTGTAAACTGTAATTATCATTTTATCAGTACCCGAAACACTCAGGAACATTTTAACACTAATATTATCCAAAACCCAATTCACAAACTGAGTATAGCACTGCCTCACAGCTGACTATATTTGACTTGCTGGGACTTCAAAGGTAAATAACCTCATAGATTGGGTTTGTCTGCCCAGCAGCTCCTGTGACTCTTAAGGGGCACATCTACACGCACATTTATTCAGAAGTCACTGAACACGACAGCCCAAAGCCTCACCTGCCCCAGGCTGAGCACTCCCACACATTCTCATCCCAGTAAACTTATGCTGACCCCAAAGATCTGCCCAGGGCAGCTACTGAAACCTACAGGAGCAAATGCCCCGTGGCAGCAGGCACTGCGCAAGGATTTCCCCTAAAGAAGCAAATAATCCTTTATCCCTTCCCTCTGCAGCTGGAGCCCAGCAGAGCTGCCCATGCCAGCTGCCTGTGGGACCAGCCAGGCACACCTACTCTGCAGCCTGCTCATAGTCCCACCAATGGCTCCATCCATGTTCTTGTCTGTGAGGGCTCTCGGAGAAACAAGAACTGCCTGCCCAAGACAGACAGAGCACCTGCTCAGAGGCCAGCTCTTTAAACACCCCACCCATGCTTACAGCATGAGAGAAAAACATCAAAAACTGCGGGCATAGGTTTGGTTTTAGAGGTTTTAGGGATTGGGTTTGTTCAAGATTTGTGCAACAAAATAGCTAAAAAAAAAAGATAGTTAGATGACCCTTCTTGCTATAGGACTTTAATGGTTGGTCAGCCTCCTTGCATTAAGATGCAACATTGATGATTTCTAGCCTGCTCAGCTACAACTTCTTGAAGTTCTTTCTGTCCAGAGTCAGGGACATGAAGGAGACTATGGCAAACACTCACTCCTCAGATAAGCCCTTATCTCCTGCTGTGACAGACCCCAGCCTAACTAGAAAACTGATCCACACAGAGAAGATCTTCATCTCCATAGAGCACTTGGCACTATCCACCCATTAAACTATATATTTTTTCCCTTTCCCATCTGCATTCTTAACTTTTGGACACATTTTCCACACTGTAAGTTAATTTTCCCCCCTAGTTAATTTGGGATCGGTGTGTAACTAAATATTACCATTATACCATAGGGAATATTATTTATCAATAAAATATGTCCAAAACATTAGTCATTTCTTAAAATCAGAAAACTAAAATGAGAGAACTCTAGAGCCTGTACTAACACAGCAAACAGAGATGATGGTTTTAGATTTGGTTAGAAAAAAACACTTCGAGGAAGAAAGATGATGGAAGCAACAAATATAACATATGAAGTAGATGAAAACATAATACTAAGAGAAAAATGTAATTTAAAATTTGCTTTAAAAAAATTCCACATGCCTGGACTTTCTTTCCTTGTATAACACGGGAGTAAACACAAGTGGTTGAATTACTTCTATGCATTAGACAATTATTTGCAATTTATTAATAGACATAGTATAAGCAAAGGAAAACTTCCATAAAAACAAAAAAAGAAATAATACAACTGAAATAATTATTGTAATAAAAACATTCCAAACAATTCTTGAGCCCCAAAAAAAGGTAACTCTATTTTCTGAGACAAAACTATATAAATTAAGTTTGTATACATTGTGAAAGAGATCACCTCACATCACTTATATTGCAGTACACACAGTGTTTTTTAAAGAAGGAACTCCAGCAAAATAATAATGAAACCTTCAGAAAATAATTGCTATAACACCAAATCTTCGCTCTTTAATCATATTCAGTGACAGAGAAGAAAAACCCTTTAATTGGCGAGTACAGAAAAAGCAAACATGAATCGCTGTCAAACTAGTTATTTGATCCCACATTGATATACAACTGATCTCTTCCTGGAGTATAATTCAAATGCTGCATAATGATAAGCATACTCTCCTAGAAAAGAGCCTCTCTGCTTTTACTCTTAACTAGTAATAGCAAAAAACATATCACTCTACCATTACTACTACAGTTCAATTCTTTTAAATACTAGAACACATGGTGAAATATTTTTTGTTCAGTTCCACTGGACTTCTGTTGAGAGTAATCTAGGACTCGATCTACAACTGAAACACAATAGCTGTCAGTTAAGTCATCAGAAATAATTCGAATAATTTCATACTATGGTCACATTTAGATCTGTCTTGTACTAATGGTAAGTGCTGCTCCTTTTCTCTTTCCCTGAACATGCTGCTGCTCTAAGCTTTCATATGCTGAAATATTCCACTAAGATCCAAACCTCTGTCAACACACTGCTATATAAGCATTCAAGAATGACAACTCCAAAAGACTACCTCACTTTTTGTTATATTAAATAAAGACAAGAGAAATAAAATCACGTCAGAGGTTAACAAGGTAAAAAGATATTCTGACGTCCATGATACAGCATGTATTTATAAAGGATCACTTTAATTTTATCTTCCACCACCAAGCAAATCTGTAACTGTTAAAAACATTTATTCAGGTCTAGCAAGATGCAAAGACTTGTTAGCAGAGATGAAAAAGTGGCTGATCACGTCCTTCACTCACTCGTCCCAGAGGGCGTTCAGCCAAGCATGTATCGGAAAAAATTGCCCATACTACCCTCTTAATACAATTACAAATAAGGCTGCCAGAGAGAGAAATACAAAGCTGATACGAGAAAAGCATCACTTTTAAGCCTTCCCCTACCTTTTCCCTGGTATTTACAAACCGCAGGCAGTACTGCTGGGGAATCTCACCAGGGTGGCTGCCGAGAGGTCTCATGTGGTGTTCCCAGCTTCCCACCGCCTCCCTCTGCCTGGATGTTAAGCATTCCCGAGAAAACCCACCCTGACATGCACAGAATGAATCCTGCTCAAGTTGGAAGCATGTGATAACCAGGATTCAGGTTGAAACAGGAAACCCCAGTACCCAATTAGTCCCAGAGATTTAACCAAGCCCCATCTTACCGTTTTGCTGTTGCCCGGATCAGGTCAGATTCACCTGCAACTCTTTGGCATCTCTCTAGCAATGTTAGTGTTTGCAGTTAGGCTGGGCTCATTCAGCAACTGAATTCACAACATCTTTCTGCACTAGCAAGCTGAAATGGTACGGCTGTACTACAGCTAAGAAAGGGGGAAATCTAAAGCAGCAAACAAAGAAATCCCTCAAGACAGGGTAATCCCTGTGGAGTAAAATATTAAAGGTACAGATGAGCACTGAGGGTACAATATTTCTCTGTCTAAAATTCAACAGCAATACCATGCTCTTTCTAAATGATTTTTTTTTTTTTTAATATATGATGGACTTGCCTGTGGAGTTCCCAGAAAGGCAGAGTATCCAGGCTCTGCAGCAGCATTGCAGCCAAAGTAACCATGCATATGCTATCTAGGCAATTTACAGCAGTCTTTTTGAAAAGATATTGATTTACAATGTAACACTGCCTCAACCCAACACAGAACTGCAGCCAAAATAGCTAATGGTGATTTCACAGGAATTAAGGGAAAAAACTCAACATTCAATCAAAAGGATGCAACTAATCATTCCCAATTCAATTCCACCCCAGTCCTGAAAAAAATTAGCAAGTTCTTGAGTGACAAATAGTAATACTATAGCAATAATCTATGGGCATCTGGAATCAAGCACTATGAATACCACTGTCCACTTTTACAGAAACAATAAATATTAAAAATCATTTAAAATTTATTGAGTCAAAATATCAACTATGAAGTTAGTTTCAGCATTGTAAGGATGAAACTTAGTATTTAATTTATGAACGTACAAAATGCACAAAGCTGTGAGTAAGCAACAGACACCTACTCCGTGCTGGGAATTCACTACTGAGCCCACGTGAGCTTGGGTGCAGTAGGGGGAAAAGAGGGCAGCAGGACCAAACCCTCAGGGAGGGTTTCTACAAAAGGGATGCAGTGAATTTTCTCCATCTCCTACTCCTACAGCAACCCCTGCTGGCCTGTGCTTCAGATGGCTCCTGGCTCCCCAGAAACCTCCCAGGGTTGGGGGAGACTATACTAGAAGAGGGAACAGTAACGTACACATAAGCAAAACCTTCAGGAGGGAAAGCACACAGCTCAGCTTACATGACATCCTCAACACCCTGATATATTTTTCATTTTTATGTAACGAAGAGGTGTAGTGAACTAGCAGGCAAAGCACAGCCCTGGCTCACGCCCCAGGCAGCTCCAGTGACTCTCATCACAAAACCATTGGAAATGGGCTCCCCTGTAGAGTCCCACTTTGAAGAAAGCAGAGTGGGCGTAAACATTTGCTCGAGTCTCACCACAGTCACCAAGACTTAAACACATGCTGAAATACTTCTCAACTCCAGGTTGACAGCTGAACCTAGCATCAGTGGCTTCAGTGACAATAAATCTTGAATGGCATGAGCAAATTCCCTAAAATGCTTCCAAAATTACGTAGTACTTGTCATCTTTTCCCCCATCTATTTCACAACCTTAGTCACAGGGGCATATTCCAGAAGACTTCTCAGTTTCTCAGCTTGGTTTCTAAGCAGATAGAAGGCTTCACATCTCCTGAAAAAAAGATGACTTCTACTCTCTAGGGCAAAAGTTTCTTCTAGGGGGTCGCAAGTATGGGGCTCAGAAGAAAACGTGAAAAAAAAAAGCTTCCAGCTGAAATTATGAGAAAATACATTCAAAACATTTACATTTCTTGACCTTATTCTGTCAACATCAAATTTGTCTGAGACTGAGGGAGAATAGGAGAGAAGGATGCTCAGGAGAAAAAAGCTAGTGAGTAAGCACGTGCAGAGACCAGTATGTGTCAAAAGATGGGCACCATGTTAAGGGAAAAGTAATGGACAGCCATGGGAAAAGGAAACACAAAAGGCAAGCCAGAGAAACACTGAACTGCATTCCAGAAGCAGGTAAAGTGTAGGGCCAAGGCACAGAGACAGACACCCAGCCAAACAGCCTACAAAGTCATAGAATCATAGAATACGCTGAGTTGGAAGGGACTTATCAGGATCATCAAGTCCAAGTCCTGTCCCTACACAGGACCATCCCAAGAACCACCATGTGCCTGACAGCGTTGTCCAAACACTTCTTGAACTCTGACAGGCTTGGTGCTGTGACCACTTCCCTGGGGAGCCTGTTCCAGTGCCCAACTAGCTCTCGGTGAAAAATCTTTTCCTAATATCCAATCCAAACCTCTCCTGATACAGCTACATGCCACCCCCTCAGGTCATGTCACTGATCACCAGAGACAAAAGATCAGTGTCTGCCCCTCCACTTCCCTTTGTGAGGAAGTTGTAGCCTGTAATGAGGTCTCCCCTCCATCTCCTCTTCTCCAGGCTGAACAAGCCAAGTGACCTCAGCTGCTCCTTGTATGGCTTCCCCTCTAGACCCTTCAACATCTCTGTTGCCCTCCTTTTGACACTCTATATCTTTCTGATATTGTGGTGCCCAAAACTGCACACAATATTCAAGGTGAGGTTGCACCAAAGCAGAGCAGAGCAGAGCAGGTTCCCTCCCTTGACCAGCTGGAGATGTTTTGCCTGATGCCCCCCAGGACACAGTTGGCTCTCCTGGCTGTCAGGGCACTGCTGACTCATATTCAACCAGGACCCCCAGGTCCATTTCTGCAGTACTGTCCTCCAACCCCTCATTCCCCAGACTGTATGTACATCCAGGGTTGCCCTGTTCTAGGTGCAAAATCTGGCATTCGGCCTTATTAAATTTCATGGGGCTGGTGATTGCCCAACCCTCTGATATGTCTAGGTTTCTCTGCAGGACCTCTCTGTAATGGGATATAACTCAAAGAAGCCAAACCCTTCTACATTTTAAAGTTAATTATTTTTACTGTATTGAAAAAAATCTACATTTATGACATTAAAGCCCTTCTGGTTGCCTTTGTCTTTGACATCTCTCAACAGATTCAATTCCAGCTGGGCTTTAGCTTTTGTAACAGCATCTCTGCATAGTTGGAAGATGTCTCTGCATTTCTTCCTGGTTACTTGTTCCTGTTTCCACCTTCTGTATAATTCCTTTCTACGTTTGAGTCTTGTTAGGAAGTCTTTGTTCATCCATGCAGGCTTCCCAAAATTTTTGCTTGACTCTCTACTGTTCTTATCTCCCTTCTTCTCCTGTGCTGGCCCCATCCCTTCCCTTAATCCCAAACCCATTTGCAGACTGTGGTTGAACATAACGTGGCCGGAACACAAATACATGCTCTGTTGCTGCCCATGGAACCACAGAGAGGACTGGGAAACCTGGCTGAAAGGCTAAGGCCATCTAGAATTACTAATGAAATCGATGGACCACACAAAGACCCCTGTAGCATGACACTGGTTTGTTTTCTAAGGGGATGGGAAAATAACTAACTAAAAAAAAGTGTTAATAAAATAATATTAAAAAAAATAAATACTTATGGGTTTTGATTTTAAAGCTCTGCATGGAAGTTAGCTCCAATACAAGTATTGATCACATGATCAATACTTTAAGTCTTGCTTTCATCTCAGAGCAGGCTCCAAAGTGCTCTGTGGCACTTGAGAACAGTTCCTCACATTTAAGGAGGCATCTTTGGAGCTTTTCAAGATAATAGTTATACAGTCATCTGCAAATTGCTATACTTCAAACAGAGAGATTAAACAATGTCACAGCTCTGATGGTCAATTAACTAAACATGCAAACCATCATTTATTAATATGCCATAGTGAAAAAATGCAAGTAATTACCTTGTGTTCTGTGTGGTAATATTACATACTGTTAAAATGGAATTTGTAAGTGATGTCCTATTTTCATTACTCTATATTGAATCATCCATGAGAGGTGAGAGGAGACAGGACGCAAAGAAGAGAGGTAGCCAACAATTCACTCCTTTCCAAGAAGTAATAATCAAATGCAGTAATTAGTACAAGTTTCATACATCCATGAGCCCATTTTCTCCTCATAGAAGAAACTGCCACTAAGAAGAGCCACTGATCCTCAACACAAACCCTTCCATTTTGACAACTGCAGACTGAACATAGAAGGGAAAAGTGAACACATTTTACACTTTTGAAAATTTACTCACTTGTGAAAGTCATTTAGACATCTAGCCAGCCACTTCATAATTATTTACAAGTTGTGTTCAGAAACAGAGGGCTGGATGGGACATTACCTGTCCAAGTCCAGTTCAGGTCCTTGCTATCACAGGTGACAATAAAATATGACCTCTTTTTTAAATTGCTAAGTTTGAGTTCAGTCTGAAGCTTAGTACAGAAGACATGACCTTAATAAAACAATCCAGCAGTGACACAAATGTGATGAATGCAAAGAAAATCATTTGTATCTTAAGAAAGCAAGTGAAGCAGCGGATAATATTGCACAATGGAATGCACAACAAATTATTCCAAGTACAACATGCTGCAAAACTTGTTTCATAATACCAATATTTGAAATATACCATCTGCATTATCTGGTATGGTGGAACATCACTTAGAAGTCACTGTTTAAAATAAAATGCAATGCAACATAGCGCCAATTATTTTTGCAACTTCTAAGACCAAAAGATTTTATGGGTTTAGGGATTGGTTCTATCTACATTTTGAATTACCAAGAATTTTTAAACTGAAGATTCAAACAGAACAACAACAACATAACACTGTGCAATGACTTTACACATCTGAAACATACTTCAAATCAGACCAGATATATTTTCAGGTCTTTGCATATAAAGGGTTAACAGAATGACTTCATACAAATTATACTCTTTCTGTGCAATAGGAAAACCTAACTCCAACATTCCTAACATGTTCACATCTTACTGTGAATACTAATACAGTTGCACAGAGATTGTTTTATTTGTTATTGATACTTTTGCGTTCCTTGCTATGGTGGCAAAGATCTCATATAAATAAAATAATTCAGACTACAACACATTGGTGCAGTGTATCTATGATAAGAACTTACATTTGGTCTTTTACCTTGATTTAGGGTTCACTTTTTGGTAAATCAAATATTATTTTGCAAGCCTCACTTTTTCTCCTTTTTTTTTTAAGCTCTTAGTTAACAGCATTGTAACAACTACTATTCTACAGAATTACATTAGCCTCTAATTATTAGCCAAAGTCCTTAAAGAGAAGACATGCAAAGGCCAGAAGCATTCATATCTGCAGCATGATCAGCAGTCAATATACACAGATACCAAGCACAGAGCCTGGTCAAAGTATGGAATTTGGTGATTATTCTACTTTTAAGAAAGCAGATCTGTGGGTTTTCCCACTGGTGGTGGTCATCTAGCTAGATGCAAAACTGGACTGCAATATACTTCAGCCTGAAATAATAAAGCATGCCTTGCTATATAAAAACAAATGAATAGTCTTCTCCCAGCCCTGTCTCCCTCATGCTTGCAAAAACAATCACAACTATTACACAAAGACAGAATTCTATCTCAGATAGTGCTGTGTTCATGCCTTTGTAATACATTAAAATTACACTGAAAAAAAAATGCCTATTTGGAAAGAATATGAAGCCTATACCAAGTGTCAGGTAAAATAACCTGCGTCTTGTTTGCCTAAATTCTTCATCCCCAATTTGCAGGAGAGTCATAGCAGTCATTCATCTTCAGCATCATAAAATTAATGTGCTAGCAACAGGAGCAACATTTCACTATAGAAATGAAGGTATCTTTGTAATACATAAATAAAATTCCAGACAAAATATACACCACAATTCCCATGCCTTATGATGTACCTGTATACATACATAACCTGTCTTAATATTACTAATATATTGTGTAAGAAGCACCACAACCTCAGATACTCAGGAAAAAAAAAAGATATTTAAATCAGCATCTTAGTCAAACATTGTTCAAAAACACCTCCAAGAACTCAAGCAGTACAAAATTCAAATGTATGCTCTGTAACTGGAAGATAATAACTATCAGCAAGATGACTTACTGGAGTAGCTTTAATTAAACTAACCTATCTACTGTGACACAGAATTCCTAAAACCACATAGTTGACAATTCTCATATTTGCAATTAAAAAAAAAAGGCTAATCAGGAAAGCATAATAATATTTCTATGACATGAAGTTTAACGATGAATACTAGAGACAGAGTTTACAAAGTTTTTCTTTAGGGACAGTTATAAAGAATTAACAATAGATTTTTAATATCTACCAGTATAGACTCCAGGGAAGAATCTCTGAGAATGTTTTATTTTCAAGTTACATATATTGCTACAGCTCATCTTGTACTGGGACAAAGCTCAGTGCTATCCTATTCCGAAGTTATCCACAGCATTATAGCTAGGAGAAAAAAGCTTTCTATAAATTAATTAAAACAGCCCAAAATTATGGATTCACCTTCATCTCTTTCTCAAGTTTAAATATGTCATGCCCTGAAATTCTTGTCTTCTTTGAAAGCACTAGATTTTAGCCTCCTTTCATTTTTACTCTGAGATACATAAAAGGCTTTGTTGTTCGGTCCATATTGGGACAAGAGTTATTTAATATCTTCATTAATGACAGAGATGAAGGGATTGATTGTACCCTCAGGAAATTTGCTGATGACACCAAGACGAGTGATGTGGTTGACACACCTGAAGGAAAGGATGCCACCCAGAGAGACCTGGACAAGCTTGAGAAATGGGTCCATGGGAATCTCATGAGGTGCTGGAGCAGGTCCAGAGAAGAGCAACAAGGCTGGTGAAGGGACTCGAGTACAAGTCCTGTGAGGAGAGGCTGAGGGAGCTGGGGTTGTTCAGCCTGGAGAAGAGGAGGCTCAGGGGGGACCTCATCACTCCCTGCAACTACCTGAAAGGAGGTTGTAGCCAGGTGGGGGTTGGTCTCTTCTCCCAGGCAACTATCAGCAAGACAAAAGGGCATGGTCTTAAACTGTGCCAGGGGAGGTTTAGGTTAGATATTAGGAACAAATTCTTTACAGAGAGGGTAATCAGGCATTAGAATGGTCTGCCCAGGGAAGTGGTGGATTCTCCGTCCCTGGAGGTTCTTAAGATGAGACTGGATGTGGCACTTAGTGCCATGGTCTGGTAACCACAGCGGTGTTGGATCAAGGGTTGGACTTGATGATCTCGGAGGTCCCTTCCAACCCAGCTGATTCTATAATTCTATGAATAAGACCAAGTGCAAGCTGCTGTGCCTGGGTCAGGGCAACCCTCAGTATCAAATACAGGCTGGGAGATGATCACAAGCAGCTCTGTGGAGAAGGACTTGGGGGTGTTGGTGTGTGAGAGGCTGGACATGAGCCAGCAATGTGCCCTTGAAGCCCAGAAAGCCAAACATGTCCTGGGCTGTATCACCAGCAGTGTGGCCAGCACAGCAAGGGAGGTGATTCTGTCCCTCTGCTCTCATGAGAATTCACCCAGAGTGTTGCATCCAGCTCTGGGGTCCCCAGCACAGGAAGGAGATGGACTGTGTAGGTTTTGTCTTATGATCGTTAATATTTAATATATTTATAAAAACAGGATTTCTGCAACATAATGGCAGGTCTAGTTTTGTTCTCCTTTCTTTTATTATTTGTCTCTGAAGGTTTACTTATTTTTTAGACTACTGTTAAACACCAGTCACTACCTTCACTCTGTTATCCAATGACCATATCATTCTTATCCAGAATAACGTAATTTGTATAGACTCATCATTACACATGCATAGCTGCAGTTAAGTTCTTCATATGCATCAGTTTGTACATATCAGTATGAAATAACATTATCATTTTATCATCCAAATAGTCTATACTGCAAAATCCTTGGGCAATTTTTGGCAGTTAAACTAAATAGCTTTTTTTAATGCATCAATTTTTCATCCCTCTTCCATGTCTTGTGTCTCCTACCTGGAGGGTGAGTTGTCATTCCCCTCTAAGGCTCAAAAATGGGTATATTGCTGGTTCCTTATGGCATACATGACACATGTGACAAATGTATAAGCACCATGCAAATCACAATGACTGGAAAAGCTGATGATGATGAAAGCTAAACACTAGGTCAGATGGTGGCATGGTATGAAATTAAAGAAGTCGCTGACAAACTGAATAGAAACATTCAAGTAATACCTGATTTAGGAATATTGTTGCTTCTCATAATAAAACATGAGGAGCAGCTGTGAGAATCATCTTCCCCTCCTTCCAGCTATATTTGTCTAGAAGGCTGCACTACTTAATGGACAAGAGTTTCACTGCAGTCACCCACACCTTTGTTCTTTACTAATTAAATTGACATAGAATGACGATCAGCAAAAAGGCAATTCAAAGCTCAAGGTAGTGCAACGCTGAGTCAAGTGCTCACAGGAAACAAGCACTAGAACTGCAGGTATTGCACTAATATTTATCTGTTCTTTAGTTAAATATAAAGGGTTGATTTTGACTTAAAAAGTCCTTTACTGTCTGGGTCACTAGCCCCTTGCACACTGCTTTTCTTGTCCTGTTTTATCTCTGTAATTCAGACAAGAGGGTTGCATTCACCTGGGCATTCTCACTGAAGGGCACTTCAGTCCAGAAGTTGATAAAGCTTTAATGCATGTTGAGCAGCTTATCTATTTTCCCAGGACTTCTTAGGCAAGAAATAGAAAGCATCTCAGGAGGAGTGAGCTGCTGAAGACAGAAAACTTCAGAAAGGACAAGAGAAAAAAGCCTCTTTCTCATGCCATAAAAAATACCAACAGAAATGCAAGTAGTGGTAGCACAGCTACTGCAGCTTACATGTTCACAGAGCAGCCATTCTCACAGAAAATTCCACCTAAGCACTTTTTTTTTTCCTCCTCAGACCACCTCTTTCTGTATCTCTAGAGCTGAACCCCATTACAATATGTTGTTAAATAGATTATTGCCCTACCATCTCATGAAGTAGAAGAACATGGATTTTCATGTGATGGAGCACACAGTGGCTACAGAGGACTGGAACAGATTTATAAAGCAACAGATTTATTTGAGAGCAAATACGTGGCCTATAAAGAAAATTGAAGAAGGCTCAGAAGTTTTAATAATTGTAAAAGGAGCAAAATACCACTTTCAGAGGTGGGAAAGAATTTCCCTTACCTTGTTTCAGATATTCAATAATTTCTTGAACTTTTATAAGAAATTTTAAAGTAACATATTGTCTCAGTCTAATAAATTCAAATTCAAATGACACTTCTCTTGGTTAAATGACATGGGAAAAATACACTCATTAATCTATCTAGCCTTTATCTATCTCTCTTGTATCAAGATGAAGACTCCCTACTACATAAGGAAAGAGAAGAAATTAAGGTTTATGATAAAATAGGTGAATGACTCCATAGAACTGACAGGTTTAAGGTTGAATGGACACCTTCTTCCACTTAAATTACCCCTACAGGATTTACAGCACAATGTTTCAAACCAGAGAGACAATAAAATACTCAACATTTTATTTTGCATGACAGCTCTCTGTAGTATTGGGGAGGGGGAGAGGTGTGCTTCCAAACACCAAGATTAAAAAATAACTCGTACTAAGTAGTCATCATATATCAAAATCACCATACAGTGCTTTATAACTTCACTATTTTTGTTTTGACCATTCCAGAAGGTATCCAAAATATGCATAAATGCAGCCGTGCATCTCTCTTTAAGCATGGTTGCTTTGGGGCTCAGGCACTTATTTCTCCAGAACTCTCACAAGACAGAATCACAGAGTCACAGAATGGTTCAGACTGGAAGGGATCACAGTGGGTCATCTGGTTCAACCTCCCTGCTCAAGCAGGGTCATCCTAGAGCACATTGCACAGAATTGCATCCAGAAGTTTTTTTAATCTCCATTGAGGGAGGCTCCACAACCTCTTTAGAGAATCTGTTCCAGGGCACAGTAACCCACACTGTAAAGTTCATTCTCATATTCAGATGGAACTTCCTGGGCATCAGTTTCTGCCCATTGCCTCTGGTTTTATTGTTTGACACCACCGAAAAGAGCCTGGCTCCATCCTCTTGACACCCTCCCTTCAATTAATCATTGACATTCATGAGATCCCCTCTCAGCCATCTCTTCTCAAGGTTGAACAGGTCCAGCCTTTCCTCATAAGAGAGATGCTCCTGTCCCTTAATCATCTTTGTAGCCCTCTTCTTTACCCACTTTAGGAGCTACATGTCCCTCTTGTCCTGAGGAGCCCAGAACTGCACACAGTACTCTGGGTGAGGCCTTCTAGGGCAGAGAATAGGGGCAGGATCACCTCCCTCAACCTGTAGACAATGGTCTTGCTAATGCACCCCAGGACATCATTGGCCTTCTTGGCCACCAGAGCACAGTGCTGGCTCATGGGCAGCTTTTTGTCCACCAGGACCCCCAGGGCCTTCTCCACAGAGCTGAATCTCCACAGGCTAGTCCCCAGTCTGCCCTGGTGCTTGGGGTTATTCTTCCCAAGGTGCAAGACCCTGCACTTGCCTTTGTCAAATTTCAGACATTTCTTCTCTGTCCCTCTCCACGGTTGTCGAGGTCCTTCTGAAGGGCAGCACAGCCCTCTGCGGTATCGGCCACTCCTCCCATCTTTGTGTTGTCAGGGAACCTGCTGAGGAGGCATCCATCCCTTCATGCATGTCATTCATGAACAAGTTAACAATACTGGGCCCAGTATTGGACCTTGGGGGACACCACTAATGATGGGCCTCCAATTAGACCCTGGGTCACTGATTACAGTTTTCTGAGATCTGCCATTCAGCCATTTCTCAATCCACTTCACTGTCCACCCATCCAGTCCACACTTCCTGAGTTTGCCTATGAGAATGTTGTGAGACAGTGTCAAAAGCCTTGCTAAGTCAAGACAGACAATATCCTATGCTCTCCCCTCATCCATCCAGGTAGTTGTTTCATCATAAAAGGCAATCAGGTTGGTCAAGCATGTATGAAGTAGAATGATTGATACTTAATTATTCTATTGTTCTTCCAATTAGTAAGATGTCTTCTTAACTGATACTTGAAAAGAATATTAGTATTACTCTAGCAGTTTAGTCATTAAAATGGGTCTTCACTACTAGACTATAGACAGAGAAGCAAGATGAGTGTCCTTGACCAAACCAACTACCTATTCCAGTGAAAGATGGGGGAAGCTCCACCCTCCCTTGCCTTCTGTTTCAGTGTGGGGGTTTCAGAAGCAGAACAGTTTAGAGGTAAGAGGAGAATTGATTAAGAAAACCAGTGATATTACCTATTAAAAAGAAAAAAGGAAGGAAACTTCTTGTAGCAAAATGTATTTGTAATTTTTGCTATGGGTTCTCGGTTGTAACATATCTTGTCTTTCTGTAAAACTTAGTTTGCAATCTGAACAATGTATTTGCTGTAACTTTAAATGATTGTTTCTCTCATGTTATCTAGTCTGATGTTCAAATAAAGCATTTCATCTTCAGCCAGGTTGTGCCTGCCTCAGATAATACCAGTGAGTAACAATATGCCTTCCACATTAACATTAGGCAAGCTTTACTCAGATTTTAAGGTGTTGGCCAAATTAAAAACAACCCAAACTACAATATGTACATGAGCAGTGACAGGACACAAGAAAATGGCAGGAAGCTTCACCACTGGAAGTTCAAATTGGACATTAGGAAAAGGGTGTTCATTGAGAGGGTCGTAAGTCACTGGAACAGGCTCCTCAGGGAAGTGGTCATGGCACCAAGCCTGTCAGAGCTCAAAGAATGTATGGACAATGCCCTTAGTCATATGGTTTAGTTTTAGGTAGTCCTGAGAAAAGCAGGGAGATGGACTTGATGATCCTCATGGATCCCTTCCACTGTGAGATATTCTATGATTCTATGTGTAGATCCCCATTTTATTGGATAAACCCCTCTGTTTACAAAACCTCCTAAAGGATCAGGAGGAAAACAAAAGTTTTACCCTAAAAACCAATATTGCATTTAATTATGAGTGGTAAGTGGATAAAGAGGTCTAGAACAAGCGAACCAACAAAACATATAAATTATGATTCCCCTAGAGCATTTCAAGGACAAACTGCAACTTAAACTGAGCAAAGGTTTGAAGGCCTCAGAAATGTAAATGTTGCAGAACACCTCTTTTGAGGTATGATTCCCAACAGAACTGGGAGAGCCTTTATGTATAAGGTACTCCAGCATAACATTATGGTTGCTGCCTGACAAAATTTTGAATCCTGCAATGCTTTAGGAGCTTATAATATTGAGGGCTCATATAGAATAGAATATCTAATAGAAAATCTATCTGTCCTTAGAAAATGTTGTAGAAATAATTTAAAATGTAAAAAGACTGAAAACAGACACAATTACTAAGGCAATAAAAATTCAGACAAGAAGAATTCCAACTAAGATTCCATTGAAGCCACAGTGATATAAAAAAAACCACACATAAAATTGCTGTAAGAGTTCTTATGGCTGCCTCTGGATTTCATATGCCAAACAAAGATCTGACACTTTCAAAATAAACAGTTCCTATCTGAAATATTACAATAAAAATAAACATCTCATACTGTACACTTATATCAGAGGTGTTTACATTCCTACAGAGTCTCATTAACCTCGGTGCAACCAGTATGTTGAGAGATAAACACACAAAAGACTGGTTGTTCTTTAACTGCCCATGACAGCATGAACCTCCAATTACAATACATGCACAGATGGCTAATTGGTTTTATCACAGTTTTCACAGCTCTGGGAAGGGGGACACCACCTTTCCCAATTTCTCTGAAGGCTAGTACCAGCAGCAGAAAACCAATTCATGTGTCAAGGCCCCTCAGGTCCTGTTGTCCTACTCAGTCAAAGAAAAAAAAAAAAAGAAAAAAGTTCTATAGTAGTTTACATGATGTGCTCAACATCCCCAGTGCAATGTTAAGTAGGTCTTCAGTACACATTGGTTTTATCTCTCAGTTACTTTTGAAATGCTAAGAAGATGGTCACATAAATGCCAAATCCTAAACATCTCAGAACAAGAACGAAGTTTATGAAACTCTCAATTAAGTTGTCAGAAATGACAACACTGAAAACCCCAGTATAAAAGAGAAGTAAAATAAGTGCAAGAAACAGTCTTCACAGCTAAAGCCAAATTTTAACAGGGCATTTTGGTTCAAATCCATTGTATGTAACATTCCTCCTTCCTCTAAAATACCTGATAAAAGAGATCTCTCTAGTACAGATTAATCTGTAGCTATATTGTTAACAGGAAGACTAGATCACAGGCTTCTGTAATTAAGTTCAAACAGTGCCAGCAGTAATAGCTACCATCCAAAATGGATCAGCCATGTTTAAGTTTTGCTTATCACTGAGTTTCACACTTACTTGCTGAAACATAATGGGGAAACTGAGGACTCCACAGAAAGATCTGAATTCCCAAAAGAATGACCAAATATTAGAGATAATCTTCCCCTACACTCCCAAACTCTTACCCATTCTCCCTAAAAACTGCTTCCAATACTGCCTTTGTTCCTAGCCCTCCATACCCACTCTTATGCCTTTATCCTTATAAAGGTATTATATTATTACCCTCACATGGGTATTATACATACCCATACACCTGAACCCTTCCTGAACCCTCCAAATTTCTCCTTAGGCTCCTTTTTCTGCATGTATTAGAAGCACTGAATATCTCAGGGGAACAACAGCATCCTTGGTCTCACGTTCTCCAGGTATCTCAGGTTATCACCCAAATCCTTAGGGATGCATCCCTGAAGGGATACATCGCAGGAGTCTGACTCTATCCCTTCTCAGAGCGAAGTCCCTTCTCATGCTTCAGCACGTGCACAGGTAGTTTAGCACAAGTCCTATAAGGAATTGCAGTGTGCTTTTACAATATGAAATCCTACAAAGTTGAGCTATGCTTTAACAACTTTCTAATAGGCATTAATTAAGACTATTTTCAATGTGCCAAGTTAAGGAAATTTGGATAAAATTACAAAAGCAGAAGAAAACTCCTTCTTGAAGTAAAGGCTAGCCCTTGCCAAACTTTAGGGGTCTGAGACAATAAGGATGTTTAATTTCTAAAGTTACTGATCACTCGTATACCTCCTTACCTTTCCTGAAAATCGGCATCTGCAAAGTGAAGCAGTCAACAGCCTGGCTTGCAGAATGCACATGCTATCAAGTAAGGAGAACAGCAGCTCTTCCTGCCTCAACATGGAGTCTCAGTGACTCTGGGCTGCACCTGTACTCCTTCATGAATGCAGACAGAAAGGAAGCAGAATAATTTGGATTTTTTTTCAGCATAACGAATAACGGGTGCCCTTCACCTCATCCTCCAAAGTCCATACTCATGTCTAGGCTGGTGTATTTCTGCTTCAAATAAGCCCTGAAACTAAATGTCTCGGTTTTTTGATAGGCCCACTTACTGATCATGTATTTTTTTAAAAAGTTGACATTTGGTGGTCAAGCAATTCAAATCTATCTTTGAAAAGCATAGCTTAATAATGTTGGATCACTGAGGACAGTTTAATGTGATGATTGCCAGCAAAGGCTGCCGGTAGAATTTACAGAGATCTGAAATAAATTCTTGTCTCATACCTGAATAATTAGACTATTCTTTTCCTATCCTTATTCTTCCCCGCTAGTAGCAGGTGTCCATCATAAAACAAATGAAACAGACTTTGCAGACACATCATTCCAAGGATCATGCCAGGCCTGAGCACTGCCATCTCCTGAGTTATTTCAATGCAAATGAAAGTTACAGAAGACAGAGAGTAGGAGAGTTTACTAGGTGAGAGTATGTACCAGCCTATGTGCAACTCTGGGAAAGGGCATACAGGTTTCCAAGTTGGTGCAATGTTTGATATGATCTCAAAATTCAAGGGGCTTGGCTTTGAGATTTCCTTGCACTAAATTAATTCTTTAGCCTTTATTCCTACTCTGCCAACTTATTCCCCTAAAGGTCAACTTTTGAGAAGGCAGGGGGCAAGCTATCATGGAATATTAAACTGCATAATATGACTCCATTGCATAAACAGTAGCAACAACACAGATCAAGTGCATCCCTGGGGTCACTTTCCAGAAATATTCATTTGCATTTTTTAATTGCTGCTTTTCATTTCAAACACAGGTAATATAAACAACATTAAGCTTGCCCTTATCAAACAGCTGTTCTTTAACCAAAATCTCAAGTCAAAGTAATAAAAATGAATAACAATTAAAGTTATGAACCCATTTCCATATGATGCACCACGAAGCCTGCATATCAGTACTAGAACAAAACACCTAGCAGCAGGTTTCTAAACATGCAAGTAAAAGACACCAAATAAAAAAACCACTTTATTATGTAAGCATAAAGTTAAAACCCACAATCCTGGTCTTCCTTTGGCAAAGACCAACACATGAAGATACACATAACAGAACCATTAAAACACACATAAAAAAACCAGATCACCACCACCAAAAAAAAGCCAAATACCAAAAAACCAAAACCCACACATAAGAATTTATATCTGAAATGTTACAAGCATTACCTGAATCCCATATTACACATAACTGGGATACTTTAATTCCTGTAAATCCTTTCTGAACAAGCCAAGATGTTAATGTAAGCTTGGCAAAAGTCCAACTAACATATTAATATGAAAAAAATATGACTACACCCCTTTTTCATATAGTAAACAATTACAATGGCTTCCTCTTATTTTTCACAGAAATTACAGAAAAGGTACAGTGATGCACAATTACCTATTAATTTGCACTACAAAATGTGGGTTTACCATAATAAAACATCTTTAGAGCAGAACCAAGTTAGTTATTTTCCAGTAGAAAAAGAAATTTTCCTTAGACTGTTGCATGAAGGTCCTTGCACTTAAAACATCAGAAATAAAGTGCTCTTTCATGAGAAGGTGCCAAACTTCAGTCTTGGCAAAGGTTCATTTCATTGTTTTTGACCAAAAGGCTAAAAAAACCACACCAATCCAAAAAACACATTAAAGAGGACAAAACTTCTTTGTGTTATGGTGGCAAAGGAAAGCAAGTAATACTGAATAACTTTTGTCTGACTTCATCTTTGCATTTCCAAGGCCATCCACCCTAATACTGCAACATCTGAATATCTTCAAGACGTGCCAAGAAATCCATCTTCAAAATCCACTGAGAAAGATAATAATTTTTTTCTCCCTCAGATGGAATATTAAGGCTCAGATGTTTAATAACTTGCCAAAAGCATCACAGCACTTTCTCTGCCAGAAGAAAAGAAATGGTTTTTGAATGTATCTTGGTTCTGAGGTTGCAAGTACTGTGAAATCTAATGCATTCATTTAGTCCTGGTCTTTTATACTAATTTTATTCTGCTATCAGGTTGGCAAACTCAAATAACAGAATTTCCTACAATCTCACTTTAATGTCTTCCACTCATTAGAACAACCTTAGGGTTTTAAATTTTGCTATTAAACTATTACTTTATCTTAACATCAGCATCAACAATTAGTATTAAAGACATGAAATAAAATTAGATTTGAGGCATTGTGCACTATATCATAAATATGTCATCTTTACTCCCTCCTTTCACGACTTCCTTCCAAAAACATTTCTTTCACTCACTGTAATCCATTAAGATATGCCTCTATCATAACATTCCCTTTGAAAAAAAAATCCTGTTCCTTAGCAAGTGCTGAACTGCAAGTGATTGCAAAGCAGCCATGACAACAGAACAATACTTTAAAAGCCCTAGAATTCACTCATGCCACAACTAGAGCACACATTTCAGACAAAACATGCTGTAATTCACTCAACTTAATGTGAAAAGTAATCACATTATGGAAATGCTTGGTCATTGTACTGTAGGTAGCACTGGGTCAGCAGTGCTTCATCTCCATCATCTCTTGTAGGCATTTTTAAAATGCATTTTATATAGTGGATTTTTCTCATTTGTACCGGAAAATTTCGCAGTTGTGATTTTGAACAAAAACATAGATATTGGCTTCTCAAACTTAACCCAGCCTGTGAGTTTACTGGATTACTGTGCTTACACGCACTTACATTTGCAAATCCCCACACACCCAGCCAGCTCAGAGTCTGCACTGCTCTGGTTCCACACAACCTTACACTCTGTGTCAACTGTGCTCACTGACCCAACCACAGATCTTTCAGAAATATTTGAGCACATTGTGCACTGACAGTGTGTTACCTAAATGCTTCTGAAGCTGTTTTAGGTTAGGCAGTTCTAAAGTATGACCCGCTAAGCTTAAACATAATAAACCTACCCCAATCACTCAAATTTAAATCATTCAGCCTTAACTCCTAGCCTTTATCATACCTCATGTTAAACATATTAGGAAAAAACACCTTCTATCTGCTCTCAGATGAACTAACACTGCCTTTTCTCCCCAAATTTTCACTAGAACATGAACATTGCCTGACATTAAGTCACTATCAGCTGAGCCTTCATGAGTAGCAACTGCAAATAAAAGGCCCCAAACAATGCACTGACAAATTCAGATATAAGTAATATCTTTGTGGTTACTAATGACAGTCAGAAATCAGCAGAAATATATTACATTGAGCTCCCAAGAATTAGCATTAGGGAATCAGCATTAATACAGGCAATAGATTTGCAAAGTGTAATGAGGTTTCAGAAGACAAATAGGAAAGTCATTGCACATGACTCCAGGCTTTGTTTAACCTCCCTCACAACTGTAAAAGTCATGACTTTACTTACCAGTGTACATTTTATATAACCTGCACGGTACACTCAGTTCTTAGGGTGAGGGGGTTGGGTTGTGTTTTTCTTGGTTTTTAATTGCTTTGATTCATGTAGGATTTCTTGTTTTTACACAAACAGAAACATAGATCAGACACAGTTACATAAGAATTAAAAAAGGTCATCACGGGAAAGCATTTTGCAATAAATACATGACCTTGTTGAGAAACGGTAGCATTGAATGAATATAACAAACTGTTTTCTTTACTTTGCATTCTAAAAAGAAAATTACCCCCAAATGAAAATTTGGTGACCTGTTTCTCAGACACATCAGCTGTTGGCTTCTTTGAAGAGCTGTGAGGCCTCAACTACACAGAATTTACAGAACACTGTTAAATTTAAGATTTAACCACACAATTTCTATGTCTGGATCTTTTAAGAGCCACTAATGACAGGGGGTTTTGCCTTCAAGAATAAAAGCCACTGACAGATATAGAAATTTGTCCTACTTATTTCCATTGAAAAGAAACTTTAATCATCCCTTTTAATCAAGTTGAATAATTTATTTTAGAAATTTGTTATAAGTTTGTACCAAAGTATTTTCCTTAAATGGTTACATATTATCAGTTGGTAATAAAAGAGCTGTTTTCAACTAACTGGAAGTGCTGTATTAAGTTTGCGATTTCTTCCAAGCAAGAAATACCCAGTGATGAGCTTCAGCAATTATGTATGTATTCACATTTTTAATTTACATTTTAGCATTAAGAAACAAGCAATTTAGGTCTAATAAATAAAAATTATTTCCATATAATTTGTCTTAAGTAGTATTTAAAAGAAAACTGGAATTAAAATACATTAATACTATGATTTAAAATGTTTGAGCAAATAAAGCCATTTAAAACTGTAGACAAGAAAAAACACAAAAACAAGTTTCATCTTTTAGCAAGTACATTATTGTCTGCAGTTACTAGAAATCAGAAAGGTTCCTCATTGCTATTTTTTTGTCATTGAAGAACTGGTACATGTCATCGCTCCAGGCTCATTTGTGCAGATACAGTGAAGACGAGAACAAAGCATCCTGATTTGCAGCTTCCAACTAGCTTCCAGTCTCTGAATAAACTAGTTATTGAATTAAGAAAACATTAGTTAAAAATTCTAACTCTGCAGAAGTAACTATTACTGTCAAATACCGATTCAGCATTCAAGAGGTTAGCAGTCTGGCTTGAAAATTCAGTAGAAGGGTATTTCTTCCCCCCACCCAATCAAACCTTGCAATTATTTTTTTCCCAGTCAAAACTATTTTAAATCATAGTGCTTTAAAAGTTGTAATAATAAAAACCGTAAAATTTGGAATTTTTTTCCACTCATTTGTCTTTAAGATACTTTTCTAACATCCTATCTATTTGCATAATGATTAAATTAGTTTAGTTGCCTAAGAAGATACACAAAATACTTTGCAATGGCATGTTTCAATGACATTCCCACCTCCCACCACCAAAAATACAGAGAAAATCCTGTTCTACTCCACTGATTTCACTGCAGTCCCAAGTAAGCTACATTCTGCATGAGTCTATTTGTCATATCGGAGCTTACACTTAAAATATTAGCTCCATTTTTCATTACCAGATAATAATGGAAGTATAGAAATACTTCCTCTAATCATTTCATCTAGACAACTGCTTATACTCCTATCTGACTGAAGCCCCTCTGTCACTGCTCAGTGCTGCCAACTGCTCTCCGGCAGCACTCCAGCTGCTTCCCCATCGCACAGCTGGCGCAGTCAAAACCCTCTGCTTACATTTTACCCACTCAAATGGCTGGCATCCCAGTGGATTAAGCTGTTCCTGTGCACAGAGCCAATATGAATTTTTTGAAGACCTGACACTCACCTTCCAAATCACTGATAGAAGTCGCTAATCAAGAATCCTGCTCAGAAACACATTACCAAGATCCGCCCTCTGATAGAGTGTGCCACGGGCAAACCATAACAAACTGGGAATGTTTATTTATTTAAGTGGACTAATGTGTGACAAGGGCAGTCTGCACTACCCTGTAACATGGGGAAAGGGATCGCAGTAAAACTAGCAAAAAAAGCAGGATAGATTAAAATGGATTGAGGCAATTTCAGTAGACATTTACTGAAGGAAAGCTCAAGGGTCATGAGCAGTGAAGGTAAAAATGCCAAAATTAAAAATAAAAAAAAAAGATAGGCAACAATTTGGCAAGGAGAGCACTGATAGATGGATGCAATCAGGTTCTGTAGACCTCTGAAGCTAAGACTTTGGGGGTTAAATTAAGCAGGAATAAAAAAGGCTTTCTCCTAAAACATACCCAGCACCAATTTCTTCGTCTTACTTGGAGAAAGATGCTGCAGTACTGTAACAGAGAAGTCAAAGCTCACTACCACATGTACAAACCCTCTTTATCTGCAAGACTTAAAAGACTTCAAAATGGCCTAACTCACGTATAGGTGACATTGACAGGCATCAGACAAAAGCCAGCCTGCCTAAGGCATGCAGACTGCTAGAAAAAAAAAAAAATCAGCTGCCACAGGAAACTGCCTTTTAAGGAAATTTCACCTTTGAGCCAGAAATTGTGGACACCTGGTTTTCTGCTATTTTTCTGGAAAAAAAAAAAAAGAATGGAAAACTCAGGAACATTAAGCTTCCTTCCTTCACATATATATTTAAGAGTGATTCTTCAATGAACAATTTGAAATATAACATTCTGTAGCTTTACAGAATTTGTTTTAAGTGGTTTCAGCAAGCACAAGGGCCTTGCTGTGGATGCCAAAGCGGTTTTAACCTCAGAAACTGCATGAGAACAAGCCAGAAAGTTACTATGGCCACAAAATACAAGCAGAAAAGAAACTGCTCATATAAAAGGCCCAGAGATTGTCCAAATTCATACAGCAAAATTAACACATTAAACCATTCCCTGTTAGTTAAAAGCTGAGTATGATAAACCACAGACGCTTCAACAAAAGGCATTCTAAACACTTTCATAGTTTCCATCATATAACTGAGAACTGAAGAAGAAAAATATGCTTTTTATGACCTGTAGCCTTTAAGGAAATCAGGCTTTTGCTAAATAATTTTTGGCAAATGAAATACTGCTCACAAGGCAAAATACTTGTTGATTAGGATTAATACAACCTGTATATATATATGCAATAGAAAAAAAGATACCTTTCTTCTAAATTTCTTCAATTTTCTCCACAGACTTTTCTTGAAATAGTTTCTGTAGGATTTATTATTATGAAACTATTTTCATTTTTTCAATGACACTGCAGGCAGTATTTTAAGACTGTACAATATAAAACTTACTTCATCACCTAATTTCCAATTGCATTCCTATGATACATCATTTATCCCAGTGTAAATCAGTATCACTGAACACTCTATAATAATTTACTTATTCTCTAAGTAAGCACAGGAAAACAATTTATTCATCTACTGTATTATTAGCTTAGTATCTTTATATAGGGCCCTATATACACATCCCTGAGTTTCAGTGTTTCTACCTGTATTGCACATTAATCACATAATTTCCATCATTTCTTTGGTTGCAATAAAATACTAGGTGGTAGATGGAAGGACACAGTATGTGTGCATACCACAAAATAGGACTACATAAAGATAAGGCTACATATTTAATAGCCTGCACACCCAAGTATCATTTATGGTTACATGTTTGCTTCTCAGAATAGTGATAACATTGTTGCTGAAGTCCCCCCCCCATCATTTTAAGTGCTAATAAATCTGAAATAGCACAGGGTATTCCCAGCCGTTTATAACAAGTAAGACAGTCCAGATTTCGCACTTCTATTTTACTCTACACATATGTGACTATTCATGCTACATATCAGAGGTACAAAAAGGTGATTCTGAGCATGAAGCACCCAAGGGTGGGTTGGGGTGAGCAGGCACACACAGAGGCAGCCTACATCTCCTTAAGTGGTGCTGCTTCTCCCTACCATCACCACGAGACTCACGTGCACCATCACTGCAGTTGATCATCAGATCAGTCAGACCAGACCAGTCACAGGCTAAGGGCAAGAGACATTCTTCCCAGGCAAAGCAGAGATGTGAATGACCTGTGTAATGACAAATCCATGTGTCTTGCATACTCCTTTCCTAAAATGCCAGTGATTCAGTTTTTGTACAATATTCAAAGAACCTTTTGTGGAATACCTGAAGGCCACTGCTCATATTAGTCAAAACAGAGATTAACATCTCTAAAATATTTGCTCAGGCATTCCAAAATCCTTCCCAGAGTCTACTAAGAGCAAAAGGGTCAGTGAAGCAAGTGTTCAGCCAAATGAGTAATGCTTGGAGTCAAGAAAACAGCCAGGCAGACGCAGATGCTATCTACGTTGATGTTTTAGACAAACAAAACTTAAGGGCTCTGATTCACACTTTGCAATAAGCTCTGTCAGAACACTAGCTACTGGTGTTGAAGATCCAGGTGATCCTACAGAGAGATCAGACAGTGATGAAAAAAATCCAGCACACATAACTATTTTCAAAGGTACCTGCACCTTTGATATTACTTATGTAACATCTTCTCTCTGCCAAAAATAAAGCCACCACTATTTTTCCCAGAATCTTAGCCAACCACCCCTCCAAGGATGAGAACAGGGAGTTCTGTCAAACATCGAACCCCACAGTTTTCTTTGGCACTGTGATCCTGCATTAGCACTTGGCATCCTCATCTAAAGAGGTCATGGCAGCCACAGTGCCTCTGACAAATTCTGGCTATAGTAAAAAAACTGAGGTGTGCTACAAAACAATTTCTGAAGTTTCTAGGTAATAAAGTGGTTAGATGAGTGAGCAGGTTATCAACCATGTTACAAATGTGGAAATGCCTTCACTGTATATGAAAACATCCATAATAACTGTAAACTTCAATTTCTACAGAGAACAGGGGATCGGGGGCAGGAACCACATCTGAAAGAATCTATTTTAATTTCTAGAAAAAGAATAGTGAAAGGATATTTTTTTCTCTTTTAAGCATTATCAGATAGCCTGAAGTAAGAATTCAGGCTTGTGAAGTAGACAACTAAGTATTGACATCTTCCTGAAGTAGACTTCAGGTGACATGACAATTCCTTAGGAATGGAGATTTGACGAAAAGGACAAGCAGAGAACTACAAACTAGTCACCTTGACTTAAGTTCTTGGGAAAATTGTGGAGCAAATCCTCTTGGAGCACATTTCCAGGCACGTAAAAGTGGTGGTGACTGGGAACAGCTGGCATGAATTTAGCAGGGGTAAATCTTGCCTGACCAACCCGATTGCCTTCCCTGATACAATGTGTGGGTTTCTGGATAATGTGAGAGTGATGAACAAGAGACTTCCTCAGGTCCCTTCTGACCTGAATTATCCTACAGTTCCATAGAATTCTTTCTACTGCTGAAAAAAAATCCCTGCAGTAAAGTGTTTCCTGGTATCTGTCTGATTGAGAAGTTGAAAGGACACAGTACTGAGTAAGATGGTAATGCTAACTGGACTACTCAGTCCAACTTGTCAACTCATACTTGAAAGATTTCCAAATGAGATTTGGAATCTAGCAGGAAAAAAAACCACAAAATTTCTTAGTCACTTGAATGAATATATTTGTCTTGCTTAGAAAATCACAAAGCAACTCAAGTAATCCCTGTTTAGTTAATACACAATGCAAAACTTTTTTACTTTGTAAATTGGAAGTATTTGTGAGTGTGGTGTCTTTTCTACATGATGAACTGGTTCTTTGGCCAGTTCACAAATGGCCTCACTGCAGAGGCCAATCAGGGGAAACAAATGCAAGAAAGGTCCCTTCCCATGAGTGGAAGTAGTGATTCAGAGATGCTAAACATTCAGCATTTCAAAAGAAATGTAATATTTGCCTGTTCAAGCTGGGAAAAGCATCTTCTAAAAGAAGTACATTTAATTTTGGAAGGAAACTTCCCAGCCTATTCAACTCACCACGATGAAATGCATGTTACACATCTACATGCAGGTTCATGAGAAAGTTTTCATTTCATAGCAAAAAAATTAGCCAGCTACCACGCTTCCTAGAAGAGAAAGAAACATATAACTTTTGGCCTACACTCCTAATGCTAGGCAATTTTCATTCCCCAATTAGGGTGATTTTTTTTTTAAATTTTCCCCAAGGAAAAATCAAGGTGATGTTGTGTCAGCTTTTTATGCAGCAATTCGGCAGCTGAACATTTGCATTAATTGAGTGTGATACTGGTGATGATTCTCTTCTGCAGTCATTGGATATGCTCCGTTTCTCCTCCAGATGGTCTTCTCCCAAGTCCACAAAATTATCTGGGAAGCTGATATCCTTTTATAAATGGACAGCTATGCTAACAGAAACTGTGATTTCCTGACATTTTTAGAATATGTAACAAAATACTGGGATCCAGTTGTTTTCATTGAGTATTTTGGCATTTTATTTTGGATTGGGTTCTTTTTATTGTTTTGGGGTTTTTTTCAATACATCAACAGAATTAGGCTAATGAAATTACTAGGGATTTAAAGAAAAAGAAAGAAAGAAGAAAAAAAACCCAGAGAAATTATGTCCCAGGTATCAATCTGGGCCCACCATGTGCAGATGTGCCTTTTGGAGAGTGAGGAATGAAATTTCACATTACCTACACATGCTCTGCATCAGAGGGAATCATGGAGGGAATCATACCCCAGCACTGTAGAGGAAGCAGATATCCATCCTCTGGAGAAAACCACCCACTGCAACATGGGAGGTCAACAGTCTGTTAGAGGTAACATTAACCCCAAAATTACTATTGAGAAATCTGACCAGAAACAAAGATGAGGTTACAGAAATTTCAAAAGCTCATCTGCATTTAGCTGCCTTTCCCCTTCTGTGAAATCTTAATATTTTATCAGTTTGTGGGGTTTTTTCCCCTCACCTATGTAACGTAGGAAACAACAGTTGATAAAAGCAATAGCTGGTCCCACCGAGGGTTATGTTTTCACTCTTGGTCAAAATCTAGAATTAGCTTTATAAACACTGAGTAATTGACCTGTGAGGTTCAATAGCTCAGAACATATTGAACAAAGAGCTTAGCAATATTCAAGAAGGGATTGAACATAATGATTAATAGCCTCTGTAAGAAGACTAAAAATTGCAAGAACCTCAGTCTTCATGCTCCAGGGCACAGACTTATAACCAGCTGAGATCAGGCATAAATTTCTGCCCACTGCATTACTGTGTAGTTATGTGCACTGGGAATAGTTTACAGCTCTGGAGACTTGAAAGACCTTCAGTTTCTTCCATTGGTTGGAAAGCATCTACATTGGTCCTTAAACTTCTCGGAAAGCAAGACATTCCCAGGGAAGAACTGCTTAAATTGAAAAAATTTCTGACAAGTGTTCATCTCAACCAGTTTTTAGACTTTTTTTTAACATGGTGAATATTCCACAATATCATTAGAAAACTGACTCTGAAACTGCACTACTCTTCCTTGGTGATTGGGAAAAGAAGTCCACAACCTCAGCCAACATCCCTCCATCCCCAAATACACACACAAACACACACACACATATGCACACGCAAATTAAAACCATTTCAGTCAAATCCTTTTTTAATGACAACCGGTTGCAGAGAGTTTTTCTACACTGTTCTGTTCTTATAAAAAAGATGCTGGATTTAGTAGAAAATAGTTAAGAATGTTAAAGCCTTTCTATTTTTCACTTTTAAAAATATTTCTATTTACATAGGAAAATGTTGGGTTCCACCCACTTTTTTTTCCCCTCTCCCCATAAAACACACTAAATATATGAATATCATGAGGTAAAAAAATAGAATTAAATTAATCATAAAAGTGGACAGAAAGAACTTTTGTTGCCATTAACATCTGGAAGACTGAAGTGCCACCATATAACAAAGGAAACTCCTCCTATGGCAAAAAGGCTACAACAAAAGCAGAGTAAGAATGTGTTTTTTTCATGCAGTCAGAGACAAGGGCAAGCTTTCCATCACTCTCAGGTAGGAAATCTGGACAAGAACTTCTTGATGAAGGCCAAGACTATATTAGTGACAAGGTATTTTAATACTCTATTATAAAAAAGAAGCCACAAAGCCTGAAGCCTGGGATATAGCACTTAAAAATGTAAAGGGAAAATTAGGTAGAATGTTTGAATTCTTACACAAATTCAGAACAGGTGAGCCAAAACCTGGAAAACATAGAAATCAAACAGCATCTGTTAGCATGCAGCAGAGCACTAGGAGGAAAGGAGGACGAGAACAAAAGCTACTAGAAGTTGAAGGAGAAATATCTAACAACTGGATTTTCAGTTACAGTCATGCAGCCTCCTAAGGCATCTGCAGTGCTCCTTTGTATGGGTGAGGATAATGCAATATCCTCACTTAAGTGTGGTGAAAAACAAAGTCTTAAGAGGGAAACTGGAACTATTTTACCAAAAAAACCCCAAAACCCACAAGAGCTGTAGCAAGAACCTCACAAGGTTTAAGTACACTTAACTGGAAGACAGATTGATATACAGGGTTCTGCAACTTTACTGTGTGTTAGAAGTCACACATTCAACTGAATGCATCTTGTTCTCACTGTACTTCTATGAAAGTTTCAGTCAAAAGCCATAATATCCATTCCCTTGATGGTGCTGTGGGCATAGTTAAATCTCGGGGGAAAAAATAAGCATTAAATTTTTTTTTAATTACCCTGATTCAGAAAGGTCTAGCTCAATTTGGATGCAAATGTGAAAGTGAGATACTTCATAAAGCAGCAGTGACAGAATCTATACAGCAGAAACACCAAAATTGAAGTGAAAAATATTTTTCCCTTCCCCCATGTTTACTACATTTCAACAATTTCAGAATAGGATACAAGAAATACCCTAAGTTCTTTTATTTGCTGTAGGATCATTCAATGAGTTTTCATTATTTATTCATTTATCTTTATGAGAGAATTTCTCCCAAGAGACCAAGGCAACACTCTCAAAGCTGCTCCAGTATAATACTAGGATGAATAAATTAACAAAATCGCTTCAACAGTTTTCAAAGCGAATCCACATTCTGCCCACGTATATTCATGTTCAATTCTCAGTACCTTCAGCACACACTGACTACAGATGCCAATCCCTAGACTCTACAAATCCGAAAAGTGAATGAATCCCAGCTCATGAGGAATAAAAGCAAGCACATCAAGTGCAAGTGCACACACCTTAGAGTACACAAACTGCAGCTACCAGACATTGGGATGGAAGATTAAAGTATTGCCCTCCCTCCAAGAGAGAAGGCAAAATGAAAATAAATCACTGTAATGTAGAGAATTCTGGAAGGTAAAAATCACTACATGAAGCAAGGTGTTCTATAGGATGCATATGGAGTTAACAGAATTATGTTTGTTTTAAATACAAAATTAGAACAAGGCTGTCTTTTCCAGTGGCCAGAAAAACAAGGCATGAAAGCACAGTGGATACCAGTTCCTATTCTGGCCCAGGATAATTACTAAGAAGAAGCTGGAATGTTTTATCTGGAATTTCTTCTGAACAGCACAACTGGCCACAAAAATTTTGGTCCTACTATGGCTCTGATGCTCCAGTATCATAACTTGTTTTAAAAACCCCACACTTTAAAAACTATTTTCTCAAACGATAAAGCTGTTCAGCATTAAAACTAGTGGTCAGTGCTTTGCTGATCATATACAAATATATTAATTTCATATATGATGCAAAGTCATAAATATATGTGTGTAGAATCATGCTATCTAACTACATGCAGTGCTGCACATTTGTCTGTCAATTCATTTATAAATGGAAAGAAAACAGCCAAGATCACCTAAAGATTTTCATGTCTTACATCAGACTTACAAATTTACAGAAGAGGAAGAAATTTTTCATGCCATGTATCAGTGATTTCTTGAATAACTTCTCTGTATTTCTTGAACCACTCAAGACCAAAGCTTGGGCATTTTTTTTGGAAGCTAGCAACCAGCTGAGAGGAATGAAAGTCTGAGAAAGCAGACAAAATGTTCTGTAGTTTATTAGCTGTCATGAAGTGCATCTCTGGTCCTTACCATTTTGTACTATTACTGGCTAGGACAGCAATGTATCATTATGCTCACACACGAATGCAGATGATAAAGTTAAACTACATGTTTAATTCTCAGTGACATTTACATGCAAAAGCCTTGTTTTTTCAAATATCTGTAGGCATGTTCTATAGCTTCACTTTAATTCAGGATTGCATTTGAAATGCAAACAGAACAAGTCCATGAAACCAGAGACAGGATTGGAATTCATTTAGAATTTTTCCTTTAAAAGCTTTCAGTCTGACCCAGCTCAATTGCACAAGTCACTACAGCTTTTATTTTTCCATCTTGGAGTGCATAAATTTCTAAAATACCATTAAATTTACAGAAAAAATGAAGCGCAGTTCCAGTTTTAGAGCAGTGGAGCTGGTTGCTCTGCGCACAGTTACGTCTCCCACCTCTCACCACTGTGCCTGCTACCAACTCACTCTTTTCCAACTCATTCCTCTTTCTTCCTGCTGAGAGACTCAGTTTTACTGTACACCACTTGAACGCAGAGTTAGGCAGTCCAGACTTCACACTTGCAGGCCCTTGCCAACAACTCATTAGTATTTTTTTTGCGCATTTTCAAGTGGAAATGGCTGTTACAATTACTAGCACACAGACAGATGTTACAGTCACTTTGGTTAAGTATGAATGATATTATTAACACCTACTTCTCAGCAGAAAAATGTCACTTGCACTGCAATAGCCCTTCCTTCAAAAGAAACCATCTATCTCTGTGGAGAAGTTAACGGGTTTTTGGCTGCAGAGCCCCTCTGGTCACGGCAGGCCAGCAGCAGAGATCAGAGCAGGTCTAACAAGCAAGAGGTCCAGCAGCTACACTGTCACAAGTGCAAAGCAAAGCTTCTCTCTGAGAAGCATCCATTTGGTGCATGGGCTTGGCCATCACTTTCCAGTGAAGATTCCACCCCACGGATGAGCCGTTTTCTAAATGACTTGCAAATTATATACCCATAAATGCCAGCTGGTATTGTTTCTTTGCAGTTTTCCTTTCGTTTCCCTCGCTCTCCCCTCTCAATTAATACAACAATATTCATGCCCTGTCATGTCTTACTGCTTAATTATGTACTTTGCAGAACAAAGCTTTAAAAATGAGACTATCGAGTTGGAGGGGGGAAGGGGAAGAGCAGGGCAACCAGATGTGCAGAGAGAGAGAAGGAAACAAAGGGCATTTTGAGAGTGAGAGAATTAGGATTTGTGTGTGGATGAAAGGATGGGGAGACAGAAACAGAACAAGAAGATGCACATAAAACACACTGTTTCAGTCACTTTAAGTTACATGTAAAAAAGTGTATTAAATAATGAATCTGCAGTTATTAAAAATTATTTAATAAACAGTTGGAGCTGTTTATTATGAGATCTCAACCTGCTTCCATTTCACAAAGTAATAAATACACACTTCCTGGTGGCAGAAAAAAAACGCTGCATTTTTTTTAAAAAACTGGGAAAAACCCCAAAGAAACTGAAAATATACTGGCAAACCTTGTGTTAGAAGGTATATTTTACCTGAGTGAAACAATTTAGACTAAAAGATATTACGAAGATCTGCTGCACCAATATTTAATTCAGTAAGAATAATCAAGACAGTTTTTCACACATCCATTTTATCTAAACTTTCTTTACTTATCAAGTGTACTGCTAAGATCTACTTTGCACAGATGGTCAAGAGAAGGTACTTATGTAATGAAACAGTGGCTGTTTTAGCTTCTCTTACAACTTGAATGTCGTGCACACTGTGGTACAATACACACCAGGGACTCCCAGAGCATAGTTCTGGAACCAATTTCGGGTGGGACACAACCATTGGAAACTAAGTCTTTCCAAAAGCATTCAGGCACACTGTACTCCTAAAAAATATTCTTGAAAAAATAATTACCAACAGTAGCAAATATATTTTCTTTTGCCATGGCAAAAATGTTTAGTACCAAAATAAATAGAAAAATTGAGAGAAGGAGAAAGACTTTTTCGACTAGAGTAGGAAAGGACCAGCAGAGCGCTTCTGATCCCCACTAATCACAATTTTACAGCACTGCCCTTGTGCCCAGAGTGACCATTAGGGGAAATTAAGATTTTCTAGTTTTCCAATTTGTACAAAAACATTTAGAATCCAGCTGCTGCCTCCTACCAGCACCAAGGGAGTCTGGGGGCAAGGGGAGGTTTGCTGATCATGAGTTACTGTATCATTGCTTACTCTCAGATGGTAACATAACAGTTTAGAGTAGGACATCTTTTTACTTCCAGTATATCATAAGGAAAGAAATAATTTTGAGGGTCGCAGTTGTTTTTATAATTTTGAAAATCCTTTATTGAGATGAGCTAACTTTAAGGTTTTAAGGGTGACCTGGTAGATAAACTAGCCATATATATATATATATATATATATATATATATATATATATACATATCTATATATATACATAGATAGATACAAAGATAGATAGATAGATAAATAGACAAAACTAATGTGATGCTGATGATCATGAGACAATTGGTTCTCAGAATTACTGTGTAGGCAGCAAGTTCTCACAGTTCCTGTATGGAGAATAAGTTATTCCACATGCACTTCAATTCTACTTGTAGAAATATTTTGTAGGAAACAGCTTGCTCAGTGTTGATCTCTCTTCTGGTTTCACACACCGTATACAATGGTTTTCAAATATTTGCTGAACTTGAGTGTCCTGTATTGAACACAGACAGAGATGCATTTTCCTTTAGCCTCTTGCTGATACTAAATACAGGAGGAACAGCTTTACAAACAAAATCGAAGATTTAAAGGCAATTTGTAAAACAGAAGCTAATATTCTCTTTGGACAACAGAGTTAACAGAAGCATAGACTTTTAAGCAGTGATCTGCTTTGAAGTAAAGCAATGAAGGCCTCTGTATTTCATAGCAGGAGCCTTCAATATAAAAAAACAAAACTCAAAGAGAACTCATTTACTGGCCAACATTTTAATGTAATATCCTCCAACTTGAAGTCATTTAACTTATCCCACAACAGATTATTCCACTGCCCTAAAGAAGCCCAATACAAGTGAAAGCTGGTCCATCAAAAGAACTGTTTCAGCTTGTTTTAAATCAGATTAAGAATTAAACAGCCTTTGAAATTTTCTTCTGACTTTTTTACTCTGTTTTTATTACCTAGCTGTCTTTGTGAATTTTCCTGCATTAAAACACCTAATGTAACAGAGCAGGAGTAGAGGTTGTGAGAATCAAATTTAATGCAAAGGAGCCCTTTCAAAAAAAGGGGATACTCAACATTTAAGTTCCCAGTATAGAAGCTTGGTTAAATCTTCACTGCAAAAATTAAGATATAGATTCATCAAATCATAAAATCATTTGGTTGGAAAAGAACTTTAAGATCATCATCTCCAACCATTAACCTAAGACTGCCAAGTCACCACTAACCCATACTCCCAAGCACCACATCTACATTTTTAAGTCTTTTTTTGTGTCTTTTTTACTACATTTACTTTTCTTACATCTTTTAAGTATCTCCAAGGATGGTGACTCAACCACTTCCATGGCAGCCTGTTCCAATGCTTGACAAGCCTTTCAAGTGAAGAATTTTTTCCTAATATCCAATCTACACCTCCCCTGGTGCAACTTGAGGTAATTTCCTCTTGTCCTGCTGCTTGTTACCTGGGAGAAGAGACTGACCTTCACCTCACTACAACCTCCTTTCAGGTAGTTGTAGAGAGTGATAAGGTGTCCCCTCAGCCTTCTTTTCTCTGGGTTAAATAAACCCAGTTCCCTCAGCTGCTCCTCAACAGACCTGTGCTCCAGACCCTTCACCAGCTTTGTTGCCCTTCTCTGGACTCACTCTGGCACCTTAATGTCTTACTTGTACCGAGGGGCCCAAAACTGAACCAATTATTTGAGATGCAGCCTCACCAGTGTTGAGTACAGAGAGACAATCACTGCCCTGATCCTGCTGGCCACACTATTGCTGATACAGGCCAGAGTGCCATTGGCCTTCTTGGCCACCTGGGCACACTGCTGGCTCGTGCTCAGCTGCTGCTGACCAGCACCTCCAGGTCCTTTTTCACCAGGCAGATTCCCAGTCACTCTGCCCCCAGCCCATAGCACTGCCTGGGGTTGTTGTGATCCAAGGGCAGCTGGTCACACTCACCTTGTTGAACCTCACATCATTGCCCTTGGCCCAACAATCCAGTCTGTCCAGATCCCTCTGCAGAACCTTCCTAGCCTCCACCAGATCAAAACCCCCACCCAACTTAGTGTTGTCTGCACTCTGACTGAGGGTGCCCTTGATCCCCTCATCCAGATCATCGATAAAGATAAACAAGGACTGGTCCCAATAATGAGCCTTGGGAGAACCCCACTAGTGACTGGCCACCAAGTGGAGGCAGCACCATTCACTACATTCTCTGGGTTTAGCCATCCAGACAGTTTTTAATGCATCAAGGAGTATGACAACCAACACATAAGCAATCAGTTTCTCTAGGTTAATGCTTTGGGAAATGATGTCATAAATCCAGAGATCCTCAGCACTAGGAAGCTTGCAGAATCCAAAACCATATGTATTGGATCTAGCTGAGATGGATTTCATTTTCCCCATAGCAGCCCTCATAGTGCTGTGCTTTGTATCAATAGCTAGAGAGGTGTTGATAACACACTTATATTTTGAGAACCGCTGAGCAGTGCTTGCACAACATCAGAGCTGTCTCTTCAGCATTCTCAGCCCCTCTACCAGTAGACTGGAGCCGGGAAAGATCTTGGGAGAGGACAAAGCAGGGACAGCTGACCTCAACTGACCAAAGGGATATTCCATAACGTACAGCATTTAGTCAGCAATAAAAGCTAAAAGAAAGGAGGAGGAAGGGGGGGCATTCATCATTATGAGGTTTGTTTTCCAGAGCAGCCACTAGGCACATTGAAGCCCTGCTTCCCAGAAAGTGGCTGGACATCCCCTGCTGATAGGAAGTAGAGAATATATCTCTTGTTTTCCTTTGCTTCCATGTCTGTGACCTTTGCTCTATTAAACTGCCTTTATCTTGATCTGTAAGCTTTTTTTCATCTTATTTTCTCTCTCCTCTATCCTGCTGAGGAGGGGAGTGATAGAGTGGATGGTGGTCAACTGGAGTCCAGCCAAGGTCAACCCCCGACACTGTAAAATGTTGATGTCCTTCTCAAACAGGCTTTGCTGAAGCACCATGACTAATCAAAAGTCTAGTAATCAAATACCATATGACTAATCCTGCCAAAGCCAGCTTAATCAAATAGGTTGTCAAATGCTTCAACTCATGCTGCACCTCATATTCTTCAAGAATTAGTTGTCTTTTTTTTTCTCTTGGAGTGACTTGAACAATCAAGAACAGAATATTAAAAAAAAATACCCTACAGAAACAAAATAGCCCTTTTGCCTACAAATTACTGCCATGACAACAGTTTAAATCCAAAGGGGATATAAGCAGGAAGAAAGAACTGCTCCAGAGACTACAACTATTTTATAAGGCTGAAACAAAAGCATTCATTTTCAGCAGGAGATTTCTATGGCTAATTCTTCTGTTTTTAAAGGTAATTCCCACAGTATAATATACCCCAGTGCATGTCAAACTTTCAAACATCAAAAGGCCATACTTAAGTAATTAAATCACTGGATGCTGGACACAAATAAAAATTTTCCAGCCTTCTCAGTCACAGGGTAAGTTTTAATTCACATTGAACTCACACCCAGTCAGTTAAATACATGCATGACACCTATTTTCAGAGCTCTACTATGTCAATAAGAAAAATAATGTTATAATAAAGAAAATGTCACTCTCATGCAAAATCTATGTTACCACCCTTTGGTAATGCATTGAATGACAAACCACTGACTCCTGGCAATAGCTGGTATACAACAAATACCATCCTAGTTCATTTGAATAGCCTTTACTTAAAACAAATACAGACAACTTATGTTTTCCATACTAAAGCTTTTTAAATATACTGATTTGTTAAACTGTAGGTTTGATACATTTTTAAAATTCATTCACTCTTCCCAAAAAAAGTAACTGCTAGAAAAATCCAAAGGTGTTTATATAGTAAAAAAATTTCTGTAGTAAACCAGAAAGCAAACCAAACATTCTTGCCCACACAAGGAACAAAAATATTAAGTTACAGAAGTTAGATGTAACAACTCAAAACCTGACTTCCAGAGCTAGAAGTCTCTTATTTGTTGGGCTAAAAAACTTCCTCAAAGAATATGTGACACATGAGAATCATTAGACATAGAGTCATTGCTTAACTTTTACCATTCAGTTCCAATATAGCAGACTTCAGCCTTATCTATCTGTACAGAAAAAAAAAGACCAGAGATGTGAGTAGATTGGAGGGGTTTTATTTTTACCTCCTTGATTACCTCCTTTTACCTCCACGTGATTAAACTTAAATACATGCTTGTAATTAGTGCATTTCATGCTCTCTAAAGCCATTACCCAAATGCATTCATAACAGAATAACCAGATGCATTCAAGTAGTTGTGACACCCAAGATAACCAAGCCAGTCCTAAACTCCTCAGCCTAGGAGACATCCCACAAGACTGAGGAACCCAATTTCCAGAAGCTGCAAACATCAAGAGCAATTGTGTCAAAAACCTCCAGGCGCTGTTGTTGGGATCGGCTCCTTCCCCAGCGGCACCAACCCAAGCTCTGAGCCCCCAGGCTTCACCAGCTTCTCACTTTGCTGTGACCTTTGTGCCCTGGGGTGGTGGCAATGTTGGCCTGTGGTGGTATAGCTATTTTCAAGTCCAATTTCAAAACAAATATTAGAGGGCATAACATTATAGAAAATTAAACTTATTATTTCCATAACTTGCCCTTACGTCTAAAACTTTCTGGGCTTCTTAATTCTTTTGCTTTTCATTCTTTTCCTGATGATGAGGTAGTTTCCCCTACTTACAAACATAAAGTTCATACAAACTTCCATTCCTTTTATTTGCATTCTCACATACCCTTTATCCCTATTAAAAAAAAATAGTGTTTCATTATGCAAATCAAAATGCAATGTTTTTTTATATATCAGGCACTATGTATTAAATATGAGTAACTTTTTTCAAAACAGATTTGCACATTTTCTCCTTAGAAGCTGTGTAGCCCACTCCCCAAAATTGAAGCATTCATTTGTACAGAACACAAGTAGCTACACATCTCTGTAACTGGGCCTTAAACCAGGAAAATATGATCTCTACACTAATGTATGCTAATTTTTGTTAAAAGAAGTTTTCTGTGCCAGTGGTGGCAGCCTAGGTATTTACAAGCATTATACGTCTATACCATAATAAGCTTTACTATATGTGGGTATATATATGTTTATTTATTTATTCTCATCTAGATCTCCCATCTAATAGTCAAAAGATACATATGAAAGATATACACATAAGTTGTAAATACATTTTTAACATATCCATACCACTATAGGATACTTTCCAGCAAGAAATATTGTACATTGAGCTACTGTTGTGCAAAGATGCTCAAAGGTAATCATTTTGTCAAAAAAATATATGGAATTTAAGGATCAATCTAAAAATGTTTAAGTGTTGAAACATGCAAGTAACGTTAGTTTCTTTGACTCCTCCTTCCTAATCATCTCATAAGAACAGCTATAATGAAATTTTATCAGTTTCTTCAAACTACCGCTACTTTAAAAGTATTTTAATGAGTATAAAAGTATCAAAAAGTTCAAATAAATACCACCAAAACCAAACATCATCGTCTTGAAGAATCCTCTGAGTGGATGACACATGCCACCAAAAAGAAACTCTGAGATTGTACGTAAAAAATGTTTTTTTCTCATACGAAGACTTAACAAACACAACTGGCTTTTTCTACCTCCTGCCCCAGCTAGAGAAGAGGCACTCACCAGTGCTGCTCCACTCCCAGTAGCAGGCAAAAGGCAGTCGGTCATCCTGAGGACTACTTTTTATCCTAAGTGCCAGTGCAAACAAACCAACCAAATAAATCTAACTAAATACATAGGAGACAAGCATAGAGGTAAAAAAACCGCAGAAATGGAAGACCCTTCATAACGCTGCTGCACCATCATGCCAGGTTATAATGCAGGAATCAGCAAAAAATAACAGCTTTTGTAATCACAGTTTTGTGCTTCCCACTGCCACTTTCTGCTTTCAGTATTAGAACGAGATGAGGGATCTCAGCCAATTTTTTTTTTATCATCTGGACCTTAATGAATTTTATGTCCCTACTTGCTGTTAAATTACAGAGATTAGTAACACATGAGTAAAATAAATACAATCCTTCACATGATTAAATTTAAAATTACCACATCTGAGAGTGAAAGCACAAACAACACACACTTGGCATGTACGGAACATTTGTTGCCCAGGTTTGAAGGCAGGACTTCTGTTCAAAAGCCTTCACCTCTTCAGCCAAAGAAATAATTTATTCAGATGGCTGCTATTCTCAGTGCTACTTTCCAATGGGAGAAAGGACTTTCTAACACTGTATGAATACCATGGCAGTGAAATACAAGAACAAAGAATTATTTGAACTTACTGCTAGTCAAATGCTTCTGAACCTGTGGCAACAACCAGCACTGCACAGATCCACATAAACTAAGGATGCACAGACTGTAACCCTCCACACTTCCACACTGGCATTTAGATTCTGCCAAACAGGTATCTTAAAGGATCTTAAATCTTGCAGCTCCAACCACGAGGTTATCAAATGCCTATGAATGTGACTCATCTGTGCAGTTACGAGAAAAGGGATATTCCACTTAATCTCATTTGGAGTATATCCCGTTCATCTCAGCCTGCTTAGATCAGACACCAGTTTGCAGCTGTGTACATTTGTAATGTGCTCCTATCAGGTGCTTAATATATATCCAAATCCTACTGCTAACACCATTTTAGTAGTTAATCAATCAACTCTAAATGTTCCCAAGTTCAAAACCAGCAGCTGCTGTGGGTTGACAGAGATCCAGCAATGAGCAGTTTGTTTAGGATTATGTGCTCGATTCACCTCCACATCTAAAGATGCTCATGGTGCTATGCAGCAAGGGTCTCAGCACCATTTTTCTCCACCAGTTAATTAGCTTATCAACTGAAGACAGCTCAGGGGGCATGGGATTGGAAATCTACCATCAACATAAACTACTTTTCCTAGCAATCGGTGGCCGAGACAATAAACGGCCTTGCCAAAACACACCGTGCATCTCAGTGCTACGTACATACATTATGCTCCAAATAGGAAAGAGAAGCAGATCATTTGATTAGCTTGATCTAGAGGGGGGAACACTGCACACAACCCTGCAACCTACGACCCACACCACAGACTTTTTTTAGGAAAGATAGCTGTTTTGATTCTATGATCCTTAATAGCATAGTATCAATATTTCTTTGGTCTTCAAAAGAAGGCACTGATTCAATACATTATTTGCTTGAAAGACTCACAACAACAGAATCACGGGAACACCTTTTTCAGAGAAACTTCTTTTCCTAAGGCAATACCAGCTCCATTTTGCTCAGTCCTTGCAAGCAATTCAGAGGCAATTGCTTTGGACAGCACAACAGTAACCTCTGGCATGGCTCCGACCAGCTGCCTCCATTCACATGTAAACCACAAAAGGTTGGAGGATATTTTTCCTCACAGACTTCTCCATGAGTGATATGACATGATTCAGAAAGGAAAAACCCAGAGAGATGCTATTGAAAGCCTCTCTACACATTCCCCACATTCCCAACTAGTAACTCAGCTTCCAAGTCTTTCCCTGTGTTCTCCATCATTCCCCCCTCACAATTCTCTTACCCTGGTAATACTGCCAGGCTCAACGCCTTTTTTTTTTTTTTTCTTTTCCCTCTCACTCTACTTTCTGCCTTCTGTGCTGGAAAGGAGGCTTTGTCCTATTTGATTTCTAACATGCTGAGCACAGCTGTAGGCGAATCTGCTTATTGCCTCAAAGTATTGCTCACTGACGGGCAAAATAAATGATAGTGTCTTGCTCCTCCTCTTTCCCACATGTTATTCCTTAGCAATGCAAAACAGACTCTTTACATCGAAAAATAAATCATTCCTTCATCTTAGAGAGGTCTTGGTACAAAACTGAAGGAAGTGACCATAAATATCCTCAATCTTAGATTTTCTCTGGCATCCTTCTGCCACATAGTTTATTTGTACAGTCTGCAGAACTACTTTGGCAAATGTTTTACTTTTTGAGCATGCAGAGTTCGCTTCAGATGGCTGACATTCCCCAGAAGAGCCAGGGAAGAAAGAAAAAGAAACATCTTGGGACTCCAACTTCCTCTCAGCAAGGCTCTGTCCCAACCCTACTGCCCTCAGAAATATGTAACCACTATATTCTGTGTACTTTCCAGGGACAAAAAAGCACTCCAATCTGCCTCCCCAGTTTAAAAAAAAAAGAATATATGTGCTCAAAGGGGAAGAAGGAGTGAGAGCAAGAAGAAATATTTAAAAAATAAAGTAGCACTCTCAAAATCTTCATTTTATAACTATTTAGTTCCTTTCCTTCCCACTACTTGCTTTCTAAATACAAATGCTATCAGTGGAAGTCAAATAGAAAATTATACCCCTCTGCATGAAGCACTTTAACCTAAAAATACTTTAGAAACCCAAATTAACTACCTTCTCTCATCAGACCTACTAGAAACAAGCTCTCAGAACCACAATTAGAAGGAAATTACACTGGTGAAGTGACATATTCTCACTCTCTTTTGACTGAATCTCACCTCCTAAAATATAATGAAAGCACTTTCAAATTATATTGACAAAATGATCTGCTAAAAAAACACAGCATTGACGATCAAACTGCTGATGTAATTTATAGCTTATGTTCATATACTAATTTATCCACAATAAGTTATTAAACTACTTCATTACATCACACTTTGTAAACTAATAACATTTTCCAGCTTTTTGCCTATGAAGACCTTTATCTCTAATACTGAACACTGAAACTGTTTGGAAGCCGCTAACACATGTGCCCTCCTCAGACTTTTGTTTTGATCTTGAAAGGGATCAGCTTTTCCTGCTCTGTTAGAAAGCTCCACATGGGTTCGATTTAATTTCTAGGAGCCAAGATGTCTTTTTTTCCCCTCAGTATCCTTATGACCCTAACACCAATTCATTCAGATACCTACTCACACCTGTACTATCTATACGCTAGTGAATAAAGATGCCAACGAACCTATAGAAACAGCCCTGCTACAATGGCTTTTGTGTAGCTTTAACACATGGATTTCTGATTATTCATGAATATTTTAAATATTGTTTAAATTCCCTTCTGGGCAGAGGTCCTTCAAATACAGTCAACATTTCTTTCTCATTAATTAATGGGAGCTATTATTTACTTCAATATTATTTGAATAGTAAATGTTGAAGTACATATGAGATGAGATGCTACACAAAGACACAGGAATTCCTGCTCTTCTTCCTAGTGCACTGAACAGAAATTTGCCTCTTGTCAGCTGCAGTTCCCAAACAAGAAGGTTCCCAAAGTTAAAATAATTGAAGGAGTAAATCACCCTAGCAGATGGAGTGTTGATGTTGTTACGCCACATTCAGAGCTTCATGTCAAAAACCCAATTCCTAGATCAAGTGACATTTTTGAAGTACTTAATCACCTTTCATAATGATTTTTTCTTATGTGCACTCACAGAACCCTTCCTAACTTCCTCTCCTTTTCCCACCTTTTACCTTGGGGATGATAAAATGTGGTTCACTTGATCTGAAAGCCTTATTTTTAAGAAACAGATGGTATTTCAGTGGACTACATCAAATCTAGGTTCTGTTTGAATTACTTAATCTCCTTGTATTTCAGATAATTGTCTGAAGAGGAGGCAGTCCATCCTTCCAAAAGACTTTCCAAGTTTCTATTTGCCAGTTTGACCATCTAGTTGACCCCTCTAACCCAACTTGTAAGTATCCTGATCCTTCAACAGGTAACTGAAGCCATCTGTTGCCTTCTCCATCGTCTCCCCAACACTGACACAAGATGAGGTGTACCCACTTCCTTCCTTCCTTTCTTCCTCCTTCCTCCCTTCTTTCCTTACTTTCTTCCTTCCTTCCTCCTTCCTCCCTTCCTTCCACATCTCTGACAGAAGTCTCTAAACAATATACTTTTGTTTCCCCTTTACAGCAGTCTCCATATCAATGGCTGTGTGCAAGACTCTGTTCTTTAACCAGTCTCTCTTGAATGCAAGTTGTTCAGGACAGCAGAATCTGCTGGGAAAACAGGCAGATAGGAGAGTATAGCCATGAGATGCCATTATGCCAGAATGCATGAATGGGTCAACTGTTTCTCTTGATCTGTAAACAACTAGAGGGGTCCTGGACAATGTGGCTTTGCTAGACAAATGAAAGGAAACTAGGATGCTGCTCCTGATGATTTATTTCAGTAGCCTGGAACCTTTCCTCTAGACTGCCCTCTCCCAGCAAGGGAGTCCCACAACAATTTAGAGCAAGATACCACATACCACTCACACTAACTAAGAAAGGTACACAAAGATAATGTCCAACAAACTTCATCCAAGTCACACCATGAAACTGCCTATAGAAGTGTGATCAGGATATAAAAATTCATACACACATCTGTAATAACATTAATAAAGTTATACTCCTTTAGGTTTATATTAAATGCATCAAGAAACAGCAGTTACTACCAGAAGTTTTCAGGTGCCACCAGACAGTTAACAAAATTTGGTATCATTATTTACTTGACAGTAACAGCAGAAAACATTTCTTTCATAAAACCCAGCTGTTCTGGGAAATGTGGTGCCCTTAGAGCTGTCAGAGCAGGAACTCCAGTCTCCAGAGTACTGCATGGTCAAGGTTAATGTCCTCCTGAAGCATTTAAGTACTGCTGTTTGTAGCAACATAAACTGAAAAACAAGGTAAGGCGTGCTGCCCCTGGCTGGCTGGAGTTAATTTTCTTCATAGCAGCCCATCTGGTGCTGTTTGCATTTATGATCAAAACAGTGTAGGTAACACAGCAATGTTTCTGCTGCTGCCAAGTGGTGCTTGCATGGACTAAATACCTTCTCTGCTTCTCACACTGCCTACATGATGATCAATCTGAGGGTGGTCAAGAGCTTTGGAGGGGACACAGCTAGGACAGGTGACCCCAACTGACCAAAGGGATATTCTGGGGCACGTAATATGATGATCAGCAATAAAAACTGGGTGTTGGAATTTTCAAAGGTAGCTGCTGCTCAGAGACTGGCTGGGCATCACTCTACCTGTGGGAGGTGGTGAGTGATTGCCTTTGCATCACTTGGGGTTCTTTTTTCTTCCCTTCACTTATTAAACTGTCTTTACCTCAACCCACAAAGTTTTCTTGTTTTTGCAACTCTCTCTCTCATCACACTGCAAACAGGATGGAGGGAATGGTTGGTAAGTGCTTGGTTGCTGGTTGGGGTAAACCCATCACATAAGGTCTTCACTAAAAAGCTCTAGCGTAAATACACGTGCAATGTGAAGTTATCATGCTGCTTAAAATATGTCTGTTACAGACTTAAACACTCATAATTTGCTGAAATAGCAAAGCACCATGTTTCAAATTCCATACATGAAAATAAATTATTTAACACAACTGCAAGATAATGTGGGCATTCTTAAGAACAAAAAGAGATTCTGTATTGTAAAGTACTTTCAGAATCCCATCTCGTAGGGTTCAGAACCCTGGATTACCAAGAAACATATCTCTGTGAATGGAAGCTGTTGTACAGAGCACCTTTAGCAAGTGCTGCAAGTACTTTAAATAAATCTTAGTAATTAAACAACCAGAGACAAGACAGAGCAAGTCTGGCATTTCTTCCCAGTAATACTGTAACTACAGTTTCTGTTCCAGTGTTATGTAAATATGGGCTACCACCATAAATTATAACATTTTTGTGGAAAGAGGCTGCATGCTAACAGAAATGCACATCCTATACTTTTTTTCTTTTACCTTTATTTTTGGGAAGAAAAAAAATTTGCTTATAAAGTGAACATTTGCCTGTATTTTGGGCTTATGTATTTCTTTAAATTCAGAGCAAAACTAAAACCTCTCCAGCCTCCCTTGTTTTCTAAGTATTTTCTATAGCATTATTTTCCAAAATATTCAAATGAGAGACTAGACAAAATGACCCAGTGAGATTTCTTCCAACCTCATTATTTTCTTTCAATTGAAATTTTGGTATGCTACTTTTCTACACAGAAGTATTTTATTGCGTACTTATGAACTCATGGAAATGTTGATATTAGTGGCAGGGCTATCAGACCCCAAACAATGGAAGTGCAAACTGCACCAACACTGCAAAAATTCTACAGAGTGAAGATAAAAACTAATATTCCCATTTGAAAAAAAAAAAGTGTTAATTTGAGACAAGCAGTACTCTGAAGCATAAGAACCAAATGTAAAGAGAAGAGGAAATGAAAATAATTCCACAATATTAGACATACAAAGCACAAAAAATAAGTTGACATATACAATAGCCTGTGGTATATTACTATGAGAGCTACAAGCAAGATAACTGAACTCTCGTACACAAAAGATTTTGAAATAGAGATGATGATAAGCACATCTTTAAGAAATATGTCAAAAGTTATACATACTCTTTATTAAATATAAAGCATTATCATGTATTAGGTCAAGAAATAGAAAAATAAGAGAAAATTTGGCTGGGCAAAAATTTTCCATTTTTTGCCGGAGCATAATAGTTCCAGGAAAGCTGCCATTAAGAAAGGATTTTTCAGAACCAAAATTGGACCTAGATCTGTCTCCTCATCTCTGTAAAACAGAATATTATCTGGTGATCACAAAACTCAGCTGGGATGTAAGATACACATGTTGAAACACTATCAGGTTTTCCACAGTGGGCTGGATCTTCTTTAGGAAGAGGATAAAGGAGGTTTCTTATCCTGTTACAGACAAAAAAGGGATGTGAAATCTCAGTACTTTGAAGAATAGATAAAATGTTTATTTCCCAGCTCAAAGAGTAAGGCATACTACACTTCTACAGCAAAGGAACCTTTATTCACAACTCTCCCCTGTTGTTCAACAAAAGAGCACATACACATATACACAAGATATATCCAAGCTTGAAGGAAACAGAATACAAACAAATTAAAGCAACAAGTCCCTGTGGTCTCATTTAGAAATACTGCACAGGAAATCCAAGTGGTAAGGTGAAACTATTCTGACTAGGAATGCAAATAGAAACTAGATGTTAACAGGAGCCAGAGGAAGACAGTTTAGTTGCAAGTTATTTTAAAATATTTAAGAATTTTCAAGAAGGCAGAAAGAAGACAACTTCATAATAAAACACTTGCTTTTCATTAACATTTTTATGAAGTCTGCACATTCTCTAGAGAATTAAGTCACATTTTGAATACTATGTAAGTATTAAGACATCTTCCCCTCCCTGAAAAATTCCCAGATGCTTTCACTATAGTCCAGTTTTTCTTTGCTGTTCTTCTCTTCATTCTCTCTAGACAAATCATGATGGATTTGTCAAAAGCTCTAGTGATTAGCTGGACTTCTAAGAGACAAATCATTTCAGCAAAATGATATATTTTCTTCTCTTTATTTATGCCAGACATCTGAGAAAGACAAATCAGGAACCGCAAAAGATGAACCAATACAAAGCCAAAACTACACCTAGAGTTTCGCCAGCAAAAGTAGTATTGTTTAACAAAATTATCCCTAAGAAACATTACCATGTCACTGTGATTTTTATGTGCCCTTAGCTCCAAACACAAAAATGCCAATATTGGATGACACCACTCAGCCAGTATGCTTTCTCTGTCACTCAATAGATAATCTCTGCGGTTTCTGTTGAGGCAGTGCACATACCCTTCCAGTGAGAGGAACCTCCAGATGTTTTTCATTTGTCCCCTCCTCCAACATCTGCTCTGTTGCCCAGACATGCTTCAGCATCCCAAATCTTGGCGAAAAAAAAATCAGCCCCACTCCAAGATGTGAGAAGGCTTTTGCCTTCAGAACCAGTCCTGGAGCACCTGTGCTGCAGGAAGGCAGAGTCAGCAACACGAGGCAATGAGATTAATTCAATTGAGCTCTTCACAGAAAACTTCCCTCCAATTAACAGCAACTGATTGATTCTGCACTTGCATTCATGTTTAGATACAACCACTTAGAATCAATACCAAACTTTTCCTTATATTTGAAAGCAGATTTGTGTTTCTTTTATTACCTTAAAAGATTGAAAGTCACTATGAATATTTCTAATATCCTTTGCTACTTCTTGAGCATACACTTCCTAAGGATTCCTAACAATTTTTTAATGTTGCATATAGTCAAAGACAAATGCAAAGTGAGTTAGAAAACTCATTTTCAAAGAAGAAAAGTAGAGTTCATCTTTTCATATTAAAGCATAACATAGCAGGATTTAGGAGTTGGGAAAGAAAGGGATGCGGGAGGTACCTATGCATGCATCAAAGCTTCACTTAAATAGTACAAAAGGAATAGGTATCAGTTAGGCTGAAGCAGCATTACACAGAGACTTCATAAGGAAAACTTAAGTACAGAAGAATTTTAAATTTTCTTTCCCAAGTTTTCTGTAACACACTTTTTTTCTTCCAAAAAAACCAGAAACCTGAAAGTTCAGTTTATATGCCTGCTGAGGCTGCAAGGGAAAAAAATTATGACATTATTTGTACATTGTCATGTTAATCACTTCTACACCTCTTGTTGGCAATCAATCAATTCTGCTAACATTTACCTGAGCAGTAACCATTGTTTTCAATAAGAAAAATTACTACCTTGTGCCCGTTTTTCTTATTAAGTATCATTTTACAAATTAAGGCTTTGATTCTACAAGTACGCACATTTTTGGCATGTTCATGTGTTTCCCTGGAAGTCAGTGAGACTCTTAGCACATAAAGCACAGTGCACTTCATGCTTTGCAAAAACTTTATGAAGAATTTAGGAACCAAATACTAGAATCTACTTCAGTTATTGATAATATGAATCCAAAGGAGAAATACATGGTAACCTGTTTGTTAAAAGGCACATAAAGGGCTGACCCTATCTAGGTTACCAGACAGTTGGTTTTTGAAATGTATTTTTCTGATCAAATTCAAGAGATCTATCAGTCTATCTGAAAAGAGAAAAATAACAGACGCAACAGAAGATTTAAGAGTGATAACAGAAGGGAAGGATCAATTTGAGGACTCTAATATTTAGGCCATGCCCAGGTCTTCCTAAGTAATAAAAACCAAAACAGTAATCGATACTCATTTTTGAATCAGTCCAGAGTAAACAATAGTTTTATAGTTCCCATTAATTCTGGCGAGAGCTTTATGATATTTTTACTGGCACAGCATATTAATGAGACGTCAAAACGCACCTCAACATTGGTGTTTTGTTTTGCATTTGTCTCGGTTGTTGACTTTAGCAATTAAGACAAAATTAAAAAAAATAAAAAAATAAAAAAATCCGTTTTAATGACCACAATTCACTAATCCATAGCTGATTTTTCATTATGTGTTTTGGGATTAATTTTTTAGTATTTTACACACTAATTAGATAGTTTGGGAGCAAACTCTCCAGGGGACCATTAATTAATTACAGATGTGTTGTTTATTAATGCACATTTTTCTTTTCCAAAACTGTGCAGCAAGAGTGAACATAATTTAGTCCCTCCTCTTAAAAACATAAATTAACAACAATTCTGTTTTACTGCACAGTTAATTATGGCTCAGTTTTAAAGCATCCCCTACCTTGATCAAGCAGGAGCCTAAGGGTACCATTTATTAGCATAATGAGCACAATCTTTTGAACTATATTACTGAAGAAGTTTGGAGCTGAGCACAGAGCTTCATGAATGAGTTTGCAAGATGCATGTCATCCTGCTATTATGAAATGGCAGCAATTCCAGAGAAATGCAAGCTAATATAAGGCAGTTTACCTCTTAAAGGTAAACTTTGTGTAAAAAATAGGAGTAAAATCATGTAAGAGGTAAAAAGTGTGATCATGTGTCAATCTTAAGCAGTAAAATGAAATAAAGGTATGCCACACTTTCAAAAATAGAGGTCATTCAGCTATGCTTCTTTGATGTTGACAGCAGCTTTATGCATAAGCAGACAAGTTACAGGTACAACACAGCCTTTTCAAGTTAGGAATACACCCCCATTATCATCATCAACTCACAGACCCTGTCCTAGAAATCAAGCATTAGACCCCTAAGTGTTAAAGCCAGAATTACAACCAGGAGTCCTGTTGACAGCTGGTAAGATGAAATGAGTAATTTTGGTTAGACTCTGGTTCCCCAGCTATTTTTTCCATAGGACATTTCTCTAATGTTAATGCCAATTCCAGAACTGGAAACATTTCAGGAACAAGTCCATAAGCAGAGCAATTCACCGTAAGAAGCACTTAAAGGCCACACTTCAGATTAAGAATTGAGAAGTTTCAACTAACCCAGATTTGCTCCACACAAGTCCACATAGTGTGTATTTAAGAAGAGTTTGAAACATATGTAAAGAATAAATAAATAAATGTGAAAACCAAGGAAAAAAATTGCACACAGCAGTACTAAGTGTGATGGGATACTCCCCCTTCCCCTAGGTTTACGAAGGAAGAACAATGTGTTAAAAAAAGTATCGCCCCTCTCACTCTACTGCCTAAAACCACTACAAATCAAACACAAAAAAAGAAGAAAATTCTTCACTTTCCTCCAATGCTGTTCCTCCCCAGCTTTACTAGTGTCCTTTACAAAGGGAAAACTCAAGACATGGTGCAGAATTCCCTTTATAAGACAAAGACTATTTTTGCTCTTATGTTTTTGGCAGCAAATATTTCCTCTTTCCAGATAAATCAATCTGGAGCCCCAAAATGACTGCATGTTTGTTATGAAGGAATAATTCCAGGCAAAAGATGCTTCATTTCTGTTGGAAGCATGTAGTTCTTTTAAAGCTTCATAAATAGAGGTGGTTTCCATCTATAGGTTACTCCCTCAGAGCCTCCTGCTTTTGCAACTAACCTCATGGAAGAGCAGGGAAAGGAAAAGCTTAAATACACATATTATGTGGATATATGTGTATATATATATATATATTAATAATATATATATATATATATATATAAACAAACAGCACAAGAGTCCCTTTTTTTTTTTAATTCCTCATGGAAATGGGAGATAAGAGGTAAAGTTATGTATTACTGTAAGAATTCAAACCACATCAATAAGCTCTGTGTTGCTTGCTCTGGAATACAAAGTGTTGAGATTTGAGGAGGGAAAGAAAGAGAAGGACTTTTCCAGAGGTGTCTCCAGCAGACGAGCAGTGGATAGGAATGAGCTTCTAAATGTAAACTTTGTATTACAGATATTTCTAGAGAATCTTTGCATTGAGATTTCTTCTAAGATTTTATAAACAAGTGGTTTGAAACAGTACCTCGTACAGTCTTTATAGAACTTGGACAACAATTATTTGTAATGTACCATACGGAATCACATATGAAGCAAATCATGTCTCTTTAGAGAAACACATAGAATATTATAGGTGATCACAAATGACAAAACTTATCAATAAGTCAATTGTTTGTGACAAGCAATGTAAAAAGCTTCAAACAATTGCAGAAAGAAAGCAACCTGTAATAAACTTCATGAATCCGAGAATGGTGAAATTTGGAAGGCTCCTCTGTAGGTCATCTGGTCCAACCTATCTGGGCAAGCAGTGCCACCTAAATCACATTGCACATGACGAGCAGGTTGTCCAGATGGCTTCTCTGCAGATGGTGACTCTACAATCTTAATGGGCGACTTCTGTTAGTGCTTGGTCACCCTCACAGTAAAAACATGTTTCCTGATGTTCAGAGCTTTTCAGTTCCCTGTGTTTCAGTTTATGCCCACTGCCTTTGATTCTGTCACAGGGCATCGAGAAGAGCCTCTGTCTTCTGCACATCCTTCCTTCAGGCTTTTATAGACATTAGTAAGATCACTCACTGAGTCTTTTCTTCTCCAGGCTGAACAGTCCCAGTTCTCTCAGTCTTTCCTCATAGGAGAGATGCTCCAGTCCCTTAATCATCTTAGTGGATCTTCTCTATGTCTCTCTTGTACTGAGGACCCAGAACTGAACTGCATTGCAAGTGTGGCCTCATCAGTGCTGAGTGAAAGGGAGGGATCACCTCCCTTCACCTTTGGCAGCACTTCTCCTAACGCACCCCAGGATAACATTGCCTTTGCAGCAAGGGCACATTGCTGGTTCACATTCGACTCATGTCCACCAGGACCCCCAGGTTCCTTTCTGCAAACCTGGTCAGTCCCCAGCACAATAAGTATTAGGAAACAGCGTTGTCTGAACTTGGAGACTGAGCCTCTTTTTTTCACTCCAGGCAAAATTTCTTCTTGTACCTAGCTAAAGGTTGTGGTGGATGATACTGGGTTTATTCTGGATGTTGTCTCTCAGAGTAGCTCAGACCATTACTGACACACCATGAGTGCAAGATATGCGGTAACACAGTGAGGTTGTGAATCATGACAGTTCAGTCTAACTTCTTCCTGATTTAATATCTACATTTGGAATTTTGAAGAAGGCTAAGAAGTAAACTCAGAGGATAATTAAAATATTCCCACTGAATATCTCCAATTCTGTCTGCGTTCTTTGGCAAAAGAAAAAAGAATTACATTTTCCATTTTTTGCCTTTCTCTCCAAGAGGCCTTCTCTCTCTCCATTTTTTCACAAGAGATAGAAACTGAGCAAGGAAGATAGCCATGGCACTCTTCCAAATTTTAACAATAAAATAAACTCAATTCACATAGGCTTCTAAGATGAGGATCCACTCACAGTAGAACATCTGCTCCAAAGTCTTGCATCACCACTGAACCCCAGCAGCCTCTTGAAATCACCTCTTAGGTTCACCTCCTCAGCAGTGAGTATTAAATATACTCATGAACTCTACTAGGCCCTTTGGGCACAGATTCACACCAGTGTCCTCTCTGAAACTTAACTGCCAACACCAAAATGAAACACCACTTTGACTATAAAAGTCTAAATCATTTCTTCCCCACTTGTGGATGAATGAAATAATTAGGAATTAGGAAAGAATTAGGAACATTAGGAATAAACCTACCAGAGCATTTCAGTTAGAAAGTCGTTGAAATTAATGCATAAGACAGAAATTTAAGAAAAAGAGTCTTGTGTTTCCTGACAGTATTTGTTCAAATATGATAGAACTTTTTTTGTAACAGTAACTTATTTTTTTTTAATTTTGAAAGAGCATTTTGTTGAATATCACAACTTTTTGGTTGCCAAATATCATCACAAATCTCATTGTTTGAGCCCATTGTCTATATGTCCATATAAAATGTATGACTAAGCATTCTCTCCACACCACTGAAAAGGCCTCTTCTTAAGATATAAAAAATACGAGCCCAACTCGTAACTGCTTAGTTGCTGCAAAATTACTTTCAAAGATAAAAATACCATTTTCTTACTGATTTGTACAGAAAAAGTCTTCAAGTGCTACAGCATGCCTTTTTGAAGGGCAAGCAAATTCTGCATACCCCTTCATCTTCTCTGAACTTCTGTCCTATTTGATGATGGCCAGACAAATCACATTTAACTGAGCCATACCACAGTAATAACTAACTAACTAAATAAAAAAAAAAACCTCAAGTATTTCTCCAAATGCTGTCCTCTAGTTTCTGGAATTCTGTGCATCTCCAAGGTCAGCAGGAGATGCCTCTAACAAACATCCTGTTTGTATCTGGTTCCTCTCTGTGCATGAAGAACCAAAATAAATCATGACTGCTTTTTTCTTTCTTCTTTTAAACAGATTTTTTTTCCCCTCCAAAATGAGCAAACCTGCAGTTGTGAGAGACTTCCCACATCTAAACAAGCCAGGACATGGTAAGAATGATAATGAATCTGACAAATGGAACTGGTGTCATTCTTCCCATGGATAAGATAAAAAACTTTTTTCTGTGCAAGCACAGATTGCTTTTTAACTGTAAAACTGCATCAGGAATTGGCATTGACAAAGGAGAGCAGGTTGGACATCATTTAATAAGTCTGGCTATTTAGAAGGCCAATAAATAAATGAAAGCCACCAAACCACACTTTGTATTGCTTCTGCCAGTGCCTGACAGTGCCAGCAGCCTCTGGCAGCCTGCGGGTGCTCCCCTCTCCCTGCCCACTGCACTCAGGACAGGGGCTCCCACCCAGCTGTGCTCTCGTGCCCCCGAGAGCTGCCTCAACAACTGCCAAGGACTTCAGTAGCATCCTTGTCACCATGGACAAAGTAAAAACACCAGTTAAGAACATGACAAATAGAATAAAGACATACAAAGAACATAGATAATTACACTGAGACTAAGCTATAAGTGAAAACAGGAACAAACAAGAAAGAAAAAGGAGAAATCAAACAACTGTATCTATGCCTAAGAGCTAACCAACAGCTAAAGGCACTGTATTTGAACTATGATACAGTTTTTGACACCATACTGAATAAAAAGAAATAACTAAAATGAAACCAGAAGTCATTATAATAAGAGGACAACTAATTACAAAGAAATAAAGAAAAGGCTGGACACACCAATGCCATAGGGGACAGGACAGGTATGTGTGTAGAGAGTTTTCAAAAAAGAAAAAAAAAAACAAAGAAAAAACAAACAAACAACAGCAACAAAACAAATGTAATAGAAGGACTCCCAAAAGATAATATGTCAAAATCTTGTTTCTCTGTCAGAAAGCAACAATAACTGTTAATGAAGAAAAGGAGATAAAAATAAGGTGACACTGATTAAGCTCTATACATATTTCAACACATTCTCCTTCTAACTAACAATACAGCCAGGAAAAATACTTCATCTGAGAGGGTACTAATTTAAGAAAAATAACATGAGCCAAAACATGCCTCCTAGCCTCTGCACTACTTCTTACAACATACTTGGGATAACAAAAAGTCATCCAGATCTCAAAGCTGAAGGGCATATCTGACCTAACTAATCACAGCAAGTGACCTCAAACAAATTCCTTCAGAGTGTTGAATTTTCAAGACAGAAGACAGAAAACAAGTCCAAAACAGCATGAAGCCAGCCTCAGGTACAGTCTCAATGTGCAGTCTCAGCAGAGGAAAAGGAAGGTAAAGACCCCTAAAACAAAATGCTGCTGAGTGTGATTATGTACAGTAATGATCCACTAGCAACAAGAAGTTCAGTTTACTCTCACTAAAAGAAACAGGAAGACTCCTCAAATACATATGTATGGAAGAATATCTTTTTGTACATGTAAGCTACCAAAGAAGTTCACATAAAAAGAAAAGCCCTGCTGAATACATGGCAGCAGGAAAAACACTGTAAGCCACTGGGTTTCCTGGGTTGGCACAGCAGTGAATAGCTTCTGAAGCTAGTACTGTTTTTATTTCTAGACACTTAAAAAGGTGAACACCTGGATTCTACTGAGAAACATAATTCAATTTAAGTAACTATGTCAGGAGACTCTAAATACAATCAATTCCAGTTGTTACTTAGAATTGGTGATAATGCATTTTGTGCTCACTCAGCAGCCCTGCCTCTGTCATTTATCATTAAGTTTTCTGCAGCATTCACACTTATTTTTGGTTATTAAATTACAGCCAATATTTCATATTTAACAACCTGTAATAGTCAAGTTTGAATTTTCAAACTTGATAAGGAGAATTGCTATATCTGAAAAGAGTACAAGAAGTACTAGCAGGACTCTGACTCAGCTGGCTTCAAAGTAGAAAGTTTTGCTGGAAGGGGAAATGGATAAATTCCAGAACATATATAAAAGAGGTATAAGGCAATGACAATTTCTTTAAGTCTTAATATCAACAAAATGACATTGTTCCGTGCACATAAAATCCATTTGGTTTAAATAAGCTAGTCAGAGCCTGTAATCTCCTTTTCTTCTCCCTTCCAAATAAATAGCAAGATCTGTCAATTGACTTAAAACCTTGATTACCATGGATGGGATCCTGCAAATATGTGGTTGTCAGTGATATTGTGACACACAGCAGATGAGGCATCATATATGCAGAATTTCTCAGTAAAGCCAAAAAGTAGACAGAGCTAATTTTCACTTAGATGCCTTCATGAGAAAAAGATTTAGATATAGTCATATGTCTGTTAATAGTGTGGCTTGGAAGAAAGAAAAAAAGCAAAAAAGCAGTAAGTGACATGATTATTTCTCACCTCACAATCAGGAGATTGTCCAGCAAGGCCAAGAACAAGAAGCTATGGATCCCATACATAACGTACTGTGCTTTGTTATTCTATTTAATCTATCAACAAATTACTATATCCCATATATCCCAAGAAAATAAACAGCAGGATTTACATTTAAATATACTTAATCAAAATAATAATAGCTTACATTCAGAGTCCACATTTCTGGAATGCACATATCCTCTCATCTCATCAGCAGAAACATCCCAAAATACACATGCACAAGTGAGAGAACTAGGCCTGGAAATTTATCTTCATTTTGCAAGGTTTCTCTGCCTGTAGATCAGAACAGAGCTTTATATGTCAGCATTTTGGCCAGATGCTCACAAGTCACTGCTGTGGACATGGATTCAGACCAAGTTCTGCTCCTTTGCTCTATCCGTTTTTAAAGAAAAATTAAGCAAAGGACACATGCATATTAACTCATAACATGAACCCTTCCTTCATCCAGTGTCTGCAGAAGAGAAGGTGGAGAAGGAGGAGACTAATCAGGTTCACAATTGACTTAAACACTCTTCTTAGTCCATGAAAATAATACACACTTTCTGAAAGGTAAATGGATGCATTGTTACCAAACGTGCCAGGGAGAAGAATGTGCAACTGAACACATCGATGGCTGGGGCAAAAATTCAAACCACTGACACTCAACACATTTAAGGGATGCTTCAAGATTAAAACTCTTCCTCAACCACAACAGAGGGTTCCTAAATTTTCATCTCCTAAAGACCACATCCATCCCCCAACGTTAAGAACAATTCCTGCACTGAATGGGTATAGAGTCACTGCCAATTAAATCTCAAAACTTTCCACACCATCCCAGATTTTGCTTCAAAGCCTTGAAACTGGACCAAACAGAACAGTTACTTCACAGTCAGCTTTTCTTGGTGGCTTTCCTGCCACTTATCAGTTACTTACCAGCTTGCATTGTGGTCACCTAGACTTGGTTCTGAGGTGTCTCATATCTTCCAGACCCGACTTTCCTCCACATGCAACACAGCTCAGGGAAGTGACAGGAATCCCTGGTCACCATATAAATATTGCTAATTCTCTGAGACATTATGTGAGGCTGACCAAGGGTTAGGCTTTAAGTCATTGGAAGTTTCACAAACCAGCATGTTTACAGATCAATGGCACATCTGTCCCACAGCTGATCTAATAAGGAGCTCTAACAGAATGACAGTATTTGCTCTTTTCCATTCCCACTCCTCATTCTCAGACTCACCCAAAGTGCAATGCTAATAGTATTATCAGTCTTCATCTAGAGGAAACAATTATTCCCTTTAAGCAGCTGACAATGTTTTTATAAGAACCGAAGTGCTGGCACTATTCTGCTACAAATGCGTGCACACGAACATCACACACCAGTCCTAAGAACTAGTGACACAATTAGGATCATTTTGTTGGAATGGCCTCAAAAGACACATGGCAGCAGACACCAGTAAATCAGTTAGGCAAGCTGCTATCTAAGCCATCTGTGCCAGGGAACCACTGGGCCAGCACCAGATCCTCAGTAGTGTAAGTGAACAGTACTGGCAGAAAGAAGAAGGGGAACTAGGAGAGGTAGGAACACAAGCCATCTCCTGGGAAATCTCCTCTGTCATGGACAGGTGCATGAGACAACAACATCCCCAACGATCTTCCCTCCCAAAGGTGGCAGTCTGGAAAAATCTCTACTGGACACAGAAAGACCTTGTGAACCCAAAAACAGTATAAATGAGGATGGTCTTTTGTGCAGTAAGCATTGGATTACATTATTCAGCTTTTATCTCCCTCTTTTCTCCCCCCAAAAATTTGCTGGTCTCATATCTCTAATAACATTTCAAAAGCCGCAACTTCCAGTACTGAGTTATCCTCTGTCTGGAATTATGTTTCCTCTTATTTGTTCTGTGACAATGTATCTGAATGAACATATTTTCCCAGATATTTGAAACACCTCTGTAGACATTTGGCAAAGTAACTAAAACCACCAGATGAAGCTTTTCTGATGCAGTTCCCCAGTATTATTTAGAAACTGCTTTGACACCTGTACTTCTGGGGTTTTTTTCCAAATTCAGTTTTAAGATTTTTTTATCTTTATGACATTCCCTCCTACATCTGTTCCCCACCAACCTTCAGTCACATATCACAACTAACTACACACTAGCTCCTTGCCCCAGCATTAAGCAGATGAGAACTGCATCAAAGTCATCACACACCCTAAGTCAAACACAAGTTCTCAGCACCACCTGAAAGATATTCAGGCCATTTATAAACATTACCCATACCCACTCTCTGGAAATTCTCCACCGTAACATACCACATATCACAACATAAAGCAGTTCAGTAGCCACTAGAGTCCTGCTTCCTAAATATAAACAGAGTCATCGGGAAGCTGACAGCTCAGCCATGACTAGTGATGACTGTAGTGTATTTAGACCAATAAAGAATTACTGCACCCGAGACGAGGGGACAACAAGCAGTCTTTCAAAATCCCTGTTATCACAAGCTGTTCTCTACATATGTCACATACCAACCCCACCTTTTAAGTCTCTAAGGAGTAAAAAGATCAATGTTTACTCCAAGATCCTACAAAAAGTAACAGAGTCTCAAAAGAGCAAGATTTTTTTTCTCTCCTCCATCTCCCATAATTCCTGCAGGAGGAAAAGGTATAGTTCTGTATCTATATTTTCTACATGTACTTCTCTCTCAAGCTACTTACTGTAAATAAAACTTAAAAAAAAATACAGAAAAATTATTAAGTGTATTATGTGCCTTCTGCATTATGGCATTCAAATGCCTCTCATTCATGCTTTACACAGCCCTTCTCTTTTCCAACTACACCCTTTCCTTTAACTCTTCAAATTCTAAATAATCTCTACACAAAAGTTCTGGTTCAGAGATGGGTGTCCTTTAAACCAAGACATTTTTCATGCCAACATCCCACAGAGGGAGTAGCCTTTTCAGTTTGGGGTGAGAGAGACAGACTGTGAGAACAAGCACATTACAGAATCAAGAAGTAACTTGGCAAAACTCCCTCCCCTTTCACACACTTCCACTTCAAACACATGGAAGTTGTTCCATGAGTGAAATAAACGAAATTTGGCTTGCTCAGAGTTGGACATTCTAAATGTAGTAAGGAGTAGATGAGTATCAAGGATTTTGAGGAGTTCAGAGTATTCATAACACCTCCGAACAGATTCTCATGTACTCACAAGAACTCGCATTCCAGCTTTTCCATCAAAGGAGATTCTTATCTCTATCCCTCAGCCAGCTCACATGCTTTTCCACCAAGCATCTAAATATCTAGTGTCAGCCAGCTTCAAAGTTATTGGGTGAAGTCAGACAGTATTACACATGTAGCAGGCACAATCACAGTATCCTAATTTCTTAAGAAAGGCGGATGTAAAAAAGAAACGGTACTCTTGATATTGGGAAAAATTAAGATTAAAATACAGCTAAGCAATGGCAATACGACTCACTATATAAGAAGCAATAATCAAAGCAATTTGATTTCATTGTGACATTGGTATTAATGTATTTAGTGTGCACACATACGATTGAAGTTCTTAAACCATGGCATAAGTGCTTAGAGAAATCAACAACAGAAGGAGAAGAACCAACAGCTTGAGACTGACTGACAATAATTTAGAAATAAATCACAACAATAAGCAGCTAACCAAAGGAAGAGGTTACCAGCCTTGTGTTTAGTCACAACATCAACACTGGATGTCATTCCCACAAACATGCTACAATTCAGCCACATGTTACTGGCCTTTATCACATTCAAATGAAAAGGAAAATGTTCCATCATTTTAAGACAGAGTGGACACTTGTTACACCAAAGGCTTCAAAGCAATCCTGGGTAGCTGGAAGTTAAATCTAAACTTTGACAAACTACTGGAGCACAAATAAAATGTTCACTCAAGGGACACATTTGTTTATAGACCGCTCTTTTCATGTAGAGCTGCTCCTCAGAGATGTTCATTTTATCTTGGTATCCAGACTAGACAATCAGTGCTTTGCCTAAAACTGCAAAACAGATGCTAACTGTGCCAAAACCTATACTCAGAGAGTGAAACTTAGGTTGCTTCGGAGAACAGGCAAGGTACATTTCAGGATACAAGAAGATGCCTTACTCACTCCCATTCAAATAAATTAACTATGAAAACAAGGAAGAACAGTTTGCCCCTCCCTCGCCACCCCAGTCATGATACTTCATGACAGAAGAAACCAATCCACAAACCACCAAAAACACTGAGAATCTTCCCACTGATTTCAGTCATACTGGTGCAGGCCTGTGTTTCAGTTCCCACAATGTGACTAGTATGACAAAAAGGAACCGACTAAAGATTAAAAAAAAAAAGAAAAAAAAACAAAACCACACAATTACTTCATTGCTTTGAACAAAAGACTATAGAAAGAGTGGTCTATATCCACTCCTTTATTCATATGAGTCTCTGGAAGATGTCATAACATCTTAGGAAGGTGAGCAGACTGCCACTAAATCCATTAAATGGATTAACTCAAGTGATCTCACAGACCAAAGTTAAAGCTGGCAGCATCTACAGAAAAGAGGTTTTTTCCCTCAAAATTTAATCAAAGCAACACAACAGCAGGCAGAAAAAAAGTGAGAAATCCTACACTACTCCTTTCAATATTGTTGTGCTCTGACCTTACAGGCTGGACTAAATACACCACTAAGATCCCTGAAACAATTCTACAAATAAAAATATTTTCTGACACACAACTCATTCACAGGATTCACTGCTCATGATTCTTTTGGTCCTAATTTACTGGAGAGATTAATTTCATAACCCACAGAAAGCAATTATGTGGTACACTTGCCTGTCATGTTTGACATCTTAATTGTTAGTAGTTTCTCTTGAAAAGAAAGACGACTTCCTGCAGTGCTGTACATTTCTCAGCTACTGTGTGCAATTAAAGCAGGTAAAATAAGAGCCACTAAACAGCTCAATTTTTTCCCCCTAGCTTCTTGAGAGACAAACAAGTAAGCACTTCATGTAGCACCAACAATGCACAGAATAAGCTAACAACTGACTCAGCTGCCAATCCAAACCTTGCAGCTTTATAAGGATCATCTTTCCTCTTCATCCCACTTTCCCTCCCCCCTCAGAGATTTCAAGTCCCTGCTGGCCAGCTTCTGCTGCTGGTGTTCTGATCACAACTGGAAAGGCTAAAACACAAGTTCCTCCTTCTCCACCTGTCAAGAGCATAAAGTCCATTGTCAAGTTCATTGCTACTTGTTCAAGTCCTGCCTCACAGGTCAACCTCCCTGCAGGAAAGGGGAAGCACAGGGTGAGAAGACATACACAGTATCTTTCAGCACCACGAAAGGAAAAAGAGTATCTTTCCACTAACCATAAAGGGAGAATGTGCTGCTTGTTAAATGCAATTTCTCCTTCAATAATTGACTATTTCAATTTTTTGCAGTAGGAGACCTACAAAGCTGACATACAGCTTCGGACAGCTTGGACAACTACCTCCTCTCTTCTTCTCATCTGATATTCCACTTACTGTTATCCTAACTTCCTTCATAACTGCAACCCTGATATATGAATACTACATATACTAGTCAGAAGACTAGATTGCTTTCCTTTTATATCATGGTATGGTCTTAGTAGTGTTTTTCAAGGTGACCTTCTGAGACCAACCAATGTGCCCACTCCTCTGCTCACAGACACTGTCTCCCTTAGAAGTATGTTTCATTAAAATCAGGTATACTATTGTTACCAAAGTCTGTTTCATCTTCTGATCTGAAGGATGCTTGAAAGGAAAGGAATTAAGTGATATTTGGTACAGCCCATTCTCTGATTCACACTTTAGGCTAGAAAATCACCAAGAACTGTTGTGTTGAATTTGAAGATGACAACATAAAATCTCAGCACACTTTTCTTTCTTCTAAGAAATGACACCTAAAATGATGGAACCAATTGATGCTTATGTCACATCAAGCTCTTCCCTACTTACAGGAGATGGAAGAAAATTCTTCTGTGTACCCTTCTCACTAGCCACCTCTCACTGTCTCTGCAGTAGCTCACATCAACAATCTATCAGATGCCACTGAAAACATATTTGAAAGATTATTTTCCCCCCAATCTCCAAAATTTTAACAAAAATTTGCTCAAATTGTGTCCTGTTCAAGCAGAAAACCAGGTTTAAAGAAAATAAATGCAAACTGCAGATAAACAATCCTGGGGAAGGAGAGGGGACTGAAAAATTGCCATCTTCATAAGACAGTTTTTTTTAATGGACCCTTTCAAATTCTGTATCAAATTTAATACGAGGTACTCACTGGGTAAGTTACAGCACAAATAGACCACTGCAGCCTTCAGAAGAAACTACTGGACAAAAACAGACCAAGGGTTGTAAAACAAGGCTTCTAAGTTTACCAACTACATATCCACACAGGTTTAACTTCTAGGAGGGAACAAATTCTATCAGTGTTACAAGAGAAATAAAATAGCTGGGACCACTGCATGATGCAACAAGAGTTCCTGAAAACAGAGCCTGACCCCATGACCTTCACTCCAGACCTGGGAGGGGTCGAGCCAAGAAACATCTTTCTGGCATGTCAGAAAAGCACAAAACATCTATATTGCTATCACTGCATTTGAGCATCAATGTGATCTGTTTAGAAAGAGATGAAGTCTGATTTGATCCAGAATCCAGGACATTACATCATCATTTATTTATTCTAGAATCTGGCATTACACAACAGCTATCTCACTGTAATAAGCCAAGAATTTAAGCTTGCAGCATGCAACGAAGAAGAAAACACAGAAATGCCTGAAGCATAATATCGACACATGAAAATACTTCCATTTGCTTCCAGCTATGGTGGCAGAGGGAAGTACAAGGCAAGTATTGACTACAATATGACAAGTCACCACACCAAGACCTACACCTCTTCCTGCATAAACTTGCTCTGCAGGACAACTTGCACTGACCTGGACCTCTCAGGCACAAATTGTGAGCAGCATATTTTACAAATTAACATGCATATCATATCATAGATAGGTCAAGACCCCAAGGTGATTACATTGAATAATCAATACAACTAGCTGCTGGTTTTGTGCTGCTGGGTTGGTTGGTTCTTTGGGGTTTTTTTTTAATTTCCTAAGAAGCATCTCTCTCAGTTGACATATTCATCAAGAAGCCAATGCAGCAGCACTTTACATAAGGTGTTCTGTCAAGAGTGATGTTTTTTTCCCCCTCTGTTACAATACAGGCTTACAATTACGAGAATTACCATTGGCAAAGTTCTATAAAGTATTTTCTCTGCATGCAATATTTCTCTGCATTGAATGGTTGTCAATGAGCACCTTTCATACAACGTTCAGTTTTATTATATTCCAAAAAAACCCCAGCATTCCATTCAGAGCTTTCAGCTAACAAATTCTTCTGGCAGTTATTTGGAAAATACATTCAAGCAATATGCATGTACTAACACACATGCACATCATAACATTACTATCTGTGGGTTTCTTCTAGAGTTATTGAGAAATACTAAGGCATACCTGGGCTATGTAAGGTACAAAGATATTTAACCTACCTCATCAAAGCTGCTATCTTCTTTCTTCAAGGCTTTAAAATAAAAAGAAAAAAGAAATTGTTATCTGCACTGCATTTCAATGAGCACAAAGTAACTAACACCAGAAAAAACAGAGCATCATTTTCCTGTTATAATAGGAAAGAACTAGCTGGCATGAATAACAATTTTATACTCAAAATCTGAATCTGTAAATGGAATGTAGGACTGCACAGAGTGTTTCCAAGAAAGTAAATTTACATACTTATGAAAAATATTATCCTCTCCAGTTAAAGAAAATAAGAGTTTGTAAGGGTGGTTTTTATTTTTTATTTTAATTCCTAGTGAGTGTGAAAAGCCTTTATGAAGAGTTTGACTGAACTTCAAATAGGAAAAGTGTAATAAACACCTAACCACATATTCAATTTCTCAAGTACTAAACCTTTATGATGTAGAATGCATTGTAGAATTTTTTTCCTTTTCCATTATTTTAATATGGTTTACACTAGAGAAGAGGAGATTTCTTTCTCACATTGTTAACAAGCAATTAATCAACAAACAAGGAAGGGGAAAACAGTGCAGAAGACGTGAACTGGTAAAGTAAGAAAACAAAAACATGAATAGTTCTGAAGTCATAGCAAAGATAAAGCTGATGAAGAGTTTTCCTTTAGCATACTGGACATCTTTATTGAAATATATAGAAAATTAATTTCTCCAAATCTCCACTGAACCGTGTCAGTCTGAAGGTACGAGACTGGTTCCTTTCTCTGTGCGCCACAACCAAACCCACCAGGGGCAGCGCGTCGTGACCTGAAAGTGCTCTTTGTTTCCTTCTCTTGAAGAGCTAAAATTAGATAAACCATTGCATTGATGATTGTGCTGTTTCTTTTCAGTTTAAATCACGAAGGTTTACAATTTGAGCGAGGTCATCTGAAAGACCATATGGTTTGGGCAGTGCTGCCCCAGAAGGGTCCCTCCTCACCGTTTAAGCAGTGTAGTGTTTCTTACACTTCAAATGCATTTATTTCTGCAGGATATAAATACTTAAGCACCTAGCATGGCTGAGGATCTAGGCTCCAGTAGTTTCTTTGCTCTTTTAGATGCTCCTTCTGCCTTCAAATCACTAGTAGTTTCAAAACCAACACCTCTTCTAAAACATGTCTTCAGGAGCGACTGTGTTATCAGCTCAAAAACAAAGAAACCAAACCAAAACAAAAACAACCGTAGAAGCTGCATCAGAGGCACAACAGAGGCAGGACACCTGTGCAAACAGTGCTGCAGCTCCAGAACCTCCACCAAGGGCAGCAAGGCAGGAATCCCAGTTATTCTCATATAGAAAAACAAGGAAGGTCCAGTCTTCCTTTAAACATATCTTCTCTCAAATCTTTGAAGATCACTGTTTTACAGTTACTCATCTAGATTTCATGGTCAGTTAAAAAAAAAAAAAACAACCCCCAAAAAAAACCAATAAAACAAACCCTGGTATTTTGCTGAGGGGATCTGAGGCACACATTGTACACTCTTAAAATGAAATGGGTTTTTTATGAAGGGTGAACAAAACATTGAGTCAGGACATTCAAAAAAGAAAAAGAAAAGAGAAGAAAGAAAAGAAGAAAGGAAGGGAGGGAGAAAGGAACAAAGAAAAAAACAGGAAGGAAAGAGAAAGAAAGAAAGGAAAGAAGAAAGGAAGAGAGAAAGAGAGAAAGGGAGAGAGAAAGCGAGAGAGAAAGGGAGGGAGAAAGCGAGAGAGAAAGCGAGAGAGAAAGGGAGAGAGAAAGGGAGAGAGAAAGGGAGAGAGAAAGGGAGAGAGAAAGGGAGAGAGAAAGGAAAGAAAGGAAAGAAAGGAAAGAAAGGAAAGAAAGGAAAGAAAAGAAAGAAAGAAAGAAAGAAAGAAAGAAAGAAAGAAAGAAAGAAAGAAAGAAAAAGAAAGAAAGAAAGAGAAAGAAAGGAAGAAAGAAAGAAAGAAAGGAAAGAAAGGAAGAGAGGAAGGGAGGAAGGGAGGAAGGGAGGAAGGGAGGAAGGGAGGAAGGGAGGAAGGGAGGAAGGGAGGAAGAAGGAAGAGAGGAAGAGAGGAAGAGAGGAAGAGAGGAAGAGAGGAAGAGAGGAAGAGAGGAAGAGAGGAAGAGAGGAAGAGAGGAAGAGAGGAAGAAAGAAAAAAAGAAAGAGAAAGAAAAAGAAAAAGAAAGAAAAATGGAGAAAGGAAGAAAGAAAATACCCCAACTTGTTGAACACTTTTTAAGAATACACTTTTTATCTTCTCAATTACAGTTCAGGTCACAATGACTTACAAGCTATAAATTAGTATATGACACACCGAGGTCATGCTTTTCTCCCTTACCAAAACACAAGATTTTCACATGATCAAAACATTCCAGAAATAGCCAAACTACAGACTGCTAAACAAAATTCACCACCTAACAGAACAAGAAGAAATGGGAATCTTTCATCACTGCACATATTTCACTTGCCTTTAACATCTACGTCTGACTAAAAGAGGGCCTTTAAGAATCACCAAAGAAAATGAGAGTTCTGGCCACCCTTTTAACAATATTCTGTTTAATAATATTATCAGTCCCAACCAATTCACTACATAGCATTTCCAAAAGAAAATATCAAAGTAGTATATTTTATACAACAAACTGTATTAAAAATATTTTTTTCTCCTCAGTGCAACCCTTTCATTTTTAAACTGGTAAAAAAAAAAGCTCTGCTGAACTTAAAAAAAAAATAAACTGTTTACAAATGAACTTCTCATTATCTCAGGTATGTGAGCTATGTGTATGTACATCAGAGGAGATTAGTGGAGATAACCTTTGTATTAGTGAGTAGCTACTAACAAAGCCCAGGGATGCTCAGAAGGGCCACAGATTGCTTTCAGCACACTGTGATCAATCTCATCAATGTTTTCTCTTTCTTTCTTCCTTCGTTTCCTTGCAACTGGGTGTTAGTTTTTGACTAAAGAAACTGTATAAAAAACCAGAAGTTAAGTGGTGTCAGCTGAAGAGATCTCAAATATGATTTTGGTACTATATGAATTTCAACAAATGCATAGCTAAGAACTCTTTACATAACTAAATTACTAATATTAATTTTATGAAATTACTCATTATTCATTTTAATTACATAATTATCAAAGTGAAAAACTAAGAATGAACCCTAATAAAGGTTTAAATGATAAAATAAACAGTGAGTCAACTGAATCTTAACATACAGTTATGATGCATTCATTTATATGGCCAACAGAGTATGTAAGGAAACCAGATTTTTTAAACTAATATGGATGTCTGTATAAAAATGGATAGGCTGACACAAATATATCAATGAAAAGAATGATGTAAACTTTTCATATTCTTAGTAATATAAGTTCTTTATGATGAGATAAATTTTAAAGGGACACTCCTTGAAATACCAGAAAATTTCTGCCAGGAGAAAAGGGTACCTTAGCTGCAAAGACAGCTCACTTCTCTAGAACTGGGAGCATGTAATTTCTACAGCAAAAAGCCACCCTGTCTGTTTTAGAACATAAACTTCAATTTAGCACCACAGGCCACACACATTTCCTCCAACATACCACAGTGCTGTATCATCCTTTGCCAGATTTGCACATAATGACACAAAGAGAATGCTAAGGAAAAGGCCCAGTGATGGGCAATTTCATACATCACATTTTTCAGCTCAGCAAAATAAACATTTTCAGTAATAGGTACTCTAACAGTTATGGGACCGATCACAGTTTTGCATGATGAGCCAGATCTTCATCACCCTCTGCCAGCCACTGGAAAGCCAATGGCTCCAAAGCATCAGTTCACAGGTGAGAAAATGGGCCAGGTCTACTTGAGCCTGCCATTGGTACTCTTTGGGCTCTGCTGTGCCCCAGGAATAACTACAATGGCTTTATCTGGAGATGCTGGGGAAATAGCTTCAAATATTACTTAACATAGTTTAGCACACTGTAAAAAAAAAAATCTTATAAATGAATTGCAAATATAACCTCTCAAATAGTATTACTTGTGGAGAGAAGGTGGTCTGAAAGGCAGTTTATTGAGTACTAACCTGCAAGCCCTAAGGAAAAAAAAAACACTGCCAATGACAATTAGGATACATTTCCACCACTCTTATCTAAGAGGCTAATATAAACTTTGGTATTGAAATCTGATATCAAAAGTTTGGGATCTTGCAGTATTGAGAGAATTGTATTTGGCAGATGGAAGGCTGCAAACACAGTAGGGAGGCCTAGCAGTGACTTACCATTGAAAGAATGATCATTAGATCTTCCCTACTGCAGCACATGAAGGTTTGACTCCCTAATTATTTGATTCAAACACCATATTACTCTCATATCATTTATAGGACTACGCTCATGATGCTATGTTGGGTACTTAAACCCATGAAAACACAGAGACTGCAGCAGAACAAGAAAAGTTAATAGATCATGTTTATTTTACAGAATCACTGAATGGTTGGGGTTGGAATAAACCTTAAAGATCATCCCAACCCCCTTGCCATGGGCAGGGACAACTTACACTAGACCAAGTTGCTCAAAGCCCCATCCAACCTAGCCTTGAACACTGTCAGGAATTTACTATTTATAATAAATCACAACTGAACAGGTGACTGACAAAATTACAATTAGATACCCATAAAATTTGTAATTTGTTAATCTCACCAAGCAACTAGCTCTTACAAAAAGAACTTTAAAACCCATGTGAAAAATACCCAGAAAGATTTTTTCCAATGAGGTTTTGGTTTTCTTTCCTCCACTTCAGTATAAGAGTTAAGTACAGCACATGTTTTAACCAAGGATTTCCTGGTATGCAAGTTTAGAGTTTCTTTGCTTGGGCTTATCTGTGGCTCTGGTATCAGAAACGGACTATGTTCAAACCTCATACAGATAAATTAGAAGTTTTTTCGCTCAAAGTGCAGTTACTAGAATGATGGTCAAAATATTAGAGCACCTGAAGATTGAAAAATCTTGCTGGTAGCAGCTGTTTTAAACACAAACCAACCACCAGCAAACAAACAAACAAACCCCTCACCCAACCACACTCCTACACGTCTGCACATATACACACAGAACTGGAGGAGCTGTAAAACATAAAAATCTGTGTACCTAAAATCAGGCCAGAGCTCCCAAGGAAACTAAAAGGTTGTTTCATTTGTGCAAAATGACAAAAATAGATGATCACCCAACCGAGCCAACTAAAACATGCAGAAATTACCAGCCAGAGGGGCCTTGCTCCCTAAAAGGCATTAACAGGACTGTCACTGTTACAACAAAGCAGCATCCTCATTCAAAACATTTTCTTTGTTAATGACTTCCACCATTAGTAAAACCTTCCCATAGTTCTGTGGAAGAGTGTCTCTCTGCATCTATACACGCACAGAGACACATATCAGACCAAACACCTGACTGCCTCATTTTTTTACAATCAAAGTAAGTTAAACATATTTTACAAGTTTAAGACTGGTGATAGATGAAAGCTATTTTCATATAGGGACAGAGAGATTCATAACAGTGACTTGACATTTGCTTCACAATTGTAACTTTGCATTTACCCTTGAACTCTCTGGTTTACAAATATGAATGAGCTTTTCTCAGTCTTTTTCATCTTGCAGTAGGACAATAAAAAATACGTGATTTTGAATCCGATCATACACTTAAAAGCTTGCAGTCCTTAAAAGCTAAAGGTGGTACACTGAATGCATACACAACATGTGAAAAATCCTAATGCTCAAGTACTCCAGTGCACCTCCTCGGTAGGGTTATTGAGGAAGAAAAGTGCCACAGCTCATGGCTGCGGCACAGGCACTTCACGTTCTCTCACTGGGACAAAGAGGCCCTGCAAACTGACCCAGGTCTGCCAGCCAGACTGACTGTAAGGAGAAAGATCCCAGTGGGAAGACCAATGGGCAAGGGCTGTGGAAGGGCCCTTACAGAAGGTCTGCAAGGACAGGGGCTGCTGCATCTGCTCACAGGTATTACAGCACTATCTCCAGCTGCTTTGCTCGGCCAACTCGGGGGTACTTCACAGCTCTTCTGATGTACCTTCTCTCCCTGCTCAGCTGTGTGTTGATGCTCTTAGCAGGAATTAACGTTTTAAACAATGAATTAAGCAACACAGAGTGCCAAAGACTAAGAGAAACACCAGTCCAAGCAGACCAGAACTCTTTGGCATTGTTCTCGGTAAAAAAGTCAACTGCAAAATAAACTGGTGTCGAAACCAAACACGATGTGGTGACACCAGGAGGTAACATGCAGCGGCATTCAGATGACGCTACATCACGATGCTCTCTGTCAGTGACAGAACGACAAGACTTCGCAGCAGATGACAGACAGACTTCTTTTGTCTGGCCTCCTAAATCCCCGGACAGCCGTTACCTTCTTCAGCATCTCGCTCCTCAACTAAAAACAACCTGCAGCCCGCACAAATTACCAGACCTGCAACAAATCGAAAATAACCGATTGCTTTCGGTCGAGGTTTCCCTTTGGCAGCGGGGGCACGCGAGCCAACTCTCATTTATAGTTTGTTCTTCCCAGCCGATTTTGGGCTAACTCCATCACGGACCCGTGCAGCACTGCTGGGACTGCAAGAGTTGTTATTTTCCCGAGCTTTCTTGCCAAGAAACGTCATTCGGGGA